>NC_137688.1:20473411-20560911 GCF_963989245.1 Nansenia antarctica
ATTTGACTGCCTGTAGCCCAGTCACGAATAATTTCAGATGTAACAAGTTTTGCCATTTCGAACACGGCCTTTGACAATCACACAGCTGAGAAGGGGGTGACGAGCAGTTATAGTACGGGTATGTGAAAAAAAGTTCACTTTTTCATAAAAGCACAAAACTTGGTACACTTGTACAGTTTGGGGTCCTGAACATTTTCAGAGTGGAGCCCTCGCAAAAACTCCTCCTAGTGGCCATGGCGGCCATTTTCCTTTCCGCCATAGCCGCATTGTGTATTTTGCTTCATATCTTCTTAACCAAACATGATAACACTGAACAAATGATGTCTACCCCCATGTTTTGAAGGTCAAAGATTACAATGATACCATACACAACATCATAACATGTTCTGGTGAATAGTTAGTGGTGAAATCAGTGATGATTAAAATGAAATCGCAGTATCTATGCATATTCAATTTTTATAATATATTTCATGTAATAATTTATTTACTATAGTTCTCTAGGTCCAGAATTGTCTATTAGGCTATGAATGTAGGTATTTCAGTTGTTGCACCTTAGGCCTACTTGGAAAGTGTTGACAGAGTGGATGTGGTGGACTGCTATGAAGCAAACAGCTTAAAGTCCCAGACAAGACAGAAGCGAGGAAAGGGCACAAGAACAAGAATGGATGGAAAAAACAAGATACCAACCAACTGGAAAGGCTTCCTGAGAGTGGATGAAAACAAAACAGAACTGTTTCACTTCCTGGCCAGGAACCTTGTGGAAATGTCAACGACCAAACAAGTTGTTTCCAGGTACGGACCCAATGCTCTGTCAACTCACCCACTACTAGACACACATCATCTTTCCCCTTGCACACATGAGGAGGCAGACAAGGATGCTACTCCATGTGGCGGATGCTACAAGAAAGGGGTATAGAAAGATCATCCTGCGCACTGTGGACACAGTTGTGTTGTGGTCCTAGCCATTGCACACGTGTCTGAGCTGGACATTGAGGAGCTGTGGGTGGCGTTTGGGACCAGTAAGAACTTCAGGTACATACCCATCCATGAGATCAAATCAAAGGCTCAACACAGGAAGCTGTGTTCCATGCTTTTACTAGCTGCATTTGCAACCAGGGGCAAGAAGGCAGCATGGGAAACCTGGAATGCCTATGACATGGCAACAAAGGCCTTCATGGCTCTGTCACAGGCTCCAAACAGCATACCGGAGGAAGTTATGTCTACTGTGGAGTGCTTCACAATTCTTCTCAATTTGCCTACAGAGCTAACAGGTCCACGGAGGATGCCATCGCCACAACTCTCCACTCTACCCTGTCCCACCTGGAGAGAGGGGGGGGACTACGCACGGCTGCTCTTCGTGGACTTCAGCTCGGCATTTAACACCATCCTACCCGACAGATTGGTGCCCAAACTCCTAGACCTCGGACTAGACCACCTCCTCTGCCGGTGGTCCAAGGACTTCCTGTCTGACCGCCCCCAGAGGGTCAGGATAGGCCCCCATACCTCCACAGCCATCAGCCTCAGTACCGGATCCCCCCAGGGCTGCGTGCTGAGTCCCCTATTCTATTCCATCTACACCCACGACTTCATCGCCGTCCACCCCAGCAACGCCATCATCAAGTTCGCTGACGACACCACCATGGTGGGCTGCATCTCCGAAGGTGACGAGGCCGCGTACCACGACGAGGTGGAGCAGCTGTCAGTCCTGTGTAAAACCAACAACCTGCAGCTGAACAAGCTAAAGACCCAGGAGATGATTGTGGACTACAGGAGGAAGAAGACCGTTATACAGCCCTTGTACATCGATGGTCTCAGTCTTCAGATTCCTGGGCGTCCACCTGGAGGATGACCTGATCTGGAGAACCAACACCACGGCGATCATCAAGAAGGCACAGCAGAGACTCTACTTCCTGAGAATACTCAGAAACTACCACCTCAGACAAGACCTGCTTGTGTCATTCTACCGCTGCTCCGTGGAAAGCATCCTCACGTACTGCATTTGCGTGTGGTTCCTCAGCTACACAGTCGCAGAGAGGAAAGCGCTCCAGAGGGTCGTCAACTCGGCCCAGAAGATCATCGGATGCTCTCTCCCCTCCCTGGAAGAACTGTACAACTCCTGCTGTCTCAACAAGGCAGTCAAAATCCTCAAGGACCCACACCACCCTGGCTACAAACACTTCATACGGCTGCGCTCAGGCAGGCGCTTCAGTATCATGCCTTATGTCTATTTATGTCTCATTCTTGTTTTTTATTATCTTAGGACTGTGTTTGATTGTTAGAACCCAGGGCTTGCATTTAAATTTTGTTGCACCTGTTACAATGACAGTAAAGATCATTCATTCATTCATTCACTCTATAATCGCACCAGCAGCCAACTCAACATCGATGAAGTCTGTCTTGAGTTATTCACCAAGAAAGGAAGGGGAAAGAAAAGAGTAGTGTACCAAGGACGACACGGTTAGGGACAAGCTCTTGTGGTTGCACCTAAGATGCCATCACCAACAAACTGGGGTTGGATGGATCCAAGTGACTGGAAACCTTTGTGGTCAACTCTTCCACAGGCAAGCCAGTCCATCCTTGAACTTTTGAGTTGTGGCTGCAAGAAAGGCTGCCGGGGGCATTGCAAGTGCAGAAAAGCCTCCTTAAAGTGCACTGCTCTGTGTCAGTGTGGAGGAGACTGTAGAGACAGTGAAGAATAGGTGTCAGGGTAGTGTGTGGTGGCACCTTTGTTTTCATTAAACTTCCTTAAACTTGTTCCCTTGTCCCAATGTATCTGCTTCGGTGATCCCTGGCACATTATGAGGTCTGAGGTCACCACTTAACTATTCACCAGAACACTTTATGATGTATATGGTATCATTGTAATCCTTGACCTTGAAAACATGGGGGTAGACATCATTTGTTCAGTGTTATCATGTTTGGTTAAGGAGATATGAAGAAAAATACATTATTCGGCTATGGCAGAAAGGAAAATGGCCACCTGAACACTTTATGATGTTGTATATGGTATCATTGTAATCCTTGACCTTCAAAACATAGGGGTAGACATCATCTGTTCGGTGTTATCATGTTTGGTTCAGGAGATATGAAGCAAAATACACAATGCGGCTATGGCGGAAAGGAAAATGGCCGCCACGGCCACTAGGAGGAGTTTTTTGCGAGGGCTCCACGTCTGAAAATGTTCAGGACAACAAACTGTACAAGTGTACCAAGTTTCGTGCTTTTATGAAAAAGTGAACAATTACCCTAACATTTTGCACACGTGTATGTAATATGTATATTACCCCCATATAATATATATATATATATATATATATATATATATATATATACATATTACCACTATTAAGGGTTAACCTATACATGCGCAAACCCGGCTTTTCAAAACAAAAAACATGGCTGACATCCCCCTCGACTCGAATTGTGTTGCCCTTGGTTACCACAAAACAATGATGTTAAAATCTCAAACATAATGTTCTACTTAAACTGATACATAGAAAGCATTTTAGAAATACTAATGTTACTAAATGTTTGTTCTGCTTTTCATAGACTTTGTTTGGACAGTGAGGTAGAGTTCTTGTGAACCTTTGACAGACTGAACTGCACAGGATTCACTCCCTCATCTGGCCAGAAGATGGCAGATTTTCTTAATATGCAGCGCACCACAAAGTTGAAATTGCCAGGTTCACAGCTGGAACCATCTGAATTTCTCATTTCTCGTTTTAGCTATTTGGTTCTAACTAAGAAACCCTCAGAGAGAGGCCGCTCGTGTTTTTGGCTGCTTAACTTGAGATTCCCTTCCATGTGTGTATAGTGACACAGTTTGCCTACACAGTAGGCTACAGTCTCAGACTAGGCTGTTTCTACCACTCCTCTCTCTGTCTTGAGAAGTTCCACTTTCATTGAACTGTGATGCTTTCCCACACAGAAGGTCACCTCGCTGCTTTGTAAAGTGACACTAAGGCAGCGATTAAATTGCAGATCTGTGTCTTTGATTCTAATAGCTGGGTGTCCTGAATGGAGGGATTGCCTGTTCTAGATCAAGTGTCAACACCTGTAAATGAATATACGTGATATATGTGAAAACCCTGTGCAGAAAGCTTCCAATCTAGATTACAATGCTTGATGAAAGAATGAACTTTCTCGGAAGAGATTAGAATCTAAAAGCAGTTTGTGCAAGAATGCTTTTTGTGGTGTCATGTTTTATTCTTTGGAAAGATTGAGATCAAAGCGTTCACTCGTGATGCATCAACTGAGAAGAACTTGTGTGATTGAGACAATAACATGTGAAGATATCCTTGTCCTTTATCTGTTGAGGAGAGTTCCTTTGAAACCAAGGTCTCTTTTTCAAATGTACATGTCAGGCGGTCTTGTTGTCAGACAACGCCATTTAGTTTATAGCAGCCAGGAGCTCAATTAATCTTATAAACATAAAAGCTCAACTGAATCTTAAATACCATTAGCACACAGTTTGTTTTGGGAGGGAGGAGAGTGTGTGAATACCAAGAGGTATTCTATAACCGTGCAATATGTTTACATTATTGTGTTCAGGTTTACATACACTGTATATACGTTTACTAGTTCATATGTTTATGTTTATAAAAGTACATAGCTAACACCCCCCTGTCTAAATACCCCCCTGTGAATAGGTCATATAGTGTAGGCCTATATACAGTTCGTTTACATAATAGATTCCTACCAATTACTTTTAGGTATATCCCCCTATTTATGTCTAGGCTATTTATGTCTGATTCTTTTTTTTATTTATTTTTTTATCTTAGGACAGTGTTGATTGTTAGCACCTAGGGTTTGCAATTCAATTTTGTTGTACCCCAATGACAATAAAGATCATTCATTCATTCATTCATTCAGGAGGCTAGAGCAGTTTAAAATAGACAAACATTTTATTAATAAATACTAAATAATCTCCTAGTAGCCTACAAAAGTCCAAATCCTCAGTATGTCCTCGATCTCCTACAGTCCACGCCTGGGTGCGGGAGCGTATGTCGGCCTCGTCCCTGACTCCGCTCTTCCATGGTCCCCCGTGACTGCCAAAACAAGAGAGGACAAAACTGCTCAGTACCATGTTTATGCAACAACTACAGTAGCAACCCATAGTAAAATAGGGCCCAGGTGTGTCTTGTGGGAGCATGTCCGTGCTCTGTGGCTTCATCTCTCATCTCTGCAGCAGCGGTCAGGTGGGGTACCTGAGGTGGGGTACCTGACCGCTGCTGCAGAGATGAGATGAAGCCACATCGTCGCACCGTCGGTCAGTTCCCCCCAGGGTTGTTGCTCCCCAGGTCGTGCCTCCAGACCTGTCCAGGTTATGTTTGTTCTGTAGCTTCGGCACGCTAGACCCGTCCAGGTCCTTATCAGTCGCTACTCCATAGCTTCGGCACGCGCACACGGCTCCCATACGGAGGTCACCTAAAGAAAGGTAAACAAACCCTCCTCAGCCCACTCCCATTGGTCGAGTATGGCAGCGCCCGCGCCTCACATTGGTTGATTACAGAGTTTCTGCGAGTGTCGCTCAGAGTTTATGCAGGTCATAGTGGGGAGGGGGTGACGAGTCGGAGCTGTCAACAAATAAACACAGCAAAAATAGAAAAAGGTAGCAATATCCACACACTGCTGCATAAAATATAATTCATAGTAAACTAAGTCACGTCACCCAAAAACAAAACAGTTCAAGTCCAGCCTGTGACATACACATACATAAAGATTTTACAAGGACACCATTTACACAGGTAGTAGTACATTTGTTTATAGACAACAGTCAATTATGATAAGAGCACCCCTCCAGTAAGGAATCCTTAATCAGGTTCCTAAAATGGTCCAAACATACTAAATCAGCAAGTCTTAATGTGTCCTGTAGGTCATTCCATGATTAAAGGCAGTTCTACCCAGCTCAGAGGAGACACATGGAACCTTGAGGACTGTGCTAGGTCTCCAGATGATAAGGGATGTAAGATGGTATAGGGATTTATGGAGAATTCCATTATATACATACAAGAGCCACCTCTAAAACCATACTATCCAACTCTATGCCCTCAATTGTGCACTTACTTTGTTAAGTGTCCTTTGAACTGAGTGGGTTATTAAATGGAATACCTGACAAAAAAAGAAAGTAAGTAATCCTCTTTGCTAGGTACTATACAGTATTCTGTGCCTCTGGGTGAGAGCCAACACATGGGGCTCTCAGGTGACAGAGAGAAGCGGTGACTTGAGATGGTGGTGTGCCTTGCCTCTCCTGCCCCTCAACTGTCAACACAGTCCCTCTCTTCATCCCCCCCCCTCTCTCTCTCCATCCCCCGACCGCCCCACAGGCCTCCTCTGAGCAGCTCCTTGGGACTTTCATCACCTCCCCTTCAGAGGAACATTAAACCCTTTTGTGTGTCTAAATACCTGAGACTCCCCATCAGGGAAATCGGAGAAAGCTCCAATCAACTAAAGCGAGGACCATTACTTCAGTCTTCAACCCTGCTGCTCAGCATTTACTCCTCTCTGTGTGTGGGGTATCAGGGAGTAATCCCTGGTGATGACAAAGTTACTGTTCTTATACAGACTTTTGTTTTACTACTTGACCCAACTACGATAAATAGCTCTTTTCTTGTATTATCTTTTCTCAGCCTTGAAAACACTTGGGCCATGTCCGAAAGCTCATACTGCCTAATGTTTTACTAAAAGTATCTATTACATACTAAGCATACTACATACTATTTAGAGCCTGCTGTTTAGTTAAATGTATTCAGTAAGCGACACATTTCAACATGCTACACCTCATTCATACTGAGAAACCGTCATCTGGAGCTCAACCATGTTGTTCATGATGATTGGTTCAATTTCGCTACTGCCCGCCCCTCTTCTCTGCTCCATTGAATTGTGGGATTAAGATTGGAAAAATACTTCCTGAATAGTGTGCAGTGAATTTATACTTCATGGAAAGGAACATCTGTTCCAGTATGACACCTTTATACATGGTACATTTTGCATACTGCAAAACCTTCTAATTGTTGTAGGTTGTATGAATACTCGGACATGGTCATAGGGTATGACGTGTACTCAATGTTACATACTTGTATGTCCTCATTGATTTAAAGAAAAGGACACGTTTACTTACACTTTCACAGCATTTGCTTTTCAAGTGTTAGATCTTAGTGGTATTTCTTCTTACAAGATAATCTGTGTGTCAGTACAGGATCACACTTTTCTGCTCTTGTCTGCGTCTGGCAGACTGGCTGGCGTTCGGCGGCAGACCTTATCTGACTCCCAGGGGCACCGATCTTGGGTGTATTGCGTGAGCTGAGGCACCAGGGCTGGCTGATGTGTTGATTATTACGATGTAACAACTGTGATACCACAAGTATTTTAAACCATCCTTGGTCGTTGTGTGATTTTCTAATGCTGATCTGAGATGCCAGAAGACGTTCATTCCGTATGCATGCATGATCACGACTATCCTCTAGTCTATAGATTGATTCATAGCATCATTATCGACAAGAAGATAGTCAATTGAAGCACACCCATTAGATCAACACAGACAACAGAGGACATTAAGGGTGTGTTCTCACTAGAACATTTGCTTCACTTGGAATCAGAGTTTAGGATAAAATTAGCTTTGCTCTGCGTCGTTTGGAGCTGTGAGAACACGCATTCGAAGTCACTCCCGGAGCAAACAACCAGCGGATGCTCCGCTTGAAAAGGGTGGTTTTGCTCCGGTTAGAAACGATGCGTCGAGGTTGTCCATAGGAAAACAACAGCGCATGCGTGTTGATCTGGATAAGAGCGGGACGAACGGGCAATTACATTTTTTTCTGACCAATCAACTACCACGTCTGTTGCTTCGATTGCGTATGTTACTTCGTTTACATAAAGGGCTGTGAGAACGTAAATCAGAGAAATAATTTATGCAACAATGTTGCAAACTCATCCACTTGCTCCGGGTCCTGATTTGGACTTTCATGTGAGAACATGACCTAAGACTTCTAAGATCATTTCATCTTACTCTGACCCACTTCTTTTAAAGTTGGATTTTATGTACCTGGGATTTAAAATTAAACCAGTACATTTGGAATACCAACAGGAAAAACCTGTGTGCGTATATTGAAAATGTATTTTATTTTTTCATATTTTATAGTGTATAAACAATCATTTAAAATACATACAATACAGTAGAAATAAGCACTGTTTCCTTTCCCTCTATTCTTCAGAAGAGCGTTGCCCTCAAAGGTGTCTCATTCTCCTCGCTTCCTTCCCTCCCCTGCTGTCTTTTGCTTATTTTCTTCTGTTTTACATATAAAACAACAGTCCACAGAAACAGGCAGACTGATGTCACCATCATGCCCAGACCCATCAGCAGTATCAACTGAGTGTGTTTGACACTACCCTCCTCTTTCTCACAGGCGGGGGGGGTCTCAGAGGGGGTCTGTTCCAGCCGGTAAGGCAGCGACCTAGGCATGGTGTTGATCTGGCATGGTTCGATGGTCTCGTTGACCAGCAGGTTGACCCACACGGTGGTGTGAAGTGGGGACGGTTTCCCCCTGTCGCTGACCACTACGAACAGGTGATGCATCCCCAGGTCTTTCCCCAGTAGACGCTGAGCCAGAGTGATGTTTCCTGACCTGGCGTCCAGACGGAAGGGGCTGCTGTGGTGGGCCGGCTCTCGTGCCGCGATGGTGTACGTGATCTCAGAGTTCACCCCCGAGTCCTCGTCGACAGCGTAGATCTTGGTGACCATGGTACCTGCGGAGGTTGCCGGGGAGACGGTAAGGCAGGACAAGTTGCTGCTGGGCAGGATGACCTTAGGCCGGTTGTCGTTGACGTCCTCTACGAAGATGGTGACCCTGGTGACGGAGGTCAGTGGCGAGGGATGGCCGTTATCGTGGGCTACCAGGTATAGCTCATAGTGGTCCTGCCTCTCGCGGTCCATATCTGCTGTGCAGCGCAGCGTGCCCTGGACGTTGTCCATAACGAAAGGCTCGCTGCTGTTCACGACACGAACGTCCACGTTACCATTCTCCCCTTCGTCCAGGTCCGTCACCCCGATCTTCCCCACCTGGGCCAGAGGAGGGATGTTCTCAGGGACGAAGAAAATGAAGTGAGGGGTGAGGAAGACCGGAACGTTGTCATTCTGGTCTAGGATGTGAATAGACACGGTCGCGACGGACTCTAAAGCAGGAGTGCCGTTGTCTCTAGCCAGCACTGTGAGTGTGTGTACGTCCTGCTGTTCTCTATCCAGAGGCACTGACACAGACAGTTGACCGGTCACACGGTCCATTTTAAAGATGGCCGCCGCATGTTTGCCCAGTCTGTACGTGACCCTGCCGTTCTGCTTGCTGTCTGCATCCGAGGCGCTGACTCGCAGCAGAGACGCGCCAGGCAGATTGTTCTCCTCCACGTTGAGCCGGTAATGTTTCTGGAGGAACTGAGGAGCATTATCGTTGACATCCACCACCATCACCCTGATCACTCTCTTAGAGCCTGCGACGATTAAGCCCTCAGCGGTACGATGACACACCACCACAGAAATATGATATTCACTTTTTCTCTCGTAGTCTAAAGGCTTTGATGTGGAAAGGAGATATTTGCCATTCTGCGGGCTCACTGTGAATGGCACCTCACCGTCAATGGAGAGGGACAGGTCTTTAGAGCTGCTGTCCCCCATCTCTAAGAGAGCCAAGACGGTAGGGGGCTGGTTCTCCAGTAACACTATCGTCTGGTTTTGATGCTCTGCTATGAACCCGATCTTTATCACTGGCTCTTGGCTTGCCACAGGGAGCACAGATACAGTTACGTGAGTGTCTGCGGTGGGGCAGTGAGGCCCGTCGGCTAACACTTTCAACACCAGCTCCTCAGAGCTGTCACTCTGGAGGTCTTGCCTTAGACTGATTTGCCCTGTGTGGCTGTCCAGGCTAAAGAGCAGCTTGGCCCGCTCTGAGACTTTGGGACTCAGGGAGTATGTGATCATGCCGTTGGAGCCCAGGTCTGGGTCTGTGGCTCTGACGTGAGCCACTACTGTGTCTCTGCGTGAGTCCCCTGGGAGGACCACACTGTAGGAGCTGTCCGGATCAAACTCTGGGCAGTTGTCGTTCACGTCGATCACCGTCACGAGCAGTGTCGCCGTAGCGCTCAGCGGGACAGAACCGCGGTCTGTGGCGACCAGAGTCATCTCATGGAGGCCTTCAGCCTCGCGGTCCAAAGCGCTTTTCACAACCAATATTACGGTCTGTCCCTCCCCTACAACCACATTGAAAAACCCACCAGCGCCCTCTAGGTGGTAATACAGCTCTCCGTTTTGGCCACTGTCCCTGTCCTGGGCCTGGTCGTCCAATGGGAAACTCGTACCGACAGCCACGCCCTCGGACACAATCAGAGGAATCTCATTGTTTTCAAAATAAGGTGCATTGTCATTGATGTCCTCAATGAACACTGTGAACTTGATGAGCTCTCCCAAGGGACCCACAATAGCATCATGTGGAATGGTGCATTCCCCGGCCTGTCGCTCCTCTGTACAAAGGTGCTCACGGTCCATGCGCTGTTCAGTGGTGTACAGGTCCCCCGTCTTCTTGTCTATCCGCAGGTACTTCTGGGTCAGGAGCTGGTAGGGAGGGGGGAACACGGTACCGATGGACCCGACCCGAACACCAGGCTCCAGCTCCTCTGGGACAGAGAGACGGATGGCGCCACACACCATCTGCCTGAGGAGGACCATGACAAGCACGTTCTAAGGGAGAACCAGAAAAATGGCCTTAGGACACAGAGAGAGAACATTGTTGCCGAAATGAGGAATGACACAACAATGAGGAAATTATTGTTCAAATCTTTTTGGTTTTGCAAATGGACCTGAATTACCAGTTTAAAACCATAATTACCATTAATGATATAGTATTAACTGTGACATTTCTGCCTCTGAGCTATTTGAGAGGGGACTGTGGATGTCAAGTAATCTGATGCCCCTCACCCTGTGCACCAGTTATTCCAACCTAGATCTTTGCAAACAGGCAAAACATCTCTCTGCAATTATAAAAAGGAGTATGTACCAAAAATATCTATACAATTTACATAATATTGGATTGCATAGCCTTTATTTACATAAAATGACTGTGAACCTATTTCTGACAAGAAGTTTGTTCTGGGTAAACTTAACATAACTGTCTAACAGTCAAGGTTATTAACTAAAAAATGTTGTCACACGGCCAATGGTATCCTGTTACCCAACAGCAATAATCCACAATCTGATATGCTCTCAAAGAATAAATATCTATAGCATGTGTCTATGAATAACAACATACAATCAGAGGCATCAGTTTGGTGGTTCACTGACCTGTAGCAGTCCAGCCCAGTTCATATTATCATAAGTCCCATGGCCCATAGCCCTCTCACATGTTACCCGTGTTCTCTTCTAGAGAGTGAGGTCTGAAACTGGAGGTGGGTCTCTGTACCTGTACTTTAGGGACCGATCTTTTCCGCCCCTCCCACAAACAGAGGTAACCTAGGAGGTGGGTTGGACAGAGTTGTACAGCAAATCAGAACAACAGGTTTCACAAGATCAGGTTTCAACAGGTTTCTTTCTGGTCGCACCTTTTTAAATGTGAAATGGTGATACATTATATTGATGATGTATTTACAGGAGTGACATTGGGACAGAGTGGAAGAGAGACACTCTAAGGTGACTAACTAATAGGAATTTAACTGATTTCTGTTGAAAATGTAAAAGTAGTATTTTTTGGACTGTTGTCGCTCCTCACAAAATGCTTACTTCTCCCCTATCTATATCCATACATAATAATAATAACTTTTATTTGTAGGCTATAGCACTTTTCCTGCAAACGTTGCAGCTCAAAGTGACTACATGACTACAGTTACTGTGGCCCCCTTTCCCATTAAGTTCATGAATGTTTCACCCTTCCAACTTTACAGAGAGACTTTGTAGTGAGATGTGATTAGATCTTATCTAGGGAAGGTGTACCTGGAAGTGGGAAATTGGCTTCAAATGGTCGAAGACTTAGTCATTATTGTTTCATGAGCGACCTCTGTTGCCTGGTTAGTATAGTTTCAGGTGACTGCAAGGCTTAAGCCTCCTATGTCACGTCTTGTAAAGAAGACAATGTACTTCCAAAAGTCTCCGATTAACTAGATTGATAATTCAAGGGATATTATAACAAGAGGTGACGTTATGAGTAGATGCTTATGATTAGGTACAAGATTCTCGTCTCTTTATAAAGTTCAACATTGGGAAAAAATAATATATAGCGCAGCAAATGGCTGCGCACACTGTGGGCTACGCACCGTTAAAGTGCTCTAAATGTGCCTGAATATGATTTATTTGAGCAAAAGCACACGTCAGTAGGCTATTTTGTCTCTTTAGACACCAAATAATGCATGGTGGATTCGGATGCCTGTGACGCACGGGAAGATATAGTTCGGAAAAAATTGTCGGAAAAGTTATGTAATGTCATTCTATTTCTAGCTTCTGTTCCGTTCCGTTACGTTTTAGGGTAAACGTTTTTTCCTCGGTTTTCGAGACGCCCATTCTCTGACTACTGTAACATCAGAAGCCGCTCTGATCTCATTGGGTAATACCGTGGCGCGTCTTATTCCGCTGTGGGGTCGTATAAACGTGGGAGCCCACCTGTCAACTTGAAACTATTGAGACTTTTGTTGTAGCCTACTCCGTCTGTAAAAATGTCCACAGAGAACTTCACCGGTGAGTCCTTTTAGTTGTTTTACTTACAATGCACGCACAGTTCATATATGTATCAGATGTCGAATACAGTACAATACTTTATTATAATAATAATAATAATAATTATAATAATAATAATAATAATAAAATACATGTAATTAATATGATGCATACGGACAGTCAAGCTTACTCAAAATGTATCAGAATAACGAATATTATTTAGCCTAACTTTTTTGATCTGGGCCCAGTGCAATTCCCTCCATAATACTAACATTCCAAATGCCTCCTTCAGATTTGGAGATGGAGCTTGAAGAGTTGCTCCAGGAGTTCCACGACGTCGTGGAGGAGCTGAAGGCGCCTTCCCGCAGCACGACGGACGCCTACCAGCGGCTGCTGAGCGACGCCAAGCTGCGCACCGGCCTGGGAGACGACTGGGTGAGCGACAGCGGGGTTGAAGACAACTCCGATTACAGTGAGTAACTAATAGGTCTACATTTTACACTATTATTTACACAACGTCATTGAGATCTATAATCATTGCGCTGCTCCACGTCCAAAAGTTTCCGATTAACAAGATACTGGATATTATAATAGCTGCGGAGGAGGCAATTGTTTTGTTTGTGCTTCAACTTGATGACTCAGACTTGGAAACAAGGCGAATGTCACCACTAGCGCCCACCAGTGAGTTTGACATCATTCATTGACGCCAGTATGCCCATCCCTAATGATCATGAATTGAACTAGTAGCAGTGAAGAGAAAAGTATTTTTTTAAATAATTATTAATACACTGAATGCCTCAGGTGTTTGCAATTATTTACTGATTACATTTGATTACATTAGAAAAGTCTCATAATTGTTTTGCATCTTGTTCAAGGCGTACTTTAATAATAGAAGTTACAGTACTAAGATTGTATACGATCATCCATCACATTCATCACATCTGTTCCACCCCTCTCTCTCCCCGCACACGCTTACAGTATGTGTGACATAATCTATGTGTTTGTGATGGACTATCATAATGCTTAATATTAAAGTTGTGTGATTTACCTGAGAAGAAAGGGAATGTCCTTTTACTTTTCAGTCCTCCCAAGTGTGATCATTATGGAAGCAAGTGATGCATAATTTCAACCAGAATGTTCTGTCACTAAAGATCACACTTGGGAGCAGAGGAACGTAAGCAAACACTTTCCTCTTATTGCTGCGGTATACACTTTTGTCCAGTTCCTGACCTATGCCACATTTGGATGTGCAGAATTCCTGTGGTCTAATCCACCCGCCCCTCTCTCTCTCTCTCTCTGTGTCTCTCTCCTCCCTCTGTCTCTCCCTCTCCCCCTCCCCCAGGCAGTGAAGCGTCTCTGGGTAACAGTTTGAACACCAGCGAGGAGGAGCTCCACACCGCAGGCATAACAGTGGCACCGAAAGGTACTAGAGAAGACCCGTCACCGAGAATCAACCCGAGAATCTCCCCCCTCAGATCACTATCCCTCTCAGCCTTTTACACAGATCACTATCACTCTTACACAGACTCCCCAGTGCATTTACATCTACAAGATCACTTTGTTTTTACACAACAAAGCCCCGGCCCTTCAGACTGTTCTTGTCCTGGGATGTCCCCATGCCAGGCACTTCTGGGTCATCTGAGGGTGTCTGCATAGGGTTGGAATAATAGGCCCTGAGCACTTACCTAAGGAGTGTGTGTGTGTGTGTGGGGGGGGGGGGGGGGTGTGTGTGTATGTGGAGGGGGCCTAGGGTGTAGGCAGAAAAAGATACATAATATGGGGGGGGTGGGTGGGTGGATGGGGGCACATTCTCTAATGGAGATGAGAAGGATAATGTTTAATGTTAATGGGAGACAGCAGGGGGGGGATGGTTGGGCAAGGGGGGCACTTGTCTGTCTGTCTCTGCTACGGCATATTACATAAGTCATAATTAGCCATGCTTAACACCTAATTAGCCATACAGGAGAAGGATCCTGAGAGGGGATACAGGCATACTGGAACTATGGCTCACAGGATTTTAGGCTGTTATAAATATATAGATTTCTCCAAGGTAGTCGAATGGGGGGGAAAAAGGGAACATTCTTTTTCCACTGTGAATGCGGTTGAATCTCCTTATGTAATTCTGGGAGTTGGGTTACAATTTCCTCCCTCGGTCCAAAGGAAATGCCAATGCACTGAGCGGCGTTTCTCCACCGAAAATGTTCCATTCCTCGACTCTCTCCTTTCGTACTTTTCTCACATTCTGTTCTTTTTCCTCCCTCCCTCCTCTCTCTCTTTCTACAGCCAAACTCGGAGACACAAGGGACCTTCAGAGTTTCATCGACAGTTTGGATCGGGAACTTGCTGGTAGGCATCTAAAGAATTTCCCCCCACACTGACTCATTTTTACCACCTATATATTCAGAGATACAAGCCTCTTTTTGAGCATTCTCCATGGCCTTCTCCCTCGTCAAATCTACTGCCCACATTGGCTTCTGGTGGTTTACACTTAATAGAGGATATCATTATTTCCCTTCCCATTGAGATACAAACTGTGTTGTTGTCGCCGGCGTATCTCCTCCCTGTAGCATAGCCCCTTAATCACCAGAGCACCTCTTGTGTGTAAATGCCATGTCTGGGGGGGCTCAGGTGGGCTATCTACACGTCCTCCAGTGATGATAGCCTGCAAGAGTACATAAGTAGCATCATGTTCCTGCTATCAGTAGAAGGGCAGTGGGTGTTTCAGTGGCCGCCGCGCGCACTCACGCACGTACGCATATACACACACACACACACACACACTCACACACACACACACACACTCACAGCACACAGGGCTATCAGCAGGCCAGACGCACAGAGAAGTGTCGTTACCAATGAATCATAACTCCCCCGGCATCTCTACACCAGGCTCCTGCATGCTAATGAGTGTGTGTGCGTGTGTGTGCGTGTGTGTGTGTTTTCCATTTCACCGGATTCTGAACTGTCACAACTGTATCTGTCTGACAGAGATGTGAGGAGAGAGAGAGAGAGGCTGAGCCCACATGGAGTGAGAGGGAGAACAGGCCAGAGGCAGCGTGGTTGGCTACTGAGGAACAGAACAGACTTGACAGACAGATCTGAACCGGGCAGTTCTGAGAAGGCGCCCCCCCCCCCCCTCCTGGCTGCTTCAGGGAAAAGGTTAACATCGGGAATTAAAGGGCACCTGTTCCTAACGCAAGAACAGACCTGGCCGGCAAGACCACGTCCCTTCAACAAAGAAACACCCGTGACATATTCAGAATTGAACGCAGCTGTCTTCAGTCAGAGGTGTTAACCTCTCCTCTGAGAGGACATACACTCATCACAGTCTTGTGGTTCGTGGGTTTTTTCCTGAGAGATGCCTGCATTATACCGTACCGCCCAGTGTGTTGGAAAATACCCCCTGTAATTCAACTGTATCCTGTGCTGTACATAAGTCACAAAGTCCCCCTTTTCAAGTTGGAACATCAACTATGAGTTGTTTCTTTCTGAATATGAGATATGTATTACTTGTACAGTAGTTGTAAAATTCCCACGTGTAAAGTGATGTACAGTTGCCTACTACCAAAAGATGTGTATGAATGCTCTACCTAATGAGTAATGATGAGATTGTATAGAGGAATGCACAGAGCAATAAAGCTACTTTTTCCAAAGACCGCTGTTTTATTTTGTTTTCCAAATAAACTAATTCATAGTAGAAACACACCAATAATGGTTCGCTATGCAATAAGTCTTTCAATTACAGAGTCAGTGTAAATCGTTTGATATTTGGATATCCATGTATCCAAACAAATCTGATACTTCACATCCTCGTATGTGTAGTGCAGAGATATTGCATTGCTCTCCAAAAGCACCTCTGAAAGATCTGCACAGAATGGGATGCAGTCAAGGTTGCCAGATGGGATTGACAATTTCCAGCCTAACCACAGTCTAAAAACGGCTAAATCCACCAAAAAGCAGCCCATCTGGCAACCCTGGATGCAGTGAGAATACACCTTCCTCGTCAGCCTTAAACAGGGTTGACACCAGTGTCACGCCACATGACTGTGGAGCCCTTCACCTCTCGTCTCTGTCTGAGACTATACTTCCTGTATGCCTACTCTGATTATGTTGTGAGTTTCAGTTCTGCTAACGAATCAGGAAATCCCCAAATTTAGCTCTGGCGTTGTCCTTAAGGTGGGATGTGCGTCATTTTGCGCCGAGACCAAAACAAAAGTGATTTTAGTTATTACTTTGCTCGTTATTGGTTTGAAGGGCTTCTTGGGGGAGAGTGAAGAGACTATAACTGACTCTTGAGACGTAGTTGCTGACAGATTGAAATAGGCCTAAAAGAAAATATATTTTGTTTTTCTCGTCCTCATGAAAGAACTGAAACTGTTCTTTGCACATCTTTGATTTCCCCACAGCAATCTCCCTGAAATCCATCTACATTTACAGTTGTTTAAAAAAGAGCTAACATTTCTTTTCTGCTGTTGTTTATCATTTTTAACATCAGGTGTACCAGATGTCTATTATGTAACTAACTCCAATGTATCTTCTCTGTCAACATTGTTTAAAGAAAAGGATGATGGTATCATTACAACTGAATCTTGCAGTTATAGACGTTACATGTAGCACCTGGCCTTTACCCTCTCTTTATAAGAGGACACGAGGCATCATAATGAGAACATTTGCCAAGGTGAACAATGAAACGCATCCTGTAACCTCTGTAACCTCATAATCCTGCACTGGTACTTGAATAGATGAGAGACTTGAATTCTGGTGAAGTGAAAAGTGAGGATCTGGCTTTAGGTGTTGCGTCACAGGCTTGTGTCCACTTCAGCAAATGTTTCCTTAAAGGAAGGGGCGGCTGAACATTTGAAACATATTGTTCTTTGTCTGTTTATGTCTCATTAAAGACATTTTGTTCTGAGAGTTGAGGCTTGTGTCCACTTCAGCAAATGTTTCCTTAAAGGAAGGGGCGGCTGAACATTTGAAACATATTGTTCTTTGTCTGTTTGTCTCATTAAAGACATTTTGTTCTGAGAGTTGTTCTCCTCTGAACTTGGTCCAATTGTTCAACCCCAGTGACCAGAACAACAGTTGGCACTGGACTGAGGGAGGGAGGGAGGGGAGGAAGGGGAGGGGGAGAGAAAGAAAGACAAGAGAGACAAATAACGTAGGACTCAGATTAGAGCTTCAAATTGAGTCTTCAAAATAAAGAGCTGTCTTGGCACCAATCAGTGAAAGAATCTGGTGACTGATTGAGGCCACAGTTGTTGCAGAAGAGGCAAAGAACATTCGGAACTTCCCGTAAACGTTTTTGGTTGATTATGGAGGGCGTTTCCTGTTCGGAGGTGATGAAAGCATACTAATATGAGTAATGTGAAGAACAATACAGTGGTGAAGGGCAGATGAAACTGAAAGGCAGGAGCTTGGCCTTCTCGCTATTCCTCACATTTATCCAAAATGAGTCGCTTGTGAAACTAGTGTGAACCGTCTGCCCAAAAAAAGTCAGATATGACAAAAAAGGAACTGATTTAGTTCCTTTTTATGGTAACTCCCAACTGCACCACACAATCATCTCCCTCCATGTGTCTGATGCAGCTGTCAGAAACCATGAATGCTCACCTGCAGTGATTTACATTATAATCAGTTTGCATTACGGCTGGGACTAACTGGAAAGCTCTACCTCAGCAGTGCGTGTGCGCGGCTCTCACACTTGCGGTGTCCATACAGACTACTGCTGCGGCTCTGCTACTGCCAGCCCTATCTTTGTACATTGAGTTTGCCTTTGATAAAGGCCATCAATAAAATAATGTTTCATTTCACTTCATTATAAACGTGTTCTGGGTTCAGTCTGAAACTAGTGTATGTTGCTGGTATGATGTCAATATGACTATCAACAGATCATTTTCACACACGTGTCACATGGACAAAATAGGCGACTCCGACTCTAGATGGCGTGGCTGAAGCGGGCTGTGTGTCTGCTCTAACCTGTTAACATGGGTGCTGAAATGAAACGCGCACACGCTGTTGAGGTAGAGGTATCGAGTGTGTCCCAGCTGTAATTAGGGGGGGACGGGACTACCCCCTTTTGCGAATTGTTATGTTGTTAGTGGTTGTTAACTGGGAGTTTATAGGTCAAATGTCTGTACCTCACCTTGTTTATACAAGTGACAGAGGGAGACATGATGGATGACATTGAGTTGAAATGATGTAACATATCAGTCCAAATGAACACAGACAGATATCATACTTGCTCTTCACAGCTTCATCCAAAACAGCTGCTAAACTCTGTTACTCAGTAATGACAAAAGCAATTACTTGATTATGTAATATCATGTTAATAGGGTGTTACTGTAGTAGTTTACAGAGTAAACAAACAGGTTGAAAGTTATCAAATGAACTGTAATTTCATAGAGAGAAGAGTAATAAGCATTAGGCCAGGGCATATGAGGAGAGAATATCACAGCCTTGCACAATGTCCGTCTGTCGTCTGTTTAATGAGAGACCTGAACAGTGTGGTTCCCCTGAGAGCTCCCCAAATGGTCTCAGCTAACAAAGCTCTCATAGGGAATCAGTGTTTCCCCCCAGATGAAACTGTCATGGCTTGACAGGAGAGTGTTACATAATGAAAAACAGTCCCAGAGCCTGGAGCCCGGAGCCGTGAGCTAGCCGGCTCATTGGACTGTTATTGCTGGAGAGCGGGAGAGTTCACACAGGGTTGAGGAAAAAAAGGGGAAGTTGAGCCAAAAATAAAGAATTGTGGAAGTTGGAAAGTTATTCTTTTGATGACCTCACGCCTCATATGACTTTTTCATTTGGATTGAGTTGGCAATTTCAAGGACTGTCACAGGGTCATAACCACCCACGTATACCATTTAGAGGAATTCTATGATAGATTGTTTGTAATCATCCATCAAACTGAAGAAAACCATCCCCATTGAATATAAATCCCTGTGAAGGGAAATATTCAAAGAATGCAGCCATGGACCATCCTTTGAGAGAGAAAAACACAGATTCCTCTCTATAGGTAACCATGCTATTTCCTGTTTAGTTCTTTCTCTATAGGCCCTATTGTCTGGGACAGGAAACCAGGGGAATTCCTCTCTAAGATATTCATTTCAGAGGAATGTCATATCTGGACTTCCTCTCTGGACTCTCATTACCTCATTGCTGAGTTGGAATTTGTTGTTGACGCCATAATAATCACTAGGGCCACGTCTACAACTATTACTCTAATGGCAAGACAGTTGTTAGCAAAGCCTCAGAATGTGATAAAAGGCTAGTTAAAAATCATAAAAATCACCGTCAATGAAATTGTGAGTGAGATATGTGGTGTCTCTTTGATAACTGGATGAGTGGACTTGACGAGACAAAAGTTCTTGTTGTTTCATATCTGTCAGGAGTAGGGCCGACAGTGTTGGACGTTGTTGACTTCTGTGTGCACACAGCATCTGAGGTAACACACTTTTACTGGAGAGAGTTGGCTTTACCCATCCATCTTGAATGCCAGTGGAGGCATTCTGGAGGATGGATACAGCTTGAAAAGGAACTCGTACGTGGTATGAAAGGTGAAATTCTGTTCGTACAGCATTAGTATGGATCACTTTACTGTGGCACATTTATCCTTGTGTTGTATTGCTTTCACCTTTCACATCAGCAGACTGATCTAAATAAGCCTCTCGTGGACTGCCATCTGATGGTCAAAAACAGCCGATGCAGCCCAGAGATATGGAGAACTGAACAAATTTTTTTACTTCTAATAACTATATTAAAAATTTATGTTGTACACAGCATTTATGCCTTTGACTATTGGAGACGAGTGTGGCATTTGCATGTACCAGAAGGGGACTATAGTGTTCTATAGCTGGTTTCATCATAGTCTGCACCCTGCTGCTAGCATCCTGAGAGGGATGCCATGAGACATTGGACCTCTTGCCCTTTTCCCTCCTGACCCACAATGGGACATTGAATAATAACACTGATTCTGACCTATAGGAAATAAATAACTTTTCAAACCGTCTCCCAGTATAGTGGTTTTTACCAGACAGCCTACATGAATGATACTCTTTAGAGATTTACGGCACAGTAGCTGGTGGATGTTGTTCCCTGCGTTACCCTGCCTCACACACACTGAGCAGCATATAGGACGGAGTCTCTCCGGCCCCTGTGATTCCTCCAGGCCATCCATCTTAGAAAGGCCAGATCATTACCAAGTCGACAGGCAGCTTTACTCAGTGGAACAGTACAGCTGGGACTAGCGCTGAGCGGAGATGCAGTCGGCCTACTGTACTGTACTGTATTGTACTCTACTGTTCTGTGTCTCTCTGGATCTACATACTGGCACTAGTAGGCGAAAGTTATAGTACATTTTCTGTTGCACTTCTAACACAATTGAATGCACATTCAAGGTTAGAAAGAAAAACAGCGTTTGACCTGTACAACCTACTGTAACAAAAGCAGAAAAACCTTCTTAAAGAAGTATTTTTAAAAAGTATTCTTGCTGCTGCTTACACTGCACAATAGGCCACACTGAATAGAATAATCAGGACATACGGTTCTGTCATGTTCTGTATTCACAATAGTCACAATAAAATATAGAAAATATGAATAGATATTTTGTTTTTATTATGTGACTTCGGTTTTCATGATTCTAAATACATTCTACGGACATAAACATTGATATACTTATAACAGGGCGAGATCTATTTCCATATGACTGAAACATTTATTTGGAGTCAAAGTTCGTTGTCATCATTGATCTGTGATTGTATCTTAATTACACATGTTTCTAAACATCTATGTTTGGTGACACACAGCTCCCTTGCATGGTGTTGCTTCCTGTCATCAGTAAACCTGAAAATATATTTTTTTTTTTTACTTTGCTGTTTTAAAAAATGTGCCTGTTGCACGTTGTTTTGGAAAATGTAATATAACTAGAATTACTAGGATATTTTTGGAAATTTACATAATTGCCCCTGAAGAAAAACAGGCTAAAAGTACTACAGGAGTGCCCTAATCTGATATGTTCTTCTCTGACCACCCATAGGAAATATTCTTGATGTTGTTTTATTCAGCAGATTACGCCACACACACACACACACACACACACACACACACACACACACACACACACACACACACACACACACACACACACACACCTACACACCTACACCTCTCCCTTCACACCTGCACTGGGCTCCCTCCGGGTGGCACTTTGTAATTTGGCACATCAATTTTCTGGGCTTGGTTTGCCTCTCAAACCCACCAAGGCTTCTCAGGTGATCCAGGAAAGATGTCAGTACTTACTGAAGAGAAGATAAACCCTGTAGTAAACGTCTGTAGGAACACATTTCTTTTTACACTCTTTTACAGCTGAAATGCTTTAACGGCAACATCATATTACCCTAGTATAATGTACAGCGGTTAGTCAGGGTCTGATGAAGCCTTCAGGTATCTGGTTACAGTGTGAGTTGACCTGGTTTACTCACGCTGTGCCACATTATTACAGTCTGCCTATGTTTACCCCTGGTCTAATTAGAATGAGCTTCTCAGGTCAGTAGTTCCCCAACCCTCTCCCCTAGGTGACACTGTCCAGTCCTGCCAATACCCAATGACGTCTGATCTGCTGTGTTGTAAACTGCGCTCCACTGTACCATACCAAATTCCTAACATGTTTACATGTCATGGCAATAAAGTCTTCTGATTCTGATTCTGATTCTGTATTATCTGGAAAAACTACCAGGTGAAATAATCAGCTCCTCTCCCAAATCATTGCTGTGCTTTGATATCGCAGCAACTACCCAATTATAGCCCTGCATTTCGGTCTGTTTTGCTGTGGAGCCAATAGAAACTGACCTCTTATGTACTGCAGGCTCAGTTCAGTAGAAAGGGCAGTATGGTCGAGCGATTTCTAGCCTATTAATTAAGCAGTCACCCAGCCCTCCATCTGCATGGATGTCCTGAAACCCATGGAGATCGAGGTTCCCGGTTCACAGGACACTATTAGTGGTTCCTGACCTTTTGTGCTGCTTGAAGATTCTGGAATTGTCTTTCGACGCACAAAATGAAAAAGAAAATCAATGTTTCTAGCCACAAGTCAAGTCATTATGATCCAGAAGAAATGACCCAACACCTCGATAGCCAACACTGGTCTAGACACTCCTGTTAGAGATGCCCTCAGGTTCAGAATTCAGTCCTGTTACCCTCGTCAACCTAACCTTTTGAGGCAGACAAATACATTATCTTAGATGTCTATGGGAAACTTCAACCATCTCCAGCTTAGGCTCAGTAGAAGCACCGTCCAGGTATTTCTGTCTGCTGCTCTGATTCTGTTCAGGATTGGTGGGTTGGTTGAGGAGAGCCCACACAGTTTAGATCAAGACGACTCTGCATCACTTCCCCTCAGATAACCCTTTCTTCTGTCTGCTGCAGGCTTCGTCTGTGATAGACACTGTCTGGCATTGTCTGGCACTGCAGAAAGTCCAATAATTAGATACATCGACCATACGTGTCATTAAAGGGTTTCTCAAATGTGTCATCCTTTGCACCAAGAGTATAAAGCCCATACCAACTTCTTTCTCAGTTGGGAATCAATCACAACACTCATTTCCAGCTTTTCCCACATAGCTTTTAGCCTGCTTTTCTCAAGGGCTCAGTTGCGGAGAGAGAGTGATGGGATAGAGAGAAAAAACATTAAGATCCTAAACACTGGGGGATTTTTCCAAAACCGTGATCTCAATTCAAATTGACATTTTTGAAATGATATACGTATAATAAAAAGGAGAACTGGAACTTTAATAAAAAATATTAAGAAAAGTTCAGCACAAGAAATAAGGTTTAGTGAAACTTTCTCTTCTCATTTTTTACGGTTTTAATTTGGCACATGGCACAATCAGCATGTATGCATCTGGTATACATAAATAAATATTAAATATATTTATACATAAATATACATATAGAGCTTTAACAAAGACACAGAGAGTGGTCTCAGCTTGGGATGTTCCAAATGACAATAGCACATACACAGAAATGACCTTCAGTTCATGTTCGTGCTTTCAGTTTGATAAAAACAGTAATTTACTTGTACAGTAGATAATGGGTAGTAGTATCTCTGTAGAAGCCCTATAAATATATGTATGTATGCCCATATTTATATATATATATTAAAAGAAATACAAGTGTGCACTGATGTAGGTTTATTCAGTGCAAACAGGCCACTGTCTGCTTTTAAGAGGAACTCTTACAAAGTCAATGGAATCATATCAGTTAGTTCAGTTGAATCTTTAGCTATTTTTTTTCTCTTACACATAAAATAATAGATTTATTTTGTAATCTTTAAGCAAAATTAGACATATATAACTTTTTAAAATAACAAAAGTGCTATTTCGCAAAGACAGACACCCAGAGACGCAGCGGAAACACTACTGGTGGTGAACCAAATCAACAACATGAGAAAGAACCCTTCCCCCACCCCAACCCGCCACATAAAACACCCTACAAACGCAAAAACAAGTGCAAGCACACACACACACACATACACACACACACACACACACACACACACACACACACACACACACACACAAATGAAACACTCTCTCTTTCTCTTGCATTCACACAATCGCTCTCTTCCTCACTCTTGCTCAACCACACTTGCACGCACACATGCACAACCATGTTCATATGCACACAAACACACAGGTGCTCTGAGCAATGTGTGCAAGTGCATACTTCGTGGAGATAAGATCAGATAGCTTAACAGATAAATTGGTTGTAAAAGATGCACTTTTTTTCTTAACAAAACAATCACAGTAACATTGTCTTTATCTCTGCGTTCTCATCTTCTGGCAGAGTCTACTCCAGACAAATCATTTCTATTGGAGCTAAAAAAGATAACACAATTTGTGTGGCTGTTGTGTGGGTATATGCAACAGAAAAACGACTTGCCCGAGATGGATTTAAAATCTCTACATCTGCATTTTCTCTTGGTTCCCATTGTGGATTCAGTCACGCGCCTTTGAGTCATGTCAACACGTCACACACTCCACACGGAATAGTCTCCGGGATGAATAGAAGTGATGAGAGAAAAGAAACAAGCTTTTTGTAAGGCATTGAAAGGGAAAACAAAACAAGCGACTCAAACATTATGTGAATATTGTTGTAGAGGCCATTGTTCCAGACGGGTGTCCCGCAAGAGACAGAGAGATGGGAAATAAAAAGCACTTCTCTTTGTTTTTGTTATGAATTCAAGAAAAAAGTGTTGAAATCTCCCCCCAGTCTGCTTAAAAAGGCTTTTAAAATGATTTTTAGAAAAAAAACACTGCAGAAAGACCCCTCCCTGTCGAGGGAGGAGAAGCAGTTTGATTTTGGCAGCTCTGCACATCTTGACATCCACAGAGAGCCTTCAGTGACTCTCCTCGTAGTAAAAGTCGAGTTAAATCTTTTTACTTTTTAATCCCACTCTTGCCCTTCCCCTCCCACCCACCCCCAAGATATTTATAAAAACAGAATCCTCTTCCCCTCGTCCTCCACCATCCCTCCTTCCTGCGCCTGCCGCTGTCCTCCTTAAAGCTATACGCGGGTGGTGGAGTGGGAGTGGGGGAGGCCCGTGGAGTTGAATCCAGCGGTGAAGGTGTTGTAGGGGTGCAGGTTGGGCATACCCACCAGGGAGTTGGGGATCATGGTGATGGTGTTGGGGGTCATGAGGGGGATGTCGTCCGGGGAGCGGCGCAGGGTGAGGGTGTAGTCAGGCAGCGAGGCCAGGCGCAGGGCTCCTTCATTGGGGTTCCCCGCCTCGCACTCGTGGTGGGTCTGGTTCATCTGCAGGGACATGATCTCCTCCTCGGGGTCGTGGTGGCCGATGTCGTTGGCCGTGGTCTGGCGCTGCGGGCTGGGCTGGCCGAGGCCCGAGTCCTGCTGCCTCTTGTCCTTGCGGTAGTAGAGCGCTGCGAAGGCCAGGACGTTGAGGAACAGCAGCGAGGCGCCCACGGCGATGGTCACGCTGAGCTCAGTGGAATAATCCCTGGGGTTCTCCACCACCAGAGGGCTGTCCTCATCGCCGTTCCACGACTCCTTGTCCTCGCCGTTGTAGGCCGTGGAGATGGGTGGCCGCTTGGTGTTGAAGGGCCAGACCTTGCCGTTGGGCCTCTTGGTGGACAGGGAGTTCTGGGTGGTCTCGGGCGGGGGCACTTTGGTGGTGGTGGAGGTGTAGTGGAACATGTCGTGGAGGTTGTACAGGTGGGGCACCAGGTGTTTCCAGAAGGCCACTTTGGTGGCACGGTAGTGATCGCGGACACGTGGCTTCAGGCCGATGTGCAGGTAGAGCTGGTCCTGGGGGTTGTACTTGGACCACGCCACCTCCTCGAAGCGGTTGGCCTTGGTGTGGATGAACTTGGTGTCCTGTGGCACCGGCTTGTTGGGGTCTCTAAAGAAGGAGAGAGAGAGAGAGGGAGAGAGAGAGAGGGAGAGAGAGAGGAAGAGAGAGAGAGAGAGCAAAGCATTAGGATCTACACTCAACAAACACTTTATTAGGAACATCTTATTCATTCAGATGGTAACGTGGTGTGGGGATTGTTTTCTTGGCACACTTTGGACCCATCTGGACCAATCAATCATTGCTTGAATGCCACAGCCTATTTGAGTATTGTTGCTGACCATGTGTATCCCTTCATGGCCACAATGTACCCATCTTCTAATGGCTACCTCCAGCATGATAATGCACCGTGTCACAAAGCAAAAGTCGTCTCAAACTGGTTTCATGAACATGAACATGAACATGACAATGAGTTCAGTGTTCTTCAGTGGTCTTCCCAGTCACTGGATCTGAATCCAATAGAACACCTCTGGGATGACATTGTGGTAGAACAGGAGATTCACACCTTGAAAGTGCACCGGAATTGCGTGATGTAATCATGTCATTATGGACTAGAATCTCAAAGGAATGTTTCCAACATCTTGTGGAATCAATGGCACAAAGAATTGAGACTGTTTTGAGAGCAAAGGGAGGCCCTACCCAGTATTAGTATAGTGTTCCTAATAAAGTGTTCAGTGAGGTGTGTATAAAGATTTAAGAAACGCTCAAATTCAGGTATCTTCACAAAGAGGTCCTCCTGTTATGATCAAGCTATGTCTGCATATGATGACCTGCTGCGCATATACAAAAATATAAAATGTATACATATAAAAAAATATACATATATACATATAAAACAACATATATATGTATAAAAACATACACTACACACCTCGAGACAAATACAAGTCTTAACAACGGCAGTATCCCCTCCATCCTTACGTTAGCCCTCTCTGTGAGGATAGCGAGGGATCGGCATCCCGGTACGTTCCTCCACCCTCTCTTTTCTCCCCTCACGTGTTACTCTTAATTAATTAATTCAGATCTGATGCCTCACGCCTACACAACCAGGCCAGAGGCCTTTTAAAGTAAACACGTATGAATAAGTCAACAGGTTTTTTTTTCCCGACACGCTTCAGGAGGCATCCTGTTGTTGGTAATCCAACACTGGTGCAGCCCCTCTGCTAATTGCTAAGGGAAGGCAGCACAGTGTGCATTAGCTTCCAGTGGCCTGATGCAAAGTGGACCATATTAATCAAGACACTAAGAGGGAAGCTGTGTGGATGCTGTGTGTGTGAGAGAGTGCTGCAACTGGCACTGTCCTACAGGGGTCAGTGTGTCTCTCTTTTCAGCTTTGATGACTCACCCACCCCTGGCCTGGATTGGCACCAATTTCAATTACACGGAGGCCTTATTGATTTATGAACTGTATTTACATATGGCATTCTCCCTACAATCACATTTCTCCTTGTTCGTATCACTGCTGTACGATGTTGGAAGTGGGAGTATGGACACAAGGTCTCTGAAGTGGTTATTGAGTGCAGAGATTGGCTTTTCATAGAAACGACTGCAACCGTGAGGGTACAGTCGCTGTGATCTCACGAAGACCTGTCTATCAAGGGCCGTAGGGCAAGAGACTGGTTTGTGCTGAGGGTGATGTCAATGGCAACCAGGGTTCACATTGATTTGGGAATTTGGGAATGACAATCACAAACACAGACCACCAAATTAAAAGCCAAGTCAGAAGAATTCACACTCCACCCCCGACACCCCCCCACCCCCCCGCCCCCTCCCCTAGTTTTTCTGCTGTAAATGTTTCTTTTTCAGGTCAGTGCTTCTGGCAGAAGAAAGCGAGAGAGAGAGAGAGAGAGAGAGAGAGAGAGAGAGAGAGAGAGAGAGAGAGGCAAATTGAGATGGCTGGAGCCGAATCACTCAGCATAGCCTGGTGTCAGCGGAGACGCCCGTAAATAACCTCTTTTATTAGGCCTGTAATGATCCCGGATGAATATTGACAGCCAGACTATGATGACTTTGTAGCGGAATATCAGTAATTAAGTTTCAAAGGAGCCGGCGGTGGAGGTTACACACACACACACACACACACACACACACACACACACACACACACACACACAGCAGGCGGTGGAGGTAAGGTCATATCGATCTCCCCTGTGAGCTACATGCCAGAGAACAGAACAGGACGTCAATGGAGTAGCTAGCCCAAGCCGTCCGTCGTCCACGTCTCACACCGACACACACACACACACCGACACACACCGACACACACACACCGACACACACACACACACACACACACACACACACACCGACACACACACACACACACACACACACACACACACACACACACACACACACACACACACACATCCACACACACAAACTCTCCTCTGCCATGCTTTATGAATTCTCACAGCACCTCAAACACAGCACAGAGGAGAACCAATCAGGGAGAACAGGGCAATCTCAGTTAATGGGAGTTCCTGGTATCTCCATAACACTGCAAACGCTCCTGTCTCTCGTGAGGATCAATCTACACAATTGAAGCAGCGAAAACATCGAAAAGGCATTTGTGAAGACATCTCACAAACAAACCCAAGCACGTCGAGGAGGAGAGGAAAGGGAGAAGGCTTTGGTGGAGGGGGTAGTTTGTTGTTTCTGTTTTTGTGGCTGGCCGGCCGGCTGGCTGGCTGGCTGGCTGGCTTGCTGGCTGGGTTGCTCAGTGCAAGTGAAAATGAATAATTTAAGGAACACAAAGAAATCAATGTGGCATCTTTAGTTAATTTGATTTGCCGCATTAGAGAACAACTGGCTGCCTTATCTAATTACACACACACATATGGTCGGGTAAATGTTGCAAAGTCGATAGTAAACAGCCAACATTCCTCCTCACCATTGGCATGGGAGGGCGACCTCTGTACTGCTGTGTCTGAACCCCTGTACTAACCTTTCCAGCGGCAGGGCCTCATACAGTACGTGCTCTAGGGTAGTGGTAGCTGCTCCACCATGTGGAACATGTGCAATGTTGTGTGGTGCGCCCTGAGGAGTTCACTGTGTGGTGTGAACTCCACAGTTGAGTGTACTGTAATGTGATGAGTGTATAGTGTGTGTGTGTGTGTGTGAGAGAATGAGTGAGTGAGTGTGTGGGTGAGTGAGTTAAAGTGGAATGTTTGTACCGTTATACTGTTATGAGTGAGTGTGTGTGTGTGAGTGAGTGTGTGTGTGTGTGTGCGTGTGCGTGTGTGAGAGTGTGTGACTGTGTGTGAGAATGTGTGTGTGTGTGTGTGTGTGTGTGTGTGTGTGTGAGTGTGAGTGTGTGTGTTTGTGTATGTGAGTGTATGTGAGAGTGTGTGTGTGTGTGTGTGTGTGAGAGAAAGAGAGAGAGAGAGACAGCGAGTGAGTGTGTGGGTGGGTGAGTGAATTAAAGTGAAATGTTTGCACGGTGATGAGTAACTTGTATGACGTGGAGACGACAGTGTGACAGTGTGTCTTCTGTGCGCTCTTAGACAAGTAGACAGGTGCTACGGTGTGCGTGGTGTGCAGTGCTCTTGGAAAGGTGTCATATGTTTGTGAATATGATGTGTCTGTCTGTGTGTGTGTGGGGGGGGGGCCTCATGCTCTGGGTGCAAACAGCATTAGCTGATAGCCTCCCTCCTGTCAGGCACTGCTACTTAATCCGGATGGCTGTTTGTGCGGTGGCCGGGCTCGCAGGCGGAGCTGAGCAGAGGGATTATTACACCGATAAAAGCGGGCGTTTTAATGGCCTTTCAGATTCCCTCTGATGTTTTCATATGGCCAGGGCACTTGGGGCCCCAGTGCTATAAACCAGTCCTTCATCTCCTCCCCAGCCCGCCCCCCCCGCCGCCACCCCTCACCACGACCTGCTCACCCCCAGCAACCTTGGCCAAAGCTGAGTGTGTGTGTGTGTGCGTGTATGTGTGTGTGTGCATGCATGTGTGAGTGTGTGTGGTTGTCCTAAGGGGGATGAACCTCTATCTGTCAGATTCGATATAGGTGTTCTTTTTGTGTTTGCTTGCCAAGTGTGTGTGTGTGCGTGTGTGCGTGCGTGCGGGTGTGTGTGTGTACACAGACAGAAGCAGCACAGGGAAATAACTCCAGCAACACCACCTTATGAAGGTGTTGAACCCCAGTGCCACATCTTCCACACGACGAAGCCATCTGCTGTCTGAAGGACAGGCTGCTCTGAAGGAGGATATTGGCAAGCAAACAGTGATCTTAAGGCCCAGTCAGTGTCAGCTGAACTGAGAGGGTGACACACTGACCCGACACTGGACAGAATTATGTCCAATTATGACGTGCTAGCCTCTCTTTGTGCAAACCACTGTCATCGAAGTAAAAGGGTAGATGAAGAGGAGAAAAGGAAGGGAGAAGAGAATGAATACTATTGTCTTTGTGTTTTTTTTTTCCTTTAGCACCTCTCTTTCCCTTTTGCTTCTGTGTGTAATCCGAAGCGCTTGAGTGATCACAGACCTAGCCATCACCTGAATCTGAAAAGACACGTTTTAAGACCCCTAAGGTGGGAGACAACAATCTATTTTCGCCACACACACACACACACACACACACACACACGCAAGGTCTTTGAATTCCTGAGGGGGCTTTCGTCGTATGATATAAGACAAAAGCCACTCGTTCATTGGGTTGCATTGATGTTCACTTACGCTGTTCTAATATGCAAGAGTTGAGGCCCATTTTTCCCTTGTTGTTGTCGTGTAACAAATTCACCCCCTGCAGTTATGTATCTACTTAGCAGGTAACCCAAAGTACACACCTAATTGTAATTCATGTTCGGAGAGAAGCAGAGCACAGTGCATTTTATTATGCTCATGGTGAAACTTTAATACAAAACACTGCATCCTATTCTGTTAATAGGCTCTTGGCACGGCTCAGAGGCGTCTTGCTGCACCGTCTACGCCTTTCTATTAGGCCGGTCTTTTACCCTTCATACACAGACAGACAGTCCTTGCGCACAGGGGGCTGTGGGCTGAGATTGACGCGTGGATCATATTTAATGGCAGGCTTCGGTTTGGTGGGCTAAGTGATGCAGGGTGAGGCGGTGTGACTTTGGGGCGTGGGCCGGTGTTGGAGGACAAAGCTCTCGCTGTCCACTCCTTATTATGGATGCTATTGATTGGGTGGATTAGGTGAGTGACAGCCAACACGTGTCTTAACATTAACCCTCTCCCCCCCCCGCCCCCCCTTTTTTTTTCTTCTCTTTCTTCCTCCATCACTCTTTCTTTACCTTACTACTCTCTCTTATTGGAGGAGGTACTAACGACCCACTATCATCCCCCTCTCCCCATCTCTCTCTCTCTCTCTCTCTCTCTCTCTCTCTCTCTCTCTCTCTCTCTCCCTCTCCTCATTACATTCAGACCACACCACAGCAGCCAATCAATGGCACCCAGGCCCCTTAACAAGCCATACAACTTCCTATCCTTCTTCAATGCAAATCAGGCTAATGGCCACAAATCTCCAATCAAGTGGTGGGCTTAATGGAGTAGGACGTCAAGACTACGCCCCGTCACACTAACCCAACCATACCTGATAACTAGCAGTGGACCATGGAGGTTGAGGTGGGCTGATGAGAGGGGCTGAGGAGAGAAAGGGATGAAAGGAGAGCAGGAGAGTGAGGGGATGTCATTAGTGGAGAGCCGGGGGGTTGTGGGGGGTCATGCGGAGGTCAAAAGGCGTTTTGAGAGACTAATGGTAGATGACTACACTTCATTAACCCAAACAGGGGAAGGTGATTCGATTACATGGTTAAAGAAAACACAAGCAAGCATAAATGAACTTGTAAGAGTATAAATCAAAGCGCAGTTTGTGCTGTTCAGTGTGCCGTGGGTAGGTGCAGATGCTCCATCTTCATTTGAAGAGTTTACTACGGTAAATAAAAACCAGTCAATATGGTATGTTTGTGCCTAGGTAGCTAATGCAAAGGAGGTAAACAGTTGTTTCTTATGAGTTCATATTCATGGCTTTATTCATTCCACAAAGTTCTCAAAGTCGACTTTAAAGACAAACTATGAGAAGAGACAGGAAGGAGGCCAGCTGAGAGAGAGAGAGAGAGAGAGAGAGAGAGAGAGAGAGAGAGAGAGAGAGAAGAGAGAGTGAGAGAGAGAGAGAGAGAGAAACACACACACACACACACACACACACACACCAGAGACAGAGAGAGATTCACTGGGTAACAGTGTTGTACTTGCTAACTACTTACCCGGGCCCTGCACAGCGTGAGCTGCATCTCAGACAGCATGTATGAGAGGAAATGAGACACGCGCCGACACACAGGAGACAGGAAGTGGGAAGACAACGTTGATGTGCTAATGTATCTTGTAACTCTAATGATCTTTTTCATTTGATCGTTTGCCCTTTGTGATTCAGTCTGTGCACAGTTATCTTTTTAATATACCGATGGTGGGTATGAGGAGAGGTGGGGGTCTGTTGCCATGATTTTATTTGAGGAGGAGGATGGGACTTTTTGAGGACATGTTTCAGTGCAATATGTATTGCAACATGTGCCAATTTCGCCAGTCCAAACCCCCCCCCAAAATTACAGATTGCCTGGAAAAAATAAACAGAGGTTGTATGTAAAATACCACTATCAGTACCATCTCTCTGGGCAGTCAGGCCTCTGGATGGAGAAGGCACAAGAAACACACAGACACGCACACAGCCCACTCTCTAAGACGGTTTGACAGTGAGCGTCCTTTCATGCTTTTCCAACACTGATAATACAGAAAAAGCCCAAGCCAGGGATTTGTACCATGAAGATGACACATGGAGGCTGAGTAGGGGAAGGGCTTTGGGGGGGGGGGGGGGGGGACGCTGCTTTGATACCCACTGTTGACATACAGGGCGTGTGTGTCACAACATGATGTCTCAACACTTGTTTTGGAAATACGATTTACGAGACGGGGGGCGGGGTGGGGGGCAGCAGGAAGTGCCATCTGCGTCAGCTCATTACGCGCATCTGGGAGGGGATTGTGCCGGGAACACAGCCCTACAGACAGCCTATAGCAGACCTGGGCATTTTACGGCCCCCTATGGCTGTCCCTGGCCGGCCCTGTGTGAGGTCAATAAAAATAAGAGTTTTTTCATAATAATAGAAATAACATGTAAATAAGTGTAGGCAATGCGTCCAGTACAATTGCATTGCTTTTATTTTGAAGGTGACAATTTAATTTAAAATGTACGTATGTGCGTGCGTGACTATGTTGCACCGCGTGAGCCTGGTTTGTTTTGCTTTCTCCACTGCCAACCGAGCCGGGCCGGGCCGTTTTAGTTCTCGTTTCAGAGGGGTAGCGAGAGGTGCTTTTTGCCAGGCTGTGTGTGACGTGTGACGCTTTATATCACAAAATGTACATTTGATAAGTAAAGGTAACGGCCAAGCTCCACCATGGCCATCGAGCGTTGCGTCAGATGTGCGTTGCGTCCGGAATTGGGATCAAATGCATTGTAATCAATGAAAGGTGCTCCACTTGCTGCGTTGCGTCAGTGTTGCGTTGCGTCCGATGGCTGCGTCAAAAGTAAAAATTCGGCGAAGTTTGATTTTTGACGGCGAACGCATGCGTCACAATGAGACCAATTGTGGTGAACTCTCACAACACTCTCACTCGAAGGGGAGAAGAAGTGAAACTTATTGTGTCAACAATATCTAGTTTTCGTTTTTTTTCACAACACCAACTTAACAACCAGTTTTAAAGTACCTACTCGATATAATAAACAACAGTTTAACGATCACTAAATACTTATAATGTGTGCATTGGATTTACTGTTCTCGTTTGCCGGAGGCTACCAGTAAGGGAGACTTGACTTGTAAACATACTTTCGTTTTAGGACGTGTTCAAAAGCAAGAACTATGTGTTCATCTTGTTATGTTATGTGTTTTTAGCATGTCGATGTTCTCTCAGCATGTTGTGACGTTATTCAAATACAGTTAAAGGCGGCTACAGACTAGACGACTTTTCAAGTTGTAACATCGCTGAGCCTCTCACACTAAACGACCGTCGTGCTGCTGTCCGCGTCGCAGCAGCGCGCAGACTGCGCAGCACAGCGCAGACTACAGGATGTGGCAACGACAGGGGCTCACAGACTACAAGATTCTTCACTTGGTCGGGACGATTCGCCAAGCTGTAGTGTCGCGATATCAGCACATGATGACGAGACGTTTGACAGCTGTCAAAAAAATATAAAATGAAACGTTTGAAAAAATCGGGAGCCCTGCGACGGCCCTCCGACGGGATCCTGTCACATTAAACGAGCGTCGGAGACGGCGCGTCCCCGAGTTTGCAACGACCGGAGGATTTTGTCTCCGCAAGAAACTGGTCGGCGACACCTAAATCGGGGTTAAAATCGTCTAGTGTGTACTCGGCTTTAGAAGTTCGTAGCGATGTACCACTGTTAGCCGCTAGATGTTAGCAGCGTTCATCGCTGTGGCTGCGTTTAGAGTCACTTTTCTCCCATTCAGTGTTTGAGGTGCACCGACATTCAAATACGCCTGTCGTGTTCAATCTTTCTCCGATTTCAATGTATGACACATAATTTGAAAGCTTAGCTTATCTGTAGTTTAAGCACATGTAAAAACAGACAAATTATTGTTGTTTTCTTGTTTTGCTCTGTTTGTAGTCTACTTGATGTATTTTAGGGTTAGTTTTTAGTTTAGTCAGTTTATCAGCTGTTAAATCACCACAGCGGTTAATCCACTAGAACTAGATAATACCAGATTGAAAATGCTTGTAGCAACGCAGTAGGTGGAACTTGGGCGTAAGCATAAGTAATCTAGCTAACTATGATTGGAAACTAAGTACTATCCAGTTAGAATTATAGAAGATCTAGTTGTGTTTTCCTGCTGGTCTCACTGCCTGGGTTTGAACAGACTTTGGGATCAACTACAACATCTCCATAGCCTACGCTACATTATAACTTTGCATCCTCTGAAAAAAAATGGTGGGATGTAAGTATCTTTCGCAAAAGCAGCATTTAAATAATAGTTTAGTTTATGTTCAACTGGAAAAGGTAGTGATCACAGAATTTCGTGTTTTGACTTTTATTTTTTTTAGTTTCAGAATAAAAGTCCTAAAAAAAGTTTCAGAATAAAAGTCCTAAACATTTTTCAAAATAAAAGTCATAAAAAAAAGTTTCAGAATAAAAGTCATAAAAAAGTTTCAAATTAAAAGTCTGAAAAAAAAGTTTCAAAATAAAAGTCTGAAAAAAGTTTCTGAATAAAAGTCCTAAAAAAAAAGTTTCTAAATAAAAGTCTGAAAAAAAAGTTTCTGAATAAAAGTTAAAAAAAACACCTTTCTGAATAAAAGTCCTAAAAAAACTTTAAAAATAAGTCCTAAAAAACTACATCCAAAATATATATATATATATATTTTTCAGAATAAAAGTCTCAACCTTTTTTTTCCAGAATAAAAGTCTCAACCTTTTTTTTCAGAATAAACTCTCAACTTTTTTTCCTTCAGAATAAAAGTATGAAACAGTTAAAATAGATTGATTAATGTGTTACATGATTGATTCACAGTTAAAATAGATTGATTAATGTGTTACATGATTGATTCACAGTTAAAATAGATTAATTAATATGTTACATGATTGATTCACAGTTAAAATAGATTGATTAATATGTTACATAGATATAGATATAGATAGATATATCTTTATTTATGTGTCACTCCTCAACAAACAGGTATGGTATAAAGAACAGCAACAAAAGGTGCATTAAAAAGTTGAGGACCACTCACGTGGAGTTGTGAGACACAATACAAATCATAGCAATACAAATTAAAAACGTACATTCGAGTACTATTACACTTGAACTATTACATAACAAATACCATTGGCATTACAATAAAATACAGTATGTAAAGGCAATGAAATATGTAAAGAAAAGGGAGGGGGCAGTTTATTGTGCGATGCTCATGAAGGCTACTCTTCTTTGTAGGATGAGGTGGCAGGCCTTGGCACATTCATTAGTGCAGTGTTCACCAGCTAAAATTGTACACAATTTATTATGGTCATTAAAGTCATTAAAATTACATTACATGATTGATTCACAGTTAAGAGATTGATACATATGTTACATGATTGATTGACAGGAGTACATTTCTGTTGTATTAGCTAAGAAGAAGAACTGCAGGTTCCAGAATGTCTTGTAGAAAGACGTCATATAAGTTGACAGTTTGTTGTTTTTGAGAAATGCGAATTGTATATTGAATTGAAAGTGAATATCTAATAGCTCGTTTTATTGAAAAAGAAAGTGATCACACGTGTATGTCAGCAGATTTGTATATAAAGAACCTTTCGCTTGATATCACCAGTCCTAGGCTAGCCATCATTTCAGAAGGTAGAAATACTACACTGTGACTCGTAATGTTGTATGTATGTAATGTTAATAAATAATAGGCACAAACTGATGTTGCAAAAGGTCAAAACTATAGCTGCATTTACTTCCCTGTGTTTAAATGAGTCCTCTTGCTCTTCTATATTTTACCTACTCCACATTTTTTTCATAGCCTTATTGTAACATGTATTCTTACCAGTAGCAGCTAGTCAAAACCATATCATTTACTGCTTTTTATAAAGCGATAAAAGTAATATTGAGCAGAATTAAGTTCAGCCTACTGGTCCGGCCCTCCACAATAGTCCCGGTTTCTCATGTGGCCCATTGTGAAAATTAATTGCCCACCCCTGGCCTATAGGGTGGCAGTCTTGGTGTATTGGTCCCGCCCTCTTGGGGGAATCCAATGGGATTTAGTTCAAGGGTGTATTACAATGACAACATGGTCTAGAGCAGTCTCCCCTCCTATGGTTAAAATGCATAACTTGATGATAAAGTTAAACATTATTAATCCATGCTGAATATGTAGGGTTTATTCCCCTCCGCACTCCCCATAGCATCGATGGTATAATGACTTTGGACTGTGTAAAATTACCTTTTGAAGCACTCTGGGTTTTCTATTATCCTGGCATCTAATCCCAGGCTCTTTACCAGCTCAGTGCCCACTGCTGGCCCACACCTAATCCCTCTGTCTGGAAGAATGCCTACGGAACACACCCTGGGTAGGACTTACCCGTACACACAGATCCAGGATCACTTTAACCTCCCGCCAATACTAATCCTAATCATTAGGGAGAAGAAAAAAAAGCTAAAGTGACCTGAGATCAGCATGGAGGCGCAATTTGTTATGTTGATTTCTTCTTCAGGGCCAAGTGAAAAATAATGTTGAAATTAATCACTTGGTTGTAGTCAATAGATCTGTTGTGGTGCCAAATCTGTCCAAGCTCTACTACACTACATTCCAGAGGAAGATGGGTCCCCCTTGGAGTCTGATTCCTCTCAAGGTTTCTTCCTCCCAGGAGGGTTTTTCTTGTCACGATGCCCTACATTCTTATCCCTCCTGGGGAGATTTTGGCTTGCTTTTTTAGGGTTCTATGGTTCAGAGTTAGTTCATGTTGTTTGTATTGTATTTATCTTTTATATTGTTTAATGTTGTTCTTGGTGTAAAGCACTTTGAGACATTGGTGTAAAAAGCGCAAACACATTTGATTGATTGACTGATTGATTGAATGATTGATTGATTGACACTATAAACAGGTTCATGGACAGCACTTCAGTTTGAATTACACTGAGATGCCAAGGCCTTGGTCAAGGTCAATACCATTCCATGCAGAGGTAGTCAATGTTTTTCCTTCAAGGCATAGCAGTCGTATCCACTTGCTTCATTGATATTCAAAACATTTGTATTTGGCTTTTGCAGATAGTTCATGTAACATAGAGAAAATGAACACCTGAATAAAAACATTCTGTACCTACACTGTTAACTTAAGATGGCTACCGTGCTAGACATCTGTGACAGCTGTTGAGGAAGGAGATCAATGCTAGCGTTTTCTGGCTCCTTGAGAACCCAACCCCACAGAGCCCCCCTGCCCTGAGGGTCCCTACACCCCTCCCCTCCCTCTCCAATGGCAGGATGTAAATGTCAGATGATATAGAAACGGGTAAAAAACAACAACAACAGGAAGAGATTTAAGATGATGGCCCGTTGTCGGGACAAATCAATATTTCTCTAGTAACGGGGATTGTCAAATTAAATTTCAGTTGTTAAAAGTGATTACCACTAGTCCCGATACAAATGGAGCTGCTTTGTGCTGGGGGGTGGAAATGAGTGTGGTGGAGAGAGGGAGTCACTGGGGGCAGAAGTGATCGACTGAGAGCAGGCTGGTGGATCAATACTGCTGTGGGCTGGAGTGTGATATGCTTCACTGATAAGTCTGTCTGTCCTTCTGGTCATTGGTATTACAGAGCAGATAGTCTTGCCAACCCAAAACACAAGGAGGCAGGCAGGCAAGCAGCCATGCACACAGAGACAGAAATGCTCACTGCATACCCACAGGCCCACATGCTCACACACACACGCACGCACGCACGCACGCACACACGCACACACACACACATTATACACACACACACACACACACACACACACACACACACACACACACACACACTCTGTTATCCAGAGAAGTTAGAAAAAGAAAAAAAAAACTCTGAAAAGTGCTTTCCCCTCCTGTCCTATCTTTCCTGCTAAGGAAGTAAACACTCTGAACGGAACTAACAAACAGGAGGACAGAACCACCTCCGTCTCCTGAGAACACCTTCCGCCCTCACTCCGCTCACTCACCCGGTCTTGGCGAAGTTGGTCCAGTAGGTCATGACCACGGCGCTGAGCATCACGTCGTTCTTGGAGAAGTTGCAGGGGAACAGGTCTGTGGGCCCGATCATGGGGATGCCGAACACGTAGGGCACCTCGTCCCCGTGGGAGGCGTCCGACCAGGGGGGCTTCATCAGGCTCTGGCAGTGGTGGTAGAAGGCGTAGAAGTAGGTGGGCGAGCCGTAGCGAGCGTGGAGGTCAGCCGTCACCACCGAGGGCTCCACCCACTGGTGGTCCGTGAACAGCGCCACCAGCGTCTTCCTCCGGGTCTCCGGGTTGTCCCTGTCGGCCCAGTCCGTGTACATGAACTTGATGGTCTCCCTCAGGGTGTCCTTCCCCTCCGGGTACCCGTACAGACTGTCCACAAAGTCGGACACGGAGAAGTCAAAGTCGTTCCCGGAGACGCCGTCCTCGGAGTCCACCACGTTCTCCACAAAGCGGAGCCCCTCCCCCTGGTTGACGCCCAGCATGATGTCGTAGTTGAGGAACTCGCCTTGCTCCATGAGGATCTCGGGGTCGTCGGGGATGACGTCGCCGTCGATGACGGGGCCGAACGCCACGTGGTAGCGGGCGGGCTGGATGTCCTGCTCCACCAGCTCCCGGGCGGCCTTCTTCCTCAGACAGTCCACCATGTCCAGGGTGTCCAGGACGTTGCAGCCCACCTTCTCTGACAGCAGGCGGGTGTACTTGACGGGCTGGTAGTTGACGGCCCAGCTGGACAGGGCCGAGCCGCTCTGGATCACGGCTCTGTGGAACAAACCTGGAGAAGAAGGAGACAGAGAGAGAGAGGGGGAAGGGGGAGGAGGGATTATTTTTGGTGGGTTGATCGGTTCCTTGCAATTGCGCAAAAGAGAGACCTTTTTTCTCCTTTCTTCCAATTTATTTTGTTCAAATCTTCATCAAAGCATGTAATCTGTTTTGCAACGGGGCCATAGCCACGAGGGCGCCTCACACACACATTCACACAAATCAACTACAATGAGCACATAACAAGCAGACAACAACTGCATCCAAATGATGGTGGTGTGATGTTAGCGCAATCAAAATTATTTTGCAATGCAGGGGACTAACAACTAACCATCTACGTAGATTAGATATTTACCATGGTAAATGGACTGCACTTATATGGCACCTTTATCCAAAGCGCTTTACAACGGCCTCTCATTCACCCATTCACACACCAATGGTGGCAATTTGGGGTTCAGTGTCTTGCCCAAGGACACTTCGACATGTGGCCAGCTGGGGCTCGAACTGCCGATCTGCCAACCTTGCGATCATTAGACGGAGGCTCTACCTCCTGCGCCACAGCCGCCCCTAACTGAACTAACCATCTACATAGATATTTAGAGATATTTAGCGTTAGCAGCCGGCCCCTACCCCCCCGCCTTCTTCCCCCCTAAACAGCATGATAATATCACAAACGTGATGATGAGCGTACAGATGGCCTTGTCTTACACAAAGAACAGCGAGTAGGAGCGCTCTCTAAGCGCGCCGTTGTCCTCTTGTCTTTCGTCTTCCGCTGTGGTATCCATCTCCATACCCCCAGTAATCTGCTGTGTGTGGCTGTCAGAGACAGATGCCACGTGTAGTCTAGCCAGCTCTATAAGCCTTCTGGAAGGGACTCTGATGGATGGGAGTGTGGGTGGGGAGTCCAAGTAACAACCTGGTGAGGTGGTCTCACTGTTGAGAGCACCTGTTATCATCCTATTTATCCCATGTGTTCATTGTTTCCTGCTATAGCATTCCAACATACTGTAGTAGGGCAATAGGGCCCTGTTTTCCTTAGCCAATACATCTGGTAAGGTTTTCACACACACACACACACACACGCGTATGTAAAACACTATTGATCAACAGTTTCTACTCACATTTCAGCCAGTATGCCTCCCCTGAGTTTAGAAGATCATGACTCACTCCTACTTTAATGACCACTAAATACTACAGAGAGCTGTGGGTGGAAAGATACAAACTGTATTTATTCGTATTTATTCACAAGCAGTAGTACTGTATCAGGACTGCTGATGTTAACCACAGAAGACCTATTAGATCCTATGCTAGGTTATTCTCTATTAAAGGAGACTCTTTTTCCACAAGTTAATGTAGGTCTCTGGGGTCCCCAAAACAAGTCATTGAAGTTTTGGGGGACGGCTGCTGAAAACCCCACTCAGATTTGAATCTAAAGGCATTCCAGCATGCCTCTAAACGTCTCTTTTTCCTTTGGATGGGCTGTTTCACAGTTCGGGAAATCATCAGCGGTTTTCTGTGTGGCAACGCAGCGAAACAACACACAGGTTCCGGGGTAATACAATTAAAAACCAAAATATCCCAGTGTTCCCCACAAAACAAGGATCCAAAACCATTTAAATGGAAACGTTCAGAGCTTCCCTTCGAATGTATGAATGCATGGTGGGGGAAATGCTCAACACAGCGCCCGATGAGACCTAACTCTACGTAGGCGGGGGCAGCCAATCTGAGTGGCTTGTTGAACCACATGTTTTCCGAAATAGGCAGCCCACAAATAAAACTAAAATAATCGCTTTATTTCACAGTTTCTGTGTTAGTAGGGTCATCAGAGTCCCAAATGTATAGCAAGCACTGAAAAAGTGAGTGTTTCATAATATGGGACCTTTAATGTGGCACATTTAATGTGGATTAATACATAGCATTGTCTTTTGAAAACCAGAACAGCCATTCCTCATCCTCTTTGCAGTATCTTTTTTTTTGTAGATTTCTTTGCAGAATTGCGTGCTTTGTTGACAAGGAAGATTGTCACAACGACAAAAATTTGCATCAATCCAGAACTGTGCACAATACCGCCCAAGGCATGATGTTGTTGTCATTTTTTTTTCTTCTGTCTGAACACGGGCGCACATTTCCTCTCTGCAGTGACGTGGGACCTTCCTCAGAGGTCTTTATTAGGTTTCTCACCCCTGGGTCACCCCATAGCCTCGCTGTTCCACTCTCTCCATGACTACACCATTGATCTGTGGTTTCTGCCTTTAGATCAGCCCCACTGAGCACAAAGGAGCCTTCATTCCACCTGCCACCCTACTCACGCCTTTAACAACCCCCCCTTTAAAGGGTAAAGCAATACTCGATAGACTGTAGATGCAGATATGCATCATAGAAATGGCCCTGGTCCAGCAGCGGCGGCAGAAACGACAGTGTGTGTGTGTGTGTGTGTGTGTGTTCGTATACAGTACATCAGTGTGTGTTATAAATGCGTCTGAGTGTGTGTTTGCGTCAGGTGAAATCAGATGTGTGTATGAGCATGCTGGTGTGTGTGCGTCTGTGTGTGTGTGTGTGTGTGTGTGTGTGTGTGTGTCTGTGTGTGTGTGTGTGTGTGTGTGTGAGTGTGTGTGTGCTAGCACACCGTAGCCCCGTGGAGCCGTCCCGTGGCCGTTTCACTCAGCAGGACGGTGGCCTGTGTTGTGTTCCAGGGAGAGGAAGCAGATGTCAAGGATTTTACCCACTTGAAAGCATTAGAGGGGCGGCCGGGAGATGAAAGATAGACGCCCAGAGGCAGAGGGGGGGGCTGGGGCTTAATCCTCCTCCCTCCCTCCATCCCTCCCTCCCTCTTTAATGGTATTGCTCCTCTTCGCAGATCAACCACGTTTGCACCGTACAGACACCAAGCAGTCACGGTGGTGCAGAGAAAATACCGTCCTGAAATCCCCCAATGCACTTTGGGACGCCGCAGTAACGCCGCAGGACTCCTCCTCCGTGACCAACGTTTGGGAACCCTTACCGCTCATGATCGCCAAGTTATTTTGAAGGACAGGGAAATCTAAATCCTTTTGCCTCAACATTTCTTCGCAATTGAAGAGAGAGTGGAAAGCAAAACTTCAACGCTGTGCCTCTGACCTCTCCGTGCTGTGCTTAGCCAACCAGATGGCCAGATGGAGAGGAAACAGAGACGCGGCGACACAAGGAGATTGAGCCCAGGATCAGACCAATGAGGCGCAGGAAGCATGACTAAGGGTTTGGTATTGTTTGGGGGGGGGGGGGAAACAGATAATAAACAGATAATAAACAGATAATAAACAGATAATAAACAGATAATAGCAGCACACACAAGCTGTCCCTGCTACTGGATGTATTAGCGCTCTGTGTGTGTGTGAGGAGACCTACTGTGGCTCCTGCTCCCTCTGGGGAAGGTCAGAGAAATAGAGGGGGGGTGTGTGTGTGTGTGTGTGTGTGTATGTATGTGTGCGTGTGTGTGAGTGTACAGTATGTGTATGTGTCTGCGTTTGTGTGTGTATGTGTGTGTGTGTGTCTGTGTGTGTGTGTGTGTGTGTGTCTGTGTGTGTGTGTGTGTGTGTGTGCGCATGTGTGTCTGTGTGTGTGTGTGTGTGTGTGCGTGTTAGAGTTCAGGCCTGAAAATGCGAGCCTGACCCGCCCAGGGGTCCCCAGCCCAGCCCGAGTCCGACATCATCTGAAGACACTTTCATGAGCCCGAGCCTGAGAATAAAAGCCTGAAGTCTAGAAAACAGCCGTGCCTTTATCCATCACGCACAACACCAAAATTGCAATGTCGAGAGGAGAAAGGAGAGGAGAAAGCCACCCACTGAGAAGTGTAGAGAGAGACAGCATGAAATCTCACCTGCTATGACACAACAACTGTGATAAGTGCACCCGCCTTGATAGAACACCATCTAAATATTTCCAGAAGTGAGTTGCAATCTTACTGTTGTGGTCTTGTTTTGTGTGTTTGTAGCCTTAGCGTTGATGCTAATATGGCTCTTTAGGAGAAGGCTTCACGCAGCACAGGTTGTTATGCTTTCAACTGATCGGACACGCTCGATGAGGCGCAGGCAAAGAGAGCAGGACGGAACAGAGGCACATTAGCGAATCGGACATGTTTATTAAAAAAGAAAAACCGCAGCCTCTAACACCAATTCAGTAGCCTAATTAGGACTGACAGAGACGGTCGGGAGAACAAAATCGCAAAGCGCTAAATGAATTTGTATTATTTCTGCTCCATAATATATAGCCTATCCTTCACGAAAATGTAAACAATAACAAAAAGAAAAAACTAAATGAACAGGTGCTGCTGCTATGCATCTATGACTAGAGCAGAGAGAGAGAGAGAGAGAGAGGGAGAGAGAGAGACAGAGAGAGAGAGAGAGAGAGGGAGAGAGAGAGACAGAGAGAGAGAGAGAGAGAGAGACAGAGAGAGAGAGAGAGAGAGAGAGAGCAGTAGGCGGCTGTGATGTTATCATAGAGCCCTGCAAAGATGATATCAACGGCAAACAAATAATCACATCAGTCTCTGCACACCCCCGTGCCTGGGCCGGCCGGAGTCAGAACAATCAGGCCCGGACCGAGCCTGTCATGTCCCGTCGGGGATCGGCCTGATATTGAAAACTCTAGTGTGCGTGTGTGTGTGATTGTTGGGATATGTGTGTGTGCCTTTTGCGTGGATGAGTTAGAACTGTATGTGTGCTCTAAGTGTGAGCAACTGCTCGATCAGAGAGGGTCAGACGGAACGATCGATTGACAGGCACCATGCGTCGCGTACGGGGGATGAACGACTCCCCGACCGTGGTCCCTGTGATCCCGTCTGCGATACAAATGGACTGACTTATATAGCGCCTTTACCCAAAGCGCTTTACAACGGCCTCTCATTCATCCATTCACACACCAGTGGCGGCAAGCTACCATGCAAGGCGCCGGCCTGCTCACTGGGAACAATTTGGGGTTTGTGATGCATGGTCCAGTGTGGAACCCCTGCCCGCTCACTCCGCTCCTCCACCTCGGCTGGCCGACTGGCCCCACCTCCTCTACACAGCAGTCGGGCTGCCCGATCACGTCTCTTCACAACACTGGCTCCCCGCTGGTGGAATGAGCAACGAATGGTGGATTGCTGATTCACATGCTTAGTATTTAAATGTATTGATTGTAAGTCGCTTTGGAATAAGGCGTCTGCTAAATGCCAAAAATGTAAATGTGATGGAATAATATTGCCTAAGACATTTTATACATTAATAAGAATATTCTTTCACCTGACTGAATTCACAAGGCCAGAACCAACATTGACAACCTCAGCCTAGTAGACAATGAAACCAGTTTCTCTACTTGAAGCTTGACATTGGCTAGACAACAGACACATTTAAATGATTACAAAGACCTGATTGCTCTCTTTTCTCCTGACCTGCACCTAGATGGACTAAGCCATCTAGAGCAGTTTTGGACTTTTGTGTTTCCCCAGACCCAGTACTCTAGGACCAGACTAAACCAGTTTGTGGCCTTTGTGTTCCTTTTTCACCTTTGTGTCTCTAGGAGAAAGTGGGGGTCGATTCCCCCTTAACCTTCATCCCCCATCATCTTCCTCAATGTACAAATCCACACCCTTTGTAAATGATTGGCCTAGACCTCACCCGAGGGCGGACTTGTTACCTGAGGGTACCTGAGGGCATATACAGTATACTGAAATGTAATAAATGATCTGGACTTTGCGAGAAACTTTGACCGTTCAGACTTGTCTGACGAACCTGTAAACTTTCTCCTTCTATAGAGGTAAACATTAAATATATTTTTCCTATGCATTTTGAAACGAAGCAGGCTGCCTTCTTTTAATTTCAACAACAGGTTCAATTCAATTAAATTCAATTTTCAACTTTATTCGCCATGTGCAGTGCACTAGGAACATGACTTGGTATTCTACTATGCTAAACAAGCTACAGTACATACAACAGCAAGACGACAATACAACAAAACTCAAGACAAAATATACAGTACCAATATGAGTGAATATTATGAATAAATATACTGTACAACTAAGTGCAAGAACATGTAAAGTGCAAGGTGCATTGATCAGGAGTTATTGAGAAGCGCTATGGCTTTGGGGAAGAGACTGTTGAAGTGGCGTGATGTTTTTGTCCTGGTGGCCCGCTGTCCAGAAGGGAGTAATGCAAACAAGCTGTGAGCTTTATGTGAGGGGTCAGCCACAATCTTGCGTACTCTCTTCAGTGATCTGGAGCTATGGAGGTCTGTGATGGGAGGCAGGGGGCAGCCGATGATCCGCTCAGCTGTCCGTACGACTCTTTGTAGCTTGGCCTTGGATCGGGCAGACGCAGAGTCGTACCAGACAGTGACGGAAGATGTTAGGATGCTCTCTATGAAGAACTGGACCAGGATGTGACGACTGATGTGGAGTCTCTTCAGCTGACGGAGGAAGAACAAGCGCTGCTGGCCTTTTTTAACTAAATGGGTGATGTTGTTATCCCATTTGAGTTTGTTGGAGATGGTAGTGCCCAGAAACTTGAATTCATCCATTACTGTGACAGGGGAGTTATTGATGACCAGTGGAGAGTGAGTTGGGGCCTTTTTCCGGAAGTCCATAATCACCTCCACTGTCTTGGTGTTGTTGAGTTCCAGGTTATTGGCTGCAGACGAGGACACCAGGCGGCCGACCTCCCTCCGGTAGGCAGTCTCGTCGTTGTCAGTGATAAGGCCAACCATGGTGGTGTCATCTGCATATTTGATGGTCTTGACAGATGTGTCACCAGAGGTACAGTCGTTGGTGTACAGGGAGTAGAGCAGGGGGGAGAGCACACAGCCCTGAGGAGCACTGGTGTTAACTGTGCGGGGCTGAGACAGGTGAGGGCCCATCCTGACATACTGCCTCCTGTTGGTGAGGAAGTCAGTAATCCACTGACTGGAGGGGTGGATATTCAGCTGGGCCAGTTTATTGTGGAGGAGGTCAGGAATGATGGTGTTGAAGGCTGAACTATAATTAAGTTCAGTGTCTTGCCCAAGGACACTTCGACATGTGGCCAGCCGGGGCTCGAACCGCCGATCTGCCAACGTTGCGATCATTAGACGGCGGCTCTACGTCCTGAGACACAGCCGCCCCGGTACAGGCGGGTGGGGTGGGTGGCGGGGCGGATCACTGCAAATCCCACATCCCCCGACAATGCACGGCACAGCGGCGGTTCCGGTCCCCGACGTGTCATCCGGGTATTTGGCATGTTTTTCTTTGTAAACGAGACGAGATAGGCAGCCCCGTCTCTATCTGGTCGTGTTTGACATGTGTGAGCCGGCCGACTAGTCTCACCTGTGAGCAGATCCGTCAAAACCACATCTTTACTGGCAGATTGAGGTCACGCTGAATTATGACTGGAGCGCCCTGGGTAATCACTCATGGGTGCCCCCCCCCACCCCAGTTAAAACGCCACCCCCGCCGCCGCCGCAGGGCTTGTGGTTTGCCGACCTCGAACCGCGCCGGGCCTTCTCTCTCTCCCCTCTCCCCTCTCTCGGGGGAATGATTAACTGTCAATTGAAAAGGTCGACCTTGGACCAACACGACGACCACCACATCACCCCCCCCATGTGGCCGAGAGATTACAGCCACACTCCCTAGACACCCCTGTCATTCACACACACACACACACACACACACTCACACACACACACACACACACACACACACACACTACACACACACACACACACTCACACACACACACACACACACACAGCACCAGAGGCACCGAGTCAATTCATCTACGTGTTTCACATTTACATTGTGAGCAGCGGAAACCCCCTATAGGACTGAACGATTCTGGCACGATAGCTTAGTCTCTCAGCTTAGTCATCGCCATCCCTGATTTGGTAATCAGATCTCTAGGGCTTTAGGCGGCGAGCATATTTAGACGACGGAAGCAGATTCAAAGACGAATACTACGCTTGTGTGAAGGGAACGCTTCCACACAGCTCTGGGGGAGCCAGGCAGTGGTATGCATTGTGTAGGTTTTTATTGACAGGGATGTTTGCTGGGGGTGACGTGGGTAGCTCCTATAAATGATTCCTCATTGTGTTCTGCAACAGCTGGCAAAGTCACTGGAGCGTCGCTGTAGGTTTTACCACTCTGGCACTCACAGATATATATGACTGTAAAATTAATCCTGCAAAACCCCCTACAACCTTAGCAATGTCAGCCAACCAACCCAACTGTCAAAAGACAGCAAAATGCTTAATAGTTCCCTCTGTCTTTGTCTGTCTCTCGATTTTCCCTCTCTGTCTCTCTCTCTCGCTCTCTCTCTCTCCCTCACTAATTTCTCCCCCTCTCTCTTTCGCTCTCTCTCTCACTCTCTAACCCCCCCTCTCATTTCTCATTCCCCCCATCTCTCTCATTTCTCTCTCCCACCATCTCTCTCTCTTCCTCACTAATTTCTCCCCCTCTCTCTTTCTCTCTCTCTCTCTCTCTCTGTCTCTCTCTCTGTATCTCTGAGAGCCCGTGCTGAGTCCCTCCCTGCTGATTATTAGTCATAAGCCTCGTTCAGTGGAGCCTGAATCCTCTGAGCCATCTTACCTACAGTCTCCTCGCTGTACGCAAATCCCCACAGACCCATAGACTACCCACAACCCCCTCTGTTACAACACTAGCTCCCACGCTACAGTCACACACACAGGCTACGACTCAGCTGGACACACTCTCTGCATCTGGCTTCCCTCACTCACATCCCTTCCTCTCTCTCTCTCTCTCTCTCTCTCTCTCTCTTCCTTCCTTATCCTCTCTCTCTCTTCACACCCTCCCTTCCTTGTCTTCCTCTTTCTCTCTCGCTCTGTTCTCTCTCTCTCTCTCTCTCTCTCTCTGTTCTTTCTCTCTCTCTCATTTCACCCCCTCCATTTCTCTCTCTCTCTCTCCCTCTCTCTCCTTTCAACCCTCTCCTTCTCTCTGTCTCCTCTTCTCCAGGCTGTATCACTACAATCTCAGAATTACTCACTGTGTTATTGTTTTTCATATGATAATACCACCCGAAGCGTTTAATGGCAACTGAGAAAACGTGTCCTAGGAAGATGAGCTTCACTCTGTGTCTCCTGCTCCTCCCTGTGCCGCGCCAAAGGCCACTTGACAGGGGAAGCGGCGTGTAGCCGACTCCGTCATTACCTCTAAAGGGTTAACTTGGTAGTGTCCTCCGTGCGATTCCATTACGCTCCACACAACACTCAACCGACTCCGGGCGCCGTCCACTTAAACACAAGCCGTCTCCATTTGATCATGCCATTAGCCCAGGGATAATTGGCCCCTGGACTAGTAGCTAGCCGCTGCTGAAGAACAGCTAACGGCGTGTCTTTTCCGTTTCGTTGAGACTTCCGCTCCTCACACACGGGGAAGTCGTTGGCATTGAATCGATCCAGCCTCCATCAGAAAGGTTGCAAGTAATGGTGTTGGACACAGCGGAAGTGCCGTCCCATCTCTTACACTTCCTGGTTTTGTCCCTGTGGCTGTAAATCTGTCGGTTAAAAGCAGCCAACCAATGAGTGTGTATGTTAATGTGTGTGTGTGTGTGTGTGTGTGTTTGGAGTGTGCGTGCATGTGTGTGTGTGTGTGTGTGTATGTGTGCGCGTGCGTGTGTGCGTGCGTGCATGCGTGCGTGTGTGTGTGTGTGTATAACTCTCAAGGTTCCTCTGGTCTCCACCCAAATTGGGTAAATCTACAACAATCTGTTGTACACTGTTGTATTTTGATGGGTTGTTTTGTAACTGTATACGGTAATTGATATCGTGAACAGGGTGCGCCTGCAAAAGAGGCATGGGTCTCGTGTGTTTCTCCCCTGTATAAATAAAGGTTAAATAATGTATGTAGAGTGTGAGTTTGCACGCATCAGTCAAACACTCAGCAGCAGCCTGCGTGTTTCAGTATTAACACATAGGTCACCCGACTCGTGACTCTCATCCTACACATGCAAGGGGATTCTCTTTGCGTTGCTGCTTCAAGCCCTGCAGCCTGACTTCCGCATTCCTATTATCTCAAAGTCAACGTCTTCTCTATTTGGGTTGATTCATCATGAGGGAACCTTCAATCCCAAGGTTACTTCAATGTAAGAAGACGAACGCGTAAAGATTTTAACGATTCGTATTGGCTTTGAACATCGATCGGGCAAAGGGTCATGATACAGCAGGGTGTCTGTATCTCAAAAGGTTTCATGATCCAACAAACATAAAGTTTTGGCGTTCTGATGGATTCCCTCCTATCATAGGGAAACATGCATCCATCATATCCCCTTATGATCTTGTTTGATGTTGGCCCCTCCTCTCTCGCACTTTCTCTCTCTTGCTCTCTCCTGACATCAAGAGAGGAGACGCCTGGTAGCCTCCGGCAGTGGTTCAAGCCAGATAAAGGGTTTGATCCAACAGGGGAGAGAGAAACAGAGAGGGGGTAGAGAGAGAGAGGGGGGGAGGGGATAGAAAGAGAGAGTGAGGGGGGGGGGGTAAACAGAGAGAGAGAGAGAGAGAGAGAAGGCTAAAAATGACACCCATGGACAGGCTACGGCCTGGTTCCGGCATCGATTGGCATCTCAGACCAAGTGTGATACCTCCTACTAATCACCATGTGACGTCTCCTGATCGATACCACCCGTGCCCTGAGGTAAATGGTAAATGGACTGACTTATATACCGCCTTTATCCAAAGCGCTTTACAATGGCCTCTCATTCAACCATTCACACACACATTCACACACCAATGGCGGCAAGCTACCATGCAAGGCGCCGGCCCGCTCACTGGGAGCAATTTGGGGTTCAGTGTCTTGCCCATGGACACTTCGACATGTGACCAGTCGGGGCTCGAACCGCCGATCTGCCGACCTTGCGGTCATTAGACGGCGGCTCTTTTTTTTTATTTTTATTGTATTATAAAAATATTCTTTTAAATACAATCATAGCTATAGATATTCATACATGTTCATTTTATAGCCTTCATTGTATTCTAATTCAAATAAAATAAATTTAAAAACCAATAAATAAAAACAAAACACACCCATACCATTTTGGTATGAGATGCATCCATCTATTATTCCGTCAGTCCTTCATAACCAAAATAACCCTTTAACATAAATCAATAACAAATGAATGCAACAATAAAAAAAACATCTTCAAAAATCTAAATCAAACTCCAACCCTCCATCCACCCCCACCCTTATAAACCCACAATCCCTAATAAACAACTTCTCAAAATCTTTTTGCCCTGTCTGCATCAGTCCCACATTCTTCCTGACCAATCCCTCAAAGACTTTCCACACCGTTATCCACTTTCCCTCAAATCTTGCTAAATTTCTCCTCAAATAAATTGCATACCTAGCCTGTGATAATACATAATTTAAACACCATATATTCACTCCCCTCCCCTTTCCCTCCACCCCAAAAACCACCATCCTCCTCCACTCCTGCATCCCCACCACCTCCACCCCCCAGTGCTTCTTCACTAGTCCTTTCAACCTTTCTTCGAATCCCTTCATTTCTCTACATTAAAAAAGCATATGCATTAAGTTCTCATCCTGTATCCCACACACATCACACTCCCTCGAAACTGTTCTGTCTACCTGATGCAACACCACCTTAGCATAAAATCAAAATGTGTACATTCTAAACTATTATATTTTAAAAATAAATTCCTCCATATGTTCTTCACCTCCAATCCTGGGAACACCTGCCTCCACACCTTCTCTGCCGCAGGCTCCTTCACTCTGCTCTCCAACAGTGCCCAGTAGCACTCCTTCACCTTAACAGCTGAGAAGTCCCGCACTGTTTCCCCTTTCCCTAGTCTTAACCTAGGTAACTCTGTTTGCTCCTTCCCTCTTAACTCCCTATCTAACCTACTCACCCACTCCCCTGGTATACTCTGCTTTATTTTATTATACATGCTCACTATTTCTCCCCTTCTCATCTCCTCATCTGTTTCCCTAACAACTTCTATAATTGCCTGCTCTGATAGGAACCCTGGCACTACCTCATACCTAAAATCCCTTACTCTAATCAATCCTGCCCTCCAAAAACTCCTAGATTCTAACATTTTCCCCTCTCTTCTAATTACCGGGTTCAATAAAACTGGAACATTTAGTATCTCCCCTCTCTTCTCACACTCATATCTCACACTCACACTTCTCACACCTCAGGCAAAAAACTACCCCAGGCTTTAAACACCTCTTTATAGAATTCCGGCACCCTATCATACATCCGTGCTTTAAAGCACATCAACAACCCATAATCCCCACACCCCCCACATCTATGTACCCATTCCCTAAAGTATCCTTTCCATCCATGTCCTTCCTCCCCATACAAAAACCTTTTGACTGTTCTGACTCTCATTGCCCTCATCTTTACCTCCAAATCTACCAGTTTCAACCCTCCTTTATCATAATCTGCTACTAATACATCATACGCTATTTTAACCCCCTTTCCTCTCCACAAAAAATCTGACACTAACATCCTGGTTTCTTTTAGAACCCACTCTGGTACATTCAATACACCTAATACATAAACATATTTTGACATTAACAGTGCATTTACAACTTTTCCCTTCAGTTTCATGTTCCTTTGCTTCCAATAATTCAATGTTGTTCTTATTTTATTCAAAACCCCTGTCCATGTGTAATCAACAGCCTCCCTGTCATCCTCTCCAAGATATATCCCCAACACTTTTATCATCCCCTTTACAATTTTCAAATCAAAAACACAATTGTCTGTATTCACTCCCCCTATACACAACATTTCAGACTTGTCAACATTCACTTTTGCACCAGAAGCCTTTCCATATACAGTATGTTTACACACCCCATTATTTTGTTCACACTATTTACATCCCTGACAGTACATGTCGTGTCATCTGCATATTGATGGATTATGCTAACTCCTCCCCCCGGCATATTTATTCCCTTAATTTCTTTCTCCTGCTTAATATAAGCTGCCAATGGCTCCACAGATATGCTATATAGCAATGCTGACAGTGGACACCCTTGTCTTATTGATCTCCCCAAAGGGAAGGAGTCAGTCAATAATCCATCTATCTTTACTTTACTTCTTGCATTCTTATATAATAATTCAATCCAATCCCTCATAACAGTCCAAATCCCAAAATGTTCCATTGTTTTCAATAAAAAAAACATGTTCCACCCTGTCAAAAGCCTTATTTAAATCCAAAGATAACAATAAACCCCCTTCCTCCCTCATGTCCTTCACAACATCCCTTAATGTGCACATATTCTCTGCCACGTCCCTCCCTGGGACTCCATAGGCCTGGGTAGGTGCAATCATGTTTTTCATTACTTTATTCAATCTATTAGCTAATACTTTTGCTATGGTTTTATAATCACAATTAAGTAATGATAATGCTCTATAATTCTGTAATTTGTTCCTGTCCCCTTTACCCTTATACAATAAAGTGAGCACCCCCAAGCCCATAGAGTCCGGAACCACCCTTTTATTCCCCATACACATATACACTCTGCACAATATAGGGGCCAGGATGTCAACAAAAGCTTTATAAAATTCAGCCGTCAACCCATCCGAACCCGGACTCTTATTTGGGTTTAACCCCATGATGGCTGTCTTAACCTCCTCCACCCTTAGATCTGCATCACACATTTCCCTTCTTCTTCTGTCACCCTAGCTTCCACTGCTTCTAATACTTTATTCATACATTCCTCATTCACACCCCCAGATGTATATAGGTCTGTATAAAATGACTGCACAGTATCCATTATTCCCACTAAGTCTGTTATTATTTCACCTTTATCATTCTCTAATTCCTTAATTTTCCTTTTCTCTTTCTGTCTCTTCTCTAAACCTAAAAAGAATGCTGTACTCCTTTCTCCCTCAACCACATACCTTGCCCTACTCCTTACTAAAGCACCTTCACACTTTCTCTTCTCTAACTCCCTCAAATCTTCCCTCACCCTCAAATACTCTGTTAAATCATGCCCTGGAATATTATCAACTCTCTCCTGTTCTATTGCTAACTTTTTCTGCAAATCCCTTTCCTCCCTCACCCTCTCTTTCCCTCTCCGTTTTGCGAATGCTATTATTACAGCTTTTAATTTATCCTTCATCCCTTCCCACCACACACACACATCACTCTCATACATCTGGTCTTCCATAGCAACACTCACACACTCTCTTACTATCACCCCAAAACGTATATCTTTAAGTAAACTTGCATTAAAGCACCATGTCCCTCCTCTTCCCCCTACGTTCCCCGCACCTAGCTGGAAAGACTGAGCATCGTGGTCACTAAAGGCCATAAACCGATACTCAACCCTTCCAACCAGGTGCCTCACCTCCCTCTTCACTAAACACAAATCGATCCTTGATTGTCTCAAAACCCCCATCACCATTTGTCTCCTTGAAAAAACCTGTGCATCAGGGTGCCCCTCCCTCCATATATCCACCATTCCTCTTGTGCGCATCATTTCTAATAATACTGGGCGTGACGGATCATTCCTAAATTTCACCCCCCTTGTTACATCTAACCTATCCACCACCACATTATAATCCCCAACCATAATACAATTCCCAACACATTTCTCTTTCAAAGATTCAAAAAAAAAAAACTTTATTTGTCCACATTTGGTGCATATATACAATACAGTGCATACTCTATCCCTTGATATTCAAACCCCACTCCCACCACTCTTCCCTCATTGTCATTCATTATATTCCTTACATTGTTCACCACCCCATTCTTTACCAAAATAGCCACCCCACAAGCATACACAGTTGAATGAATGAATGAATGAATGGACTTTATTGTCATTGCTACAGTACAGGTACCAAACAACGAAATTTAGGAGGGGTGGCTCCCCTGGTGTTAGGAAAGGGGAAAAAAAACACTTTAAAAAAAAAAAATCACAAGAAGGGAAGGAGCTGGTTTACATAAATAAAGGCTATGTACACTAGTGATGGGGGAAACAAAGCTTTCGACGCAATTGACACGTTCGACACAATTGTCTGTTTGGCTGTTTGACAATTGGAGCAGATATAAATGGTCAACATGTCATAACAGGGTCAACAGTGTTGGGACGTGCTCGTGGAACAGGGAAAGAGTGCAAAACAAGGCTACATTGTGGAAACTGGACAGACTTGTGCTTATGTGAACAAATATTTATTGCTTGTGTACATGAACAGGCAACGTTTTTTTATGTGTATCTATCTGGCTAGCCTATGTGTTGCAATTATGAATCTATGACTATCTCTGTATGTTCTATATCTATCTAACAATATCTACCAATCTCATGTCTATTTCTATCTCTATCTCTGTCTCTGTCAATAAATGTATTCTGTCTAGCGTCCGTATGTCTCCACTCTGACTACAACCCTCGAATATGAGTGAATATGAGTGAATATGAGAGAGTTCAACGTCATTTTATGCAGTGCCAAACTTGGAACACTGCCCCGTTTGCGGAACGACTGACACACGCGTCAGATGTGCGTGTGTGACGTACGAATCTTTCTTCGAGTAGTCACGTGGTTTTTGCCATTTGACACAAGCATCGATACATTTGTATCGACGCACATTGCGTCGGAAGATAGACGCCGTGTCGTGACTACTGCGTCGAGCGTAACATCCCTAATGTACACTATCCACTGTACTATACTGTACAGATAGACGACTAGGGTTGTCATATTGCACAATAGTATTATTTCACATTTATTTAAAGTGTCACAGTTTGCAGGCTTGAAATGTACATGTTTGTGCCTCAGCACTACACCTGATTTTTTCAGTCCAGCAGCTGCCATCAATCCGTCCAGACTGTCCAGGGCCCAGTTCCATTACTCACATAAACTTGTCCATTCCACCTCCTTCTTACATCTTCCATTATGTCCTCTGTCCAATGCGTCTCTTGGAGGCATATGATCTCCTCTCTGTATGCTGCCAACACAAGCTCCATCTTCTTCCTATCCCTGAGTCCATTTGTGTTGACAGCAACAACCCTGACCATAGTCAAGACACACAAAAAAAGTAACATATGCACCGCCATGTCATTTTCCTACCTTGGTCTTCTTCCCTCGTGCACCTTTTGCACCCCTTCCCGATCTTGTCCTCACCCTCTGTACATCCGCGTATAGTCCTTCATCTGAACCTTTTCTTTTCCACACGCCCTCTGTTGAAGGCCCTGCCTCATCCATCTCTCCATCCCTCACTGCGTTGTCGAGGCTGGCTCCAATCTCCTCTCTCTCTTTACCCTCCACTTCCACCGGACCAGGCCCCTCCGCTCCTCTCTCCACTTCCGGCTCCAACTGGGTCTCCTCCACCACCTCAGCTTGTCCTCCTCCCTCCGTCACGTCTTCATGGCTCCTTTCCCCACCTTCTCCTTGTGTCTCCACCTCTTCCTCCTCCACCACCTCCTCCTCTCCCTCCATCTCCTCTTCTTCGTCCCCCTCCACCACCACCTCCTCCTCCACCTCCACCTCCACCCCCTCCTCCTCCTCCTCCTTCTCCTTCTCCTCCTCCTCATCACTGCTCACTCTCTCTCCTCCATCATATCTCCTTCCCATGCATTCACATGCATAATGTCCTTGTTTATTGCACTTAAAACACACGAACTCCGGGCATTCTCTTATAACATGTCCTGGCTTGATGCACAGCCTACACACCCTTACTTTTTTATCGTGAATCACCCAAAAGTGATCCACTCCAACCAGGGTCTCAAACTTGGTAGAATATGGTAACGACCTCACCTCTTCGGTGAACTTCACCTTCATGTATCTCGTCCCGTCTGCTATGTCCGTTCCCGGCCACGTCTTTCTCTTGATCGGTGACACCGCCTTCACCCCCCACGACTCCAGCCTGTTCCTGATCACGTCATCCTTCAGATATACCGGGAGATTTAAAAATGAGACCACCATTTCATCCACTGGAAAGGATCCCATTATTCTCACGTCTTTTATCATAAAACCATCCGTGAGCTTGTCCTTCCCTCTCCTCGATGCCAGCGTGATCTCATATTTCCGGTCTCCTTTATCCCGACAGCCCTCCACATTTCCACACACCTCCTTTATGCCTCGTAACATTTCCATCATAGTGATATTGCTTCCCTGCTCCAATCCCACTTCCACCGTCAAACTCGCGTCGTACCGTTTATCCGTGTTGTTTTCATCGTCGTCCATTCCGTTCGCTGTGTTCGTTGCCATGTCGTCCGTCCTTAGAAGCCCCCGATCAGCACGAAGCTGTCGGGGTACTCAAAATCCTAAACTCGCTTAAATATAGATGGTATGAATGTTCTATTGTTGTTTGCCAAAACTCGTTCAAACTTTTTCTCAGACTCTCTCTCTCTTCACTTCCGCTCATGCGCATAGACGGCGGCTCTACCTCCTGCGCCACAGCCGCCCCAGGTAACCGCTGCCCCACAGCAGCAGACCACCTGTCTCTCCGTTTCGTCGAGACTCGTCCGCCCCCCCGCACAGGTGTTGCTGACCTCACATCCAGCCTCCATCGGAAAGGTGCAAGTAAAGGTGTGTTGGACACAGCGGCAGTGTGGTCCAATCTCTTACACTTCCTGGTTTTGGTCCCTGTGGCTTTAAAGCTGTAAAGCTGCGCACACACGCACACACACATACACGCACACACGCACACACGCACACACGCACACACAGTCGAGACTTCTGCCCCCCTGCACAGGTGTTGCTGATGTCACATCGATCCAGCTTCCATGCCCCCCATCATCACACACACACACACACACACCTCCCGCCCTCCCACACACACACCTCCCGCCCGCGCTCAACCACACCTCCCATCCTCCCCCACACACACCTCCCGCCTGCCCTCACACACACACCACCCACCCTCCCAAACACACACACACACACACACACCAGCCGCCCCCCCCCCCCCCCCACACACACACACACACATACACACACACCCAGGCACACACACTCACACACACTGTACTGTCCAGTTAGGATGGGGTGTTTCAGTGTGCATATGTCAGCCTATAAAAAGGGACAAATGTGGGATTTTATTTAGAATGTTATTTGAATAACATGTTATTAGTAACATTATTTTGAGTTATGCCTCATAACTGCGTGGGAATTGTTTGAGTATAGTGATCAGTTATGCGTAGGGATATTGGGGGCTGTGATTAGGTGCTTAAATAGTGGGATACCGTGCGTATGGGTTTATTGTGTGATGCCAGGACTCGAGGAATGCCACGGTTAGTGTGTTTGATGCGTGCTTTGTGTAACATTTATATGCTTTGTGTTAGTCATTGAATGTGTCAGAGCTGTGTATTCATGTATGTTTTGTTGTCTGCATTCGCAGGTTTTACAATCTGTTCAATTTTCACTAAAATAAGAAAAACGGATTGAATGGTATCCGTGTCCTTCAGTCCAGCCTTTCGGTCGGCGTCAGTAGACCGAACACACACCCAGGCACACACACTCACACACACTCACACACACACTCACACACACACACACACACACACACACCCAGGCAGACACACTCACAGACTGGTAAGGCACATGCGATTGTTAACACACTCACGCACGCACGCATGCACGCACGCATGCACGCACACACGAGCATGCACACACACACACACACAGACACACACACACACACACACACACACACACATCCCCATCCCCTCTCCCTTCTGCTCACTCACTCACTCACAGCAGCTCTGCCAAACCAGGGCAAACAGAAAGCTTCCACCGTGCATTTTTCCTCCATTTGCAGTCATGCATGTGGCACTAATGCTGCTGCAGCCTCCTAAGAGCTGCAGAGTCTCTGCTCCCACCACCATTACTGCCAGGCCTCTCTTTTCCTCTCCTCTCCTCTCCTCTCCTCACCTCACCTCACCTCTCCTCTCCTCTCTTCTCCTCCCCCCCTCCCCTCCCCTCCTCTCCTCTCCCCTCCTCACCTCTCCTCTCCCCTCCCCTCCTCCCCTCCTCTCCTCTCCTCTCCTCCCTGCATCCTGTCGCATGTGAGCGCCCGCATTGACCGTGCTCACAACACGATAACGGCACAGCAGCACACAGATCAGCTGTACGATAAGTCTGTGTGTGGAGCACAAGCTGCCACCGAGGCTTGTCTAGGGAAACCAGAGGAATAATGAATCCGTGCAGGATTATCTGTGTGTATCTCCATGTCACCACTGTGTAAGCAGCTCCGCTAATCTCATTAGATGAGTCAAGTCGTTAAAGATGTTTTCCGATTTTTTCCTCTCCTTTCTCCTCCTCTCTCCTCCTCATCTGGAAAACCGGCGTATAGTACACAAATAGATTTCACTCTGTGTGGTGAGAAGGTGCATTGTTATCACTCCCAGCTCACGCTGAGAAACTATTTTGGTAGGTAGGAAACACCTGGTGTGGTGTGGTGTGTGGTGGGTGGTGGGTGTGGTGTGATGTGGTGTATGTGTGTTGTAGTGTGGTGTGGCGGGTGTGGTGTGGTGTATGTGTGTTGTAGTGTGGTGTGGCGGGTGTGGTGTGGTGTATGTGTGTTGTAGTGTGGTGTGGCGGGTGTGGTGTGGTGTGGTGTATGTGTGTTATGGTGTGGTGTGGTGTGGTGTATGTGTGTTATGGTGTGGTGTGGTGTGGTGGGTGTGGTGTGGTGTGGTGTATGTGTGGTGTATGTGTGGTGTATGTGTGGTGTATGTGTGGTGTATGTGTGTACGTGTGCAGTGTGTGCAGCTGCTGCAAAGACAGTGAAAAATCTCTGACTTGTGCTCTTTCTAAATATATGTTTCCTCTTTCTTTTCATTCTTTTTTTTTTTTTTACAGTCGCACCTCATCTGCTCCACGGCAGGCAGGTCCTTTGGATTGTGAATTGTACATTCCGCAATCAACGACACACGGAGACCCCCCCCCCAAAAAACTAAAACTTGGTCTGTTGTACACGGTGGGCTCGGAGAGCATGAATCGCATGTAAAAAAAAAAAAAGAATGACTTTTCATCAAGGGTTTGACCGGGGGGATGGGGGTGATGTACACTGTACACTCACACACAACTACGTGAATTCAGCCATGTAATGTGGAAGGATGGGAAGCTACTATTCTTGGCTGCGTCTCGCCCCTGACAGCCAGATGGGTTGGCTGGAACCTGCGTCAGACAGGCCAGTTACACTTGTGACAGACAAATTATCAACACTGTTGATTGTCACGCCCAGGGGGTCAAAGTAGCCATAGGAGGGAGGGATGGAGGGAGGAGAGGACGGGTGAGGGAGGGAGAGGTAGAGCCAGAGAGGGAGAGAGAGAGAGGGAGAGAGAGAGAAAGAGAGAGATGAACACACACACACACACATGGCCAAGCTATGACCTCGGGGAAGGGAGGGAGTGAGGGAGAGAGGTAGAGCCAGTGAGGGAGAGAGAGAGAAAGAGTGAGATGAACACACACACACACACACACACACACACACACACACACACACACACACATACGGCCAAGCTATGACCTCAGGGAGGGAGGGAGTGAGGGAGAGAGGTAGAGCCAGAGAGAGAGAGAGAGAAAGAGAGAGTTGAACACACACACACACACGGCCAAGCTATGACCTCGGGGAAGTGGCATGCTGCTGCAACCTTCTCATCCTTGCCATCACGACAGCAGCTGAAGTGTGCATCATAGGACGTGGGCATCATAGGAGGTGGCCATGTCAACAATGTGAAATGGTGTGAGCTAGGTTCATTGCACAGTATGCCTGATAGGACATACACCTGTATTCTGTCCTGGGCTAAAATCAAGTAGAATATTTTCTTTAAATACTGACATGTTTTAATGTAATCGAATATGAACACAGTAATAGTTCAAACAACACACACACATACGCTTTTCCGTACCCTATACCTACCACACACTGTAAACACACTGTTAATGCCAATCCCATCTCCAGGGTCCAGTCCACTCTTACTCATGCACCACAGCAAAAATAACTTTGGGCAATCTTTATTATGTTCTATACCCTCCACAACCCCCCCCACCTCCACACACACACACACCTCCACACACACACACACACACACACACACACACACACACACACACACACACACGCACACACACACACACACACACACACGCACACACAAACACACACACACACACACACACACACACACACACATACACAGCATGCTCATTAGGCACCTCATGCCGAGCGCCTAGTCGGCAGCAACCTTTCAAGCCTGCCTCCGTCCACCGGAATCTCTAAAGTTATGTGATATGTGATATGTCTTTGCGGGGCAAAGTTATGTGATATGTCTGTGTCACTGCTCCAGATTCAGATTCTATTTAATTGTCATTGACAGAGTACAACTAGAGAGATGACGGAACCCATTCGGCATCTAGCCAGTGCAATAGTGCATAAGGCAAAAGCCATAAAAGTGTGGACAGATATATGTACGGTGTGATATGTACAGACAAGGACAAGATATGTACAGATATATGTACAGTGTGATATGTACAGACATATGTACAGTGTGATATATACATATATATGTACAGACATATGTACAGTGTCATATGTACAGATATGTACGGTGTGATATGTACAGACAAGGACAAGATAAGTACAGATATATGTACAGTGTGATATATACAGATATATGTACAGTGTGATATATACAGATATATGTACAGTGTGATATGTACAGACATATGTACAGTGTCATATGTACATATATATGTACAGTGTGATATATACAGATATATGTACAGTGTCATATGTACAGATATGTACAGTGTGATATGTACAGACAAGGGCGAGATATGTCCAGTAAGATGTATGATATGTACAGTAAGGGCAATGGTTATCAATATAATATGTGTGCAAAAACAGCAGTGGGCAAAAGCTCAGTTGAAAAGCTAAGTGATTCTAAGGGAATCACCCCAAAACAAGAACTTACTTTTAGGTATATCCCCTTATTTACCGGTATGCCTATTTATGTCTCATTCTTGTTTTTTTATTATCTTAGGACTGTGTTTTATTATCTTAGGACAGTGTTGATTGTTAGCACCTAGGGTTTGCATTTAAATTTCGTTGTATCCATACAAAGACAATAAAGATCATTCATTCATTCATTCATAACTGTCCCTCGGAATCAGAGGTAGTACGCATAGAGGTAGTAGCAGCCAGTGTGTTAGCTACAATATCAGGTGTGAACAAGCGCGTTTTCGTGCCGCGTCCTGCTGTGTCGACATATTCTCCAAGCTGTGTCTGTGTCAGCCTGTGTGTCTCTCTCACCACGCTCCCCGGCCATTGCGACCGACCGTGTGGCGAGGCAGGCCCCGCAGGCCCCGCAGCCACAAACCACACTCGCTTCTAATTCAAGCCGGCATGCCAGGCAAACAGTGGACCCGAAATAGGATGGGCGTGCGTCACTCCATGTTGTCTTGCCTTGGTTAGGGTAGAGGGGGGAGGCTGTGTTGTCTTGCCTTGGTTAGGGTGGAGGCTGTGTTGTCTTGCCTTGGTTAGGGTGGAGGGGGGAGGCTGTGTTGGGACTGGGAACCTATTGCCGTAATAGAGACGTGTGTGATTGTGCGCATGTGTGTGTGTGTATGTGTGGATGTGTGTGTGTGTGTGTGCATGTGTGTGCATGTGTGTACATGAGTGCATGTTTGTAAGTGCGTGTGTGTGTGTGTGTGTGAGCTGAGTTGAGCATGGTCCTGTCACAACATACAAAACCACATCCCCTAGTATCCCATACTGCTAACCTTGCTATTCTGTATTCATTCAGTCATTTAGCTTTCCTATCCAGAGATACTTACTGTAAGTGCGCATTGAGACAATTGGGTTATGACATACTGTAGATTACTGTAGCAACGGTTTGGAAATTGCCGATGCAATGCAAGCAACTGAGGCTTAAATGAACTGAAGCAAATGAGTCAACTGGAAATATTAACAATTAATAGCTGTCACTGCAACTGCTTTCAACTCATTATTCAATTGAGGAAAATCATTTCTTACAAAACAAACCAGTTGACCTCTTGACAGAAAATGTTCTATACAAACAATCATATTTTTCTATGGAACATATAGATCCATATCCGGATCACTAAATCATGTTTAACGTTTAGTTTGAAGCCGTTTTGAAAGCCGTTTTCTGTGCTTTTCATAGTGTACAGGTGATCCCATTCACGTACACTGGTAAGGCTAAATGATTGTCCAGCCAAAGAAATCTCAAGAATAGAAATATGATGAAAAAATATGTTGACAACCTGAATTATCCCCTTCACACTATGATGATTACATCATAACACTTAGAGACAAGTGTTGCAATTTGTCAGGTCCAAGTCAATTGCCCAATCTACACTCTCTCTGTGTTGTGGGTAAAAGCATCTGTTCTCAGATATCAACTACGTCTTACTTATCTATGTCCTAACTAATGTGGATCCAAGGAGCCAATATCTACATTTCAGTGGTTGACTTGAGATATAGGCTTGTCTATTCACACACTGAAGGTCTCCTACGAGAGGAGAGGATCGAATATAAAGGGAGGAGAAAAAGAGGAGAGGAGAGAAAGAGAGGAGAAAAGAGAGAAGAGAAAGCTAGGAGGGGACGAGAGGAAAAAATAGGGGAAAGCAGAGAGAGCAGAGGACTGTTAAAATTCTTCACTGGGAGCCATTGTCCCTAGAGAGCATTCATGGCAGGCCAAGGCTCTTTGCATGGGGACGGCACCCTGCATGCTAACTCTGACTTTGCATCCTTTGTAAAGAAGACACAGGCGTCTGAATGCCTTTGGTGAGTCATGCAACTATTTCATCTCGGAGATGCGCCGAAGAAAATAACTTGTTTTCGATCTGCTTTTTTCATTCCTTTCTGTTTCCCCGTACATTGATATGTTCAATTGATATCCGTTGTGAGTCGTCACCGTACACTTCCTCTCAACCTTTCGACCCACGTTGTGAACCTAGAGGGGGCGAACATTTTTTTATTGCTCAACTGATCCGGCTACAATCCTACTACTGTCAATCAGCTGATACGACAATACACTGAGCCAGGTTTGAATGTTGACCAAAGTGTTTTTAGCTGGCACTCGCTGGCTAAAGCCGTTCTCTTATGGTCATGTGATGCATTCTCGTATCCCTTGTGTAAACTTAGACTACTCTGCATCCGGCCTGTAGATATGAGTCTGGTGATTAGATTTGGAGCATTAAAGGAAATCCGATTTCTCTGTCAACTCATTGTGATGGAGATATCTCTCTCGCCCCCATCATCCACCCCCCCACAACCACCACTACCACCACGCTTCTCGTAGCTTACACTACCACATCTGGTTGGGCTATCAAATACGCCTTATGACCGAACAAACCAGTCAGGCGGGCTGTGTGGCTCAGGAGGTAGAGCCAGCGTCTAATGATTGCAAGTTCGGCGGTTCGATCCCCCAGCTGGCCACATGTCGAAGTGTCCTTGGGCAAGACACTGAACCCCAAATTGGTCCGGCGCCTTGCATGGTAGCTTGCCACCATGTGTGAATGCGTGAACGAGTGGCCGCTGTAAAGCGTTTTGGAATAAGGCGCTATATAAGTGCAGTCCATTTGACCATTTACCATACTCCTGCCTGTAACTCTTAGGACCTCAATATCTACATCACACACCTCTGAACCCGTCCACATCTAATGGTGATTTCACTGACATGAAAGGGAGAGATGACAGCTCATTCCAGCCACTGGAGTCGCTAACGGATAACAGATTGATAGTGTCAGAATCATAATAGACCAATAATTTTGTATTTATTGCCGCACTCCTATTGCGAAGCTCTAATTTGACAGAAAAATCACTTGTGACAGTTCTCGAAAAAGTCTGCCAAATACCGCCAGCTTGGATTCTGGCCCTTCTCTCTGAAACGCATCGAAACCCGGCCCTCTTTTCAATTGCGGGGGATGGTGGGACGGACAGACTGTGTTTTCACCTTCAGTCTTTTCAGTGTCAAGCCCCTGAAAGAGAAAACCCGGTGAGAAGCTGGACAATATCCCCCAGCGCCTCGATACCAAACATTGTGCTCTCTGTACACAGGGCGGCGGGGTGGCGACACTGCTGGGAGTTAAACGGCGGCGGGCGATAGGGCCCTGGCAACGGCGCTGGGAGGCGAGGACTGAACTTTACTCCGGCTTGTGGAGCGCTATGTCCCAGGCAGCCTCTCTCTCTCTCTCTGAGGGAGGAGAGGGGAAAAGGCATTCAATAGTTCCCTTTCCGCCTCAGTGATCACATCTCAGATTATCAGTCTTATACATTCAAAACCAGGCTGCAGGCGAGCGGAGGAGGAGAGAAAACGAAAAAAAGTAAATGACTATGGCTGAAAGAGAGAGCTCACCGTTTAGTTTTCTAACCCCCCCCCCCCCCCCGCTATATCTCATGATAATATGCATTGTTACCCCGGGTTATGCTGTAACCCCTCCTCCTTCTCCATCTCTCTCTGTCGCCATCTTCCTTTTTCCATCACTCTTTCTCTCTCTCCTTTTGTCAACGCCGGTAGGCACGCAGCTGTAGCCACATGGAGCCCACTGGAGTGTATGTGCAGTTATTCTGCACGCTGGGAGTTTGTGTGTGTGTGTGTGTGTGCTCGCTTGTGTGTGTGCGTGTGTGCGTGTGCGAGAGTACAGCTGAGCTGAGCTGAGGGAAATATTTACTCAGTCCATCTAATGAAAATCTATCCCATGCGGATAGGTGATCCATCACATCCTGCTCAGTGTGTGTGTGTGTGTGTGTGTGTGTGTGTGTGTGTGTGTTTGCGGCACATACGTGTGGACACGTGTATGTGTGATTGCATACACGCATCATGCATGTTTGTGCGTGTGTAAGTAAGTGGTATTAAGGAGTGGGGTGGTCACCATTTTCTCAAAGTCAATCCAACATATTCTCATATTCAATTCATATGCCCTAATTAACATACTAAACAAAACCACACATGTCTCTATATTTTGCCAATTCCCCCATGGCCAGGGATGAAGGGAGTCTGCATGAGACAGGGTTGTGTAAAGGATGACTCTAGCAATTATTGGATAGAAAAAAAACACCCAATGATTGAAAGCTACTCTCTACAGTCATTGTATGGGTCAGTTTAAAAAAAAAAAAATCCATATTACTGTATGATATTACTGTATGGGTTTACTCTCATTTGTAATTCCAAATATCCTTATTCTAATATTTAAAATGATAATGCGAGGAGAAAAAAGGGAAGTTAGCACAGCTGAAGATCAGTGTTGTGGCTCTGGGCGGCATCAGATATTCAGAGCAGCGTCTCCATGTGTCACCGTGCTGCGTCCTATTCTAAAGGCACCTCAGCATTGACACTGAGGATAGTCAAATCAAATTGAAGCTACGCAATCTACATCGCTTGAATAATATTCAACACCATGATGCCTGAATATCGCCTAAAGAAACATCCAACCCCTCTTAATGAGATCTCAATCTCAAAGCAAGTCACACCCACATCTCCACTTGTGGATCTTGTCCAGTATACTTTTTTCAGTCCAGTCTGAACCTGACCAGGTCTCTTCTTGGGGAAACGTGTGGAATCAATAGAGTCAACAGGGCATGTTCTGTTGTATAAGCTGACAGGGGTCTCTGTGGAGATCCTGCCTCACGCATACCCTATGTGCGCCCCCGAGGGGGAGTCTTACAGGTCAAGGTGAGCTGTGTTTGGGTGGTTGACCCACACCGGGTAAGGTCTGCTCCGGAAGCCACTTTAATAGAGACCGGTGGGAGAGGAGTCAGAGAACCAACGAACAGTAGCCCTGTTCCCTACCACGCAGCCTTCCTCCTAATGAGGATTCTATTAGCAGCCAGGGGACGGATGCCGGCAGTTAGGCATACGGAGAAGGCTGGGTAACAACGCTAGCGGTTAGCTTAACAGCTGTTCCCTCCGCCGCCACCTCCCATCCCCGGCTAATGAAGCCTTCACCAATGAGCAGGAGTCCCGGGACACACTGGGGAACAGGCACAGACACCAAGACCGATCAGCCACTCACACAATCTCTGGGGCACAGTTAAAATAACACGACTACCGGGGTACCAATTAGAGCCAGACTCTAGGGGGGCAGTCCTAAGAATATCCGGCTGGCCCAGTGTAGATGTTTGTTATGGTTTTGGGGGGTGTGCCGATTTGTTAGGGTTACGGGGGGGCGTGTGGATTCTAACAGGGTCAACAACACTCAAAAGCCATAAAAGCCGATAGATCAGAAAACATTTGCTAATATCTGTGAAGTGTGATCTGAAGTCCATTTGAAGAGTGAGGAGTGTTCGCAGCAGTGGGCATCGATCTGGATCAGCACAGTGCTGTAAGGGATGGTCAGAGGAGAAACGCTGAGGGGAACAATGGTCTCTTCAGACTCTCCTCGCTCTGTGAGATACAACCTGGGTTAGAAGGTCACATTCAATTATGTATTTCTTTCCATACCGTTCGATTCCATTTTCTGGTGAAATGAAAGAAGCCAGCAGAATGGTTTTGTCCTCACAAGTGTAGAACAATTAGGCTACCTTGTGCGTATGTGGGAGAGAAATCGCCTGGTTGTTCTACATGGCGCATTGAGACATTGAGTCGTTTATTTGCAATAGCCATTCAGCCTGTTTGCTGAAGAGAAAGGGACACAAAGTCCCACTTTCCTGCCGCTTCCACTCGGCTGCTTTAGATGAGCCAAACATAATTCCATTCCATTAGATTAGCCTGTGTTATTTGATGAGTCATAAGAGTAGAGTATGATTGTGCGTGAAACTGTTTATTTGAGTAGTCATGAGCACCAAACAGTCTCCGCAGAAGGGAAATGCGTATACAGCTAACAAATTTGAAATGTCCCATTAAAAATAAAGACATTTGTGAGAGATTCAGCTGTGTCGATTGGGTCATAGCCAGCCCTGAGGCAGATTCAAGTTGTATATCTAATATGTAATGCATGTAGTAAGGAAGCACCACTACTGAATTTTGTCGAATCTACATTTATAACCAAAGTCTTCTCTAAGTGATGAAATTGACTATGGTTTATATTTCATTCCATTCGCAGTCGATCTAGCTGTTCCCTCACTCTAACAGACCTGAACACAATCCATAGACTGTGTTACCTCTCTAAGCTAAAAATCTATTATAGGCTTGCAGGCTTGAGAGTTAAAGATTTAGTCTTTTTGTCGAGCAGCACAGTGTTAGGCCCTTTATATAGGTTTCTACTAGTCAGCATGTTTGCCGAAGTTCTTCTCATTGGGGAGTTCATTGTGCTAACACTATGCAAATTTCCCAGAGACGAGTAATGCATTCCGGGCTGCCCAGGAGTATGTGTCTTTAGCATGCAAACTGCACAGGTGGTAGATTGTGAGTGTACAGTGTGTTCTCAGTCCCTGCGATCCACAGGTCTACAAACATCAGCCTTTGGTCACATGGTTCAGTCCTTCGGCACAAACTAAACCACACTACTCTCCTTTCAGCCCTGAAAATTGACTCATTTGTCTCTTCCGGCTAAGTCACGGAACTGGGCTAAACAAAAAAACAAGCCATTCTGTCTGCCCCTCACAATCATTCTTCATCCGGCGGTGAGCGGAGATTGGGAGGGAAAAAAAAGGGAGTTATAATCAGAGTGTTGTACTCATGAATATCTGTAATCAGGGAGGTGGTAAACAACAGGACATGTACCTCTGTGCAGGTGAAGTGTCTAATGAGCTCTTTAGAGAGACCATTTGGCCGCTGGGCGGTTGAGCAATCTACCAGAGGGGGGTAGATACACAATCCTTTCCATGAGGATTGTTGAGTACTGTACCGTAGCGCTACAGAAACACTGCACAACTACCCTGCCAAGCAGCTAGAGGTGGCTTATCAACAGCAACAAGTAAGCTGTGCTGAGGAAGGGGCTAATGGTGGTCTTGGAGGGATTCAAAAGTCAGCTCACTGCGGTCGCTCGTCGTCTGACACACAAACCGCCAATGATCCGCTACCTAATGAAGATAGATAATACAACAACGCTCAACGTAACATTCAGATACGTAGTATACCTGGAATTGAGACACATTTAGGGCCCTATTATGCACTTCATAAGTCTTAAGCAATAAGACGAGGCGGTATATCTAAACTTAAGACGTGGAGGCGTGGTCAAGGCCACTTTGCTATTATGCGTGCGGTAGTGGGCGCCTAAAACCCGGCGCTAAGCCCAGAAATTAGTCATGGGTGTGTTTTGGGCGTCTTCTCAATCAACCCAATCAGCGTGCCAGGTGCCATTCCCTTTAAGAACCGGCTGCGTTGAGTCTTTAGCGCTATGCTATTATGGAAGTCCTAAGAAGGAGGTCAGCGCGCTTCTCTGCAGAAGAAAGTAACAAGCTCGTGCATGAGGTCAAGGCTCGTCAGTTCGCAATCTTTGGAACGGCGCGAAATCCTCCCCGAGCCGAGGTGGTGAAACAGGCGTGGGAAGAAGTAGCAGCGGCCGTGTTTGAAAACGTGCATGAAAAGTCTAGCGCCTAAGAACTTTTCAAACCACTTCTTAGTGCTAGGCGCAAAGTCAGATCGCATAATAGCAGGGGCGCCTAACGCACTTCATTAACATATGAACACTCCCACAATGAGTAATATATGCACGGGAGTCTTACGTCTTATGTGTGGGCGCCTAGGGACACCTGCATAATTGCAGTAGCGCGTATGAAGCGCATAATAAGGGTGGCGGTAGGTCTTAACCTGGCGGTGCGTCTTAATTAAGACTTAAGACGGCAAGTTAAGAAGTGCATAATAGGGCCCTTAATCTATTATTGCATGATGAGCATATGTGACAAGGTCTGGTTAAATGGTCCACATGACGATAATTCTCATGTCGCGCAAATGACCAAAAAGCTTCTTTAAAAAAAAGTGTTGCTTTTTTTTCATATTACGAAAGTTGAAGTTTAATTGTTGAAGAGCCCGCTTAATATAATAAACAACAGTTTTAGGATCACTAGATACTTATCATTTGTGAATTGGATTCACTGTATTGCTGTCCTGTTCGCAGGCCACTGGGTTAGTGACACATGGCTTGTAAACAAACATACGTTTTTGGACGTGTCCAAAAGCAAGGACTGTGTGATCATCTAGTTATCAGTGGCCTTGCGGTTAGAGTGTCAGCCCTGAGATTGGGAGGTCGTGAGTTCGATCCCCCGGCTGAGGGTTGGATTGGGGGTAAGACCCTGTGACATACCAGTGTCATGTCCAGAGGGTGTACTTGTATATCAAGCTGCCTCACGCTACGGCTCCTGCCATTAGGCTCGAGAACCATCGGTTCTCAAGGCTACTTTCTTTATGTGTTTTTAACATGTTGATATTCCATCAGCGTGTTCTGACACGCTAAACATGCAGTTAGATGTTAGTATAGCAATGTTTTCTTTTTAGCTGTTAGGTAGCTACCGACGCAATGGTTGCAAACGAGTGTTTAGATTCAGAGCGATTTTCTCCTATCTCTGTTTGAGGTGTACCAACATTCAAATAAGCATATCTTCTTCAACTATTTCATCAGATTTCAATATATGACACATATTACAGTATACAGTCATATTACATATTACAGTCTGCACTTTCATAATCTGTAAAAAAAAAAAAAAAAAAAAAAAAAAAAGACCTTGCCTTACTTGGGGACTTTTTCGCCAGACCCTGTCACATATGGTGCAGGGGGAGAGATGTGGAGGGGGGGATGGTGGAGAGATGGGGTAGGTGAGAAAAGATGGCAGATGGGGGAGGATGGAGAGACAACGTGGGGAGGTACAGGAGAGGAGGGTGGAGAAATGGTGGAGATGGAAAAGTCGAGAGATGGAGGGAGAGGAGGGGGAGAGGTTGAGGGAGGAGGAGGGGGCGGGTAGAGCTGAGCCCCAGTGTTCAGCTGTCACTGTTTCCTGTGCAGGTGGGGCAGGACGAGTGCCAACTGACTCCCTCTCACACAGACACCCATGGATCCCTCCATAATGGCTGCTTTTCACTGGTGCCAGAGAGAGAGAGAGAGGGGGGGAGAGGGAGAGAGAGAGACAGAGAGACAGAGCGAGAGAGAGAGAGAGAGAAGGAGAGAGAGAAGGAGAGAGAGAGAGACAGAGAGAGAGAGTGAGAGAGAGGGAGAGACAGAGAGAGAAAGAGAAAGAGAGAGGGGGGGGAAGAAGGAATAAAGGACAGCAGCACCTTGTGTGACAGATTCATAGTAATCAGAGAGGAAATAGATGAGACGGGGGGCACCGGGGAAGGGGGGGGGGTGGGTGGGGGTGTGTGCAACACAACATTCCCTTTGGCTTAATTCATCTGATGCGTAATGGAACGATTGCACACAGGGGCACACAGATTGTACACAAGAGCTACACATCATTTCGGTAGATAAGCTGCCCATTAGCATGTGTCTGATAATGCCCTTGACAATGATGTATAAGGAAGGATTCCTGGATTGTATCTACCTGAGATAATAGCCGTCATGCCTTTTGCACTGGGAGTGTAACTCTTCAACTGATGACCTGGTCCTGGAGCTGCATCTTTCATTAGTGCTATTAGACTCCTTATTGACTTATGGAAGTAACATAATGTCCCAACGGACAAATGATGTTGTTGTATTTGCATGCAGTAATCAAACCTATTACCGGAGTGGACATTAAAAAAAGTTACCGGGAGACTCAATTATTCCCCCCCTCTCTCTCTCTGTCTCTCTCTCTCTCTCTCTCTCTCTCTCTCTCTCTCTCTCTCTCTCTCTCTCTCTCTCTCTCTCTCTCTCTCTCTCTCTCTCTCTCTCTCTCTCTCTCTCTCTCTCTCTCTCTCTCTCTCTCCCTTCCTCTCTGCCTGTTCTCTTAAACCTGGGACTCCATGCTTTATGGGCTCAACTGGCTGCTCCAAGCAGGGACAGACTGATGGCTGTAGTCAGTGAATGAACTGCGGTACCATGGTTGGGCAATTTGTCAATTCTTCATTCCTCTGCCTTCCTCCTGCCTGGAAGAGGTACAGCTGGCTACCTCTGACGGCCACCATGACTGGTTATTATTTTCTATAACTCTGACTGTCCATCCATTCTCACTGTAGTTCTTATAGCCCCCCCCCCCCCCACTCAACCTCCCCCCAGCCCCTCCCCCTCTTCCCTTGTGTAGGCCTCCCTTTTTCTCCTTCACCATCTCTCTTGCCCTCTCCCTCTCCCTCTCTCTCTTTCAACACAACCAAAAGCTTTAGCTTTATTGTCTCTCTGCATGACAGACCCTATTTGCTGCCTGATTTAGGCTATTTCCAATTCTGTTTCAACTTGGGTTCAAAAGAGAGGACTACCTTTTAGTTTGGAAATAAACCCCCATCATTGTTATAAAAAACAACTACAGAGGTCTCGCTTCGCCCTCCAGAGTCTGGAAATGTTATTGATAGACTGGCTGAAAAATGTCCAAAAAGGCCATTTTTACACAATGGGCTACGCTTTAAAGTATGGCTCGGCACAAAGCAGAATCGCCTGTGCAAATCCAAACTATTCACGCTCCACAGAGATCGAATCCCTCCGGTTTAATTATCGCTGTTGTCAATCTAGGTGGATGAATGCTCCACCTGACAATACAGGTCCCCATCGCTATCGTTCATAAGCGACTTTCACACATGGAGACGTGCTCCGTCAGACACTCTTCAATGAGCAACAAAATCAAATGTGAAGAAGGGGCATTCTGTTTCCGAACCTTGAGGTAAGTTTACAGTGTCGAGTGGCTGAATGACTTTGACACCTTGGAAATGGGGTCTATTCAGCGCCCGACAATCGACAATCGTCATTGGCCGTTCTCAAGCACACACATGCATTTGCACAACAATGGCTGCCAGCGGCATCTTGGAATGAATAACAACTGGAGGATGTGTAGCTCACTATCGCTGGGGATTCAAATACTCCCCCTCGGGCTGGGTGCTTATTTGATTTTCGTCTTCTGAAGGCGATGGATGGGTGATACTGGGGTCGCATGCCTGTGTAGAGGAACGGAGATGACTGGAGGGGGATATTCCATAGGAACACGGTGCCCTGGATCTCTCTGCCTGTACGGTATTGTGAGATTATGAAGCGGATGTGGGGGAGCCCGCGGGCCGTACCAGAGGGAGAACCTCCCTAGGGCCTCGTTGCCGTGGGAAGCCCACATATGTGTCATTTCCAAAGGTCAAGTCCAGATGTAACATTGCAGTGAAGGCAGTGATGGACTGTACTGTAGTCTCCCCTTTGCTTCATGGCCTCCATTTTCCAATTCATAAAATGCAGTCATTTTAAGGGGCCATTCTTAATAGGGTCATGTGATATGTCAATATGATATATCCAGCGATATGAGGTAACGAGGAGGACATACGTTCTTTCACAGCCTACTTATTTTCTTCAAGCTCCATTTTAGCCATTTCAGCGTCTCAGCATGCATGAGAATTAGTCCTGTCAATCGATTAAAAATGTTAACCAACTTAATCACAATAATATCCTAAAATTAATCAGATTAATCATGATTAATCACAAGTTTAAAATACTAGTATTTACTTGTATTTTGGGGTGAGATAAAACAAAAACATGTGTGGTGTTGGAATAGAAATACATGACAAACTGGTTAGAGGAATCAGAGGTATTTTTTTCAGACTTAGAATTGCAGACTTAATTAGCAGACAACCACATAAAGAACAGTTACAAAGTAACGTCTGCTAAAAAGATAATGTAAACAGCTTGCCTGTAAATTGTTTGCAAAGTAACATCTCACCCAAATAAATATATATATATACCTATTTAAGAATCTGAATGCCATAGTGTCAAAAGTCTCTTTTCACACTCTTAGTTGAATAAGATTACTTGAAACAACTCAAGGTTTGTTTACAGTAACTTTCCAACGTTTTCGATTAGCGATGCTACTGATGGACACAGTTACATAATTCACTAACATGTTTGTATGTTGGGATTTGAGTGTGGGCCCTGCTGAGTGGCAAGTTGTGACATAGGGGATTTCCCAGGCTTGTTGTTCTGATATGGGCTGTGTTTGTGAAAGCACAAGGGGGGTATTCCATGAACGGCGATAAAGGAAAGTCCAGGCTTTTGCGATCATTTAATTCAGAGTTCCGTTCCCTGAATGTGGCTGAAAGAAATTGCTGCTGAGTTACCATGGCAACTTATGCCTCAGAACTAACCTGGTACCTACCTCAATTTAGATGCGTGGCAAACATGTCTAACAGGCGGAAACAAAAAACATTGTTGTACTTAAGAACAACTTCTACTTAAGTTCCAAAGAACGTATTAATGAAAATAAACAAGTTAAGAACATTACCACATTCACATTCACAAAAGCCAATAGTTAGATAGATAGGGCCTTCATGCTAATCGATTTGCAATAATTATTAATTTGTCTCAGTAAGTGAATCATCTATCCATCAGCAATCATAACAAATAGTAATCTATGCCAAATGCAGGGGCCATTGGCAGTTACAATGCTAGAAGAACATCATTACTAGTCAGAAAGGCTTCAAACACCATTGAAGTTATGTCAGTTCTCGTAAATTGGCCTACACCATCATTTTAAACATCCATTTTTAGATTACATTAGACTTTATTGTTATTGCAGAGTACAAGCATCAGACAACAAAATGCAGTAAAACATACGTATATGTCAGAACTGGGATTCCAAACCCCATCCTGACAATCTGAAAAATTAAAATAAAACAATAAGTAGGGGCTAGTATGACATACACATTTAATCTGTCAGCAATATTTTGCCAAGCTATTTCCCTCGCCTCGTTAATTGCGGCAGTATTGCCCTTTTTTACTTCTTATTTTTTGTCGTTATAAAGCTCGATAAGCATAGTGCTGCACTGTCATTTTCCAGTCATAGTATCTTCTTTTCGACAATCAGCTGTCCTGGGCTGCTTAATACTCCATGCGCACACACAAACCGAGCATTTCTAAGCTTGAACAGAGTTAGCGTTGTCGAGACAAGGCTGAATTGTGTTATTGGAATGACTTGTGTATTGAGTATTAAATCACTTTTGACTTGAGTATTAAATCACAGTTGAGATTTAATTGATCCAGGCCTTTTCAACTAATCACTGATGTAGTTATCAAGATACATGGAATACCCCCCCTGTCTCTGTAATATGGGAACATAATATAGGATATTACTGGTCCAAAGAAACATATGAAGCCTGTTTGATCGCAGAAAGGATATCAAGTCTGTTTGATCGCAGAAAGGATATGAAGCCTGTCGATTTGATCGCAGTAAGGATGTTCATTCATCTGACACAAAGGACAGAACACTTGTAAAGTGGTGGTGATTAGCGTCTAAACATAATGTAAACATGACAAGTGGTCAGGAATGTAACAACTGTCGTCATCATTACAATCCAGTTCACAAATCAGTCTGTCTTGAAACCCCTCTACAGGCGTTTGCCACGCATGTCAGTAGAACTTATGATTTATGGTAATATGACCTTATTGTAATATGATTTCAAATGAAACCCGAACATTAACGCGTTAACATTGACAGCCCTAATGTGAATATATGTTTTTTTTATCTTTATGTGCAGCTATATGCCTGTATGTGTATGATAAACACATAGAGGCAGAGAACATGCCAGGGGCAACCTATACAAAACCATTTAAATTCCAGGACGATTGCATCAAGATGAGTGACAGATTCAACGCCAAAAAATACAGATGTCTCTCTTATCATCCCCTCCTCCCCCTCTGAGGAAGTTAAGGACATGCTAGCCACAACACACGCAGCAGGCATTTAGCATGTCGTCTGCCATTAGTGTCACTGGTGGCTGGGTAAAAATAACACAAGTACAAGAACAGGTTGCCTGAGTAGTCATTTCCTAATCTCTGCTGCATGCGAAGCTTTGCCAAGTGAAGATGCATTGTACTGCACTGCAAATGGGATTATTGTGATGACTAAGAATAACACACTTCTCAGAGTGCAATAGTGTGTCTGAACCACACCTGCAACATGCGGAAGAAGGTCAGCATTTCATAAAGCACTGACTTGATTCAAGATCGCGACGGCAGATCATGTATCATATTTGAAACGCGCCAATAATGTGCAGTTCAATTTATTTTCAGTTACACTGAAAACATTGTACTTGAATGGTTAGACTCAGTCCCACTGTGTGTGTATGTGTGTTTGTGTGTGTTGGGGGGGGCGGGGGGGCTTCGCTCCAGTGAAAAGGTACGAAGTGGTTTCAGTATACAGTATTAAAACCTTATCCTTGCTTAGCCTAGCACCTGCAGTCATATAGCTGAATTACCTTGGCGCCAGACAGTTTTGCTTTCTGGCTTTGCTTGAAAAAAAGACTCAAAGAATGGATGCACAAAGTGATGACATTAGTCATTCACAGAGCTCTTTGGGAATGTGTTGAAAAGTTGCTTGACTTAATCACAAAGAAGCTGGTGAAGGAGGGTTCAGAGGGTGATATTTGACTCTGGGCACTAACTTTACAGGCTAGCCACGTCACACAGCTCAATGACATATCATATGTCACGGCATGTGGAAAGTGGTTTTAGGAGGAGCAAAGACAATAGAATGTATCTCCCGACATACACATACAGTCTGTTGACAGAAGTGGCCATTTTCCGACTTGAATCATTGTGCAATAACATTGTTCAGCATCCGGATGTCATATGTCAGCTAGAAACTTCTAAATGACTGATGTGGGCCTTTAAGCATTCTTTGTTGTAAACCATGAAGCACAATGTGTTATTCATGGTACTATTACTATGCAGAGTCACTCTCTCTCTCTTGGAGGATACATCCTCACCTACTACAATCACCCACCTGAGTTATGCATTATAATATAATCAGATTTGACCAAGAATATTTGACTGAATTCTAAAGGCAAAAGTGTATGACAGGTTCTGCATATGAATGTTTGATTCTCATATCCATGATAATCCTAACCCGAGTACATTGACAGTAATGCTATTGTAGCCTTCTAGCTTTATTCCTGAGTTATATTCTTTTGATCATCCTCTGCTATCGCTCCATCTGCTCTATATTTTGGTTCTTTCATTAATATAACTCTCGCTAAAATGCATTACAGTGTTTGAGTGGATAACATTATCTATTCATGATGCTAGTGGTGTGGATGTGTGTGACTTGCTGCCTTGCATTATAAAGCCTGTTTCTCATTGCATTCTTGTAATAAAATCCTACCATTTAGCATGCACATTTACGGTCCTCAATAACCCAGAAGTCTTAATAAAAATGAAAGCTGACATGGGCATGAGGGATCCTCCACACTGGCTGTCTTTTATGTACGAGACGTTCCATTAAAAGGGGAGCACTTCCTCAGAAGCAGGGCTTTTAGCCTGATTACTTACAGGAACAGAAAAAAAAGAAACCAAACGACCTTCACCGCCTCCACCGATAGCCCTTCCCCCATGTGCGCGCTCACACGGACTCATACGCAGACCCACCCACACACACATACACACACACACACACACACACGCACATGCACACACACAGGCACACGCACACGCACATGCATACGCACACATACATACCCACAGATACACACAGATACACACACAGATACACTTCCAGTGTGCACACCTAGAGGCTCACTTTTATGTGCAAGCGCACTCACACAAACACACACACACACACACAACACACACATCCCAGTCGCCGGCTACACACACAGATGCACACAAGTGTTCACACCAAGAGGCTCACTTTTATGTGCAAGCGTACACACACACACACACACACACGCACACACACACACACACACACACACACAAACACACACACATCCCAGTCGCCGGCTACTTAATATTCTGTCGGCACACTGCAAAGCCATCTCTCATTTTACATCATAATTATTATTAGGAGAGAGGAAGAAACAGCCAAATCTGCATGTTCAATTAGGGCCAGTAGATTCCAGCTAGATAATAATACATGAGATTGGCTAATGTCCTTGCCTTAGAACTTCTTCACCCATTTCCTGTTTGAAGCTGGAGAAAAGAGAACGGTGGGGGAGAGATTTCCCTCAGTAGGGACACAACTGTTGAATCCCATTTAATAGGCTGGTCAAAAACACTCTCCAGCTGAGATAGACTCTCTTTTAATGACCACACTCCCTCCAAAGGCTCAGATGTGCAGCTAGATTACTTACCACCCGGGAGACAAGGCGGCCATTTTATAAATAGCACAACCACACCGCACCGCACATACTACTGTACTGCAGACAGGAGAGTTGAGTCTGAGGGGGTGAGACAGAGAGATGGGGAGCAGTGGGATTGAGATTGGACGGAGAAGGCAGGGAAGTGCCAGGGTAGGGACCTGGGTCTGAGATCCACCCCAGGGTAGGGGCCTCCCAGGCCAGCCTCTTCACGGGGCTGAAGCGGTGAGGCTGAGGGGTGATGGATGAGGTCTTCAGACTCTGACCTGTGGCACGCCCACACAGACAGGAGGATCAGGCAATCAGAGACAGAGAGAGAGATAGAGCGAGAGAGAGAGAGACAGGGAGAGAGAGAGGGAGAGAGACAGGGAGAGAGAGAGAGAGGGAGAGAGAGGGAGAGAGAGAGAGAGGGAGAGAGAGAGAGAGATAGGGAGAGAGAGACAGGGAGAGAGACAGAGAGAGAGAGAGAGAGAGGCACAGAGAGAGAGACAGACACACAGAGAGAGAGAGAGACAGAGACAAAGAGAGAGAGAGAGACACACACAGAGAGAGACAGGCACAGAGAGAGAGAGACAGGCACAGAGAGATAGAGACAGAGAAACAGACACAGAGAGAGAGAGACAGAGAGAGAGACCAGAGACTAGGATGATATAGGACACAGCCTATTAAGCCTCAGGAACACCATGGAGCATCACAAGCTGGAGCTTTCAGTCCTGCACCAACAGGGGCTTCTGTTCTGGTGTTAGTGGTGGAGGACAGTCACTCGGCAGACTTTAGACAGTTCCAGACTGTAAGAGTGGGGAAGCTGACACTAATACATAAACACACCAGGGAACTTGTCAACAGTAGGTGGATGCTTATTGGCTTTTTCTCGTTTACCTGCTGCTCGTTATCCAGCACCTGGGCAGTGTTAGAGTATGTATGTGCATGTGTGTGTGTGTGTGTGTGTGTGTATGTGTGTGTGTGTGTGTGTGTGTGTGTGTGTGTGTATGTGTGTGTGTGTGTGTGTGTGTGTGTGTGTATGTGTGTGTGTGTGTGTGTGTGTGTGTCCTACCGTCTCCAGGAACACTCCAGGAATGGAACACATTGCACTCAATGTGACTCTTCCTCTATTTCTGGCATGGCATATCATATGAATTACAGATTAGCATATTTATTCATGGGGAAATCAGGGTAGTCAAAGGATGAGACGGGGGGAAAGGCACAATGTGTCATTGTTTACAATCTTGTTTCCCGACTTAATTTCCATTCTAAGGAAACTCAATAGAAGGCACTTTCCCTGGACACAACAGTCCATTTACATGGAGAGGAAATCGCTACACAAATCCATTATGACAGACAGGCTGGAACCAGGTGTGCCCACGCCACGGTTTATAATTCATTTGATTATAGATTTTTTACTTCAAATTCAAACTCCTCCAAGGATTTTAGGCGCCTCGGTACGGTTCTTGTTTAGTTTGTTGTCTTGGCAACTGGGACACTCCAACAGTTTCTATTAAAGTATCATAAGCATGACTTAAGGGGGGGGGGGGGGGGGGGGAGGAGAGCTGTTTTGTAAGCAGGTGCTGAAATATGTTTCTTCTCTTTGGATTTCCTGTCACTTTCCGCAACTCACTTCAGTGCCAAACCTGATATAATTACTACAATCTGTGTTCTCAGAGACTGTGTGAAATCTGATTGCCATTGGTCGCCTCACGTTCACCAGTGAGAGCTCTGCAGTGATAGAAAGCCTCCTGTTTCAATTGCCAACGATCTAACTACTTTTACTGGCTCTTTTTTTTTTTTTTTTATCTCGTCAGACCAAGTGGCGCATACATTTCCATTCAGGAGAAAAAAAACAGCCTCAGTAATATCCAATTTACTGGGAGGCAGAAGAGCTGGTTTCACTGGCAGTATAATAACATGCTACATGAAGCGTGGCATTATGGAGTATGAATAAAAAATGCATTTATGGTAAAAATTCAATCCAAGAGCAGTCATCATTCATCTGAGAAAATCAAGGCAATTAGTAACACTTTAATGCAAATTGGAGAGCGCAAAGAACACACAAAGAACTCCCTACCACTGTAATAGGCTTCGAAGAAGAACTGCTGAATTGACCTCTTTCAAACGCATAGCGGTCTCTTAATCAGAACACCACACCCAGGCTCCCAGTCTCCCCCAAGATGAGGCAGTCATGGGGGAAAACAATTATGTTAGTTAATAGTTTCCTTACAACACTGTAGCCTCCGACTGACCAAGAACAGCAAGAGCACTTTCCTTAATCCCACGCCAGCCCGACCACCTGATGTTATCCTACTACTACGTGATGCTTATAGCTTTGATCACGTTGGTCCAAATCAACAGATGCTCTGTGCCTGGTTTGGATTCTCAACAATCATCACTTGCCATGTGTGTATGAGCATATGGATGTATCATTTACACTGTTACCGCCACTCAAACACAACTCCATGCAAATGCTCTGTTTTTGTACTGAACATCACTTGACGATAACAACAACGTGTACATTCAGTACCAGCGTCAATAAAGCACACATTACACAAACAAGCCACCATTTTAATGACCACAGTACATACAGTACATACAGTACTGCCTGTTCTTATTATAGGTACCACACACGTGCTTAATGCCGTGAACCATAGTGCCCATCACGTACAGCCACAGTTAAAAGCGGCGGTGTATGTGTGTGTGTGTGTGTGTGTGTGTATGGTGTGTGTGTGTGTGTATGTGTGTTTGTGTGTGTGTATGACTTCATACCAGCAGGACTCTGTCATAATACAGACATCCATTAGGAAGCATGAGTATGAGGGATGTTCATCTCATGTCTGGCTTAAGTACACATATCGTATTTAGCATGAAGGACATGTCCATCGTTGACAGTAAATCTTCATTGCATGGCATTACCTTATGCGGCAGATAAACAACATTTCTCATGATTGGACTGTTTCATGACACATGGCTGAGGCATCTATGCGGCAGGACTCCAGAGACCACAAACAGGACCCACTTTACTGTGACCCCCCCATTATAGAAAACCCGAATGAGCCAACCCATTAAAGCAGCCATGTACCGAATTCTAATGTCTTCCAGGTACCCTCTTTTAAACCACCTCATTACAGATACCTGCTTTTCCCGACCACCTTATTCCTGGTGGATCTGATACCAGAGGCCTGAGACACCAAGTCAATGTGGACTGAATGTTCTCTTACCTTCAGAGTGGTGGGACAGGGTAAGCAGGCTGACGCAGGACGCCCCGATCCCAGAACCGAACACGGTGATGCGGTTGGAGTCGCCCCCGAAGTAGCCGATGTTCTCGCTGACCCACCGTAGGGCCTGGATCTGGTCCAGAAGCCCATAGTTCCCCTTGGCGGCCTGGTCACCTGTGCTCAGGAAGCCTGCGGCACACGGGACAGAGGTACGTGGCTCAGAACGGGAGGTCACAGGGACTAAATAACAGGTCATGAACAGTGCTACGTGTGGAATGTTACTGTGCACTGCACTGTGTGTATAGAGGTTAGCCAGTTGCCCTGTGGATTTTCAGGATAAAATAATAATTTAGTCATTGCAAGATGTTACACCATACTGTAACATAGGCAAACTGAATATTGTATTGGCTGTGAATTGCCAAAATAAGACAAAAAGACAAAACAAAGACAGTATACTGCCTCTGGTATACAAGATCCTTCAAAGGGTAACCTGCAAATATCGCCCACTGCAATCCCCCCCCACACACACACCATAACCTGCAAACAGTGTCCACTGCAACAACCCCACTCCACTCTACCCCATAACCTGCAAACAGCGCCAAATGCAACCCCCCCCCGTCCACACCGTAACCTGCAAACAGAACCCACTGCAACCCCCTATCCCCCTCCACACCGTAACCTGCAAACAGAACCCACTGAAACCCCCTCCCCCCGTCCACACCGTAACCTGCAAACAGAACCCACTGCAACCCCCTTCCCCCGTCCACACCGTAACCTGCAAACAGAACCCACTGCAACCCCCTATCCCCCTCCACACCGTAACCTGCAAACAGAACCCACTGCAACCCCCTTCCCCCGTCCACACCGTAACCTGCAAACAGAACCCACTGCAACCCCCCCCCCACCCCGTCCACACCGTAACCTGCAAACAGAACCCACTGCAACCCCCTTCCCCCGTCCACACCGTAACCTGCAAACAGAACCCACTGCAACCCCCTATCCCCGTCCACACCGTAACCTGCAAACAGAACCCACTGCAACCCCCTTCCCCCGTCCACACCGTAACCTGCAAACAGAACCCACTGCAACCCCCTTCCCCCGTCCACACCGTAACCTGCAAACAGAACCCACTGCAACCCCCCCACTGCACACAACAAAACAATCAAGCTCAGGAAGGGCTGTGAAATCCCCCCTGATTAGAGAGCACATGACTGTGGGTCCAGTAAAAGCAGGGTGTGGGACCACATGTCATCCATCCGTTATTGGAAATCAATAAGAAGCCTCCCTAGCTGATCACATATCATCTGGAATATTGATTGCAGGCGATGGCAACCATATGTATCTATGAATACAATTGTGACAGAGAGAGAGAGAGAGACAAGGATCTTTACAGGAAATTTAAATTATACAACTCCTTATAAATCCTAACCAGTTTTACTGATCTATAGATACTCCTAATGGTCTCTAATGGTTTTGGTAATCCACAACATCTTCCTGTATGCAGCACAGAATACAGAGACTTTAGCTCCAATACATAGAGGCTCCACATACACTGCAAAAAGTGCAGCTCTCAAAAAAAGAAATAAAATGGGGGAAATATTCCTTCAAATTAGCAAAATTATCTACCAACAGAACAGGAAATTTTCACTCGCCAAGATTTTTTAAAACAAGTAAAATAAATCTTAAAACTAGTGCAGTCGGACAAAAAACAAGCATGGCTTTGATTTAACATATTTCATCTTACTTAGATGTACTTTTTGCAGTATAGAGATCTCCAGTGAATGCCATCCCCCTCTCTCTAATGATAGATATGATGGCAGAGTTGGCTTCTTGAGGACATAGAGCTCATATTCACAACCATCTCAGAGCATCTCTCGGGGGCCCAGACCCAGCTGAAGGATGGCTGATAGGGAGTCACAGCGGGGGGATGAGAAGCAGACCTGTCCCCTGCAGGCCAACGGTGGACTCAGTGTCCATCAAACTCCTGAACGCACGGGTGTGCCATGACAGCTGGGAGGGAAGCACGGAACCCAAAGCTTCCCTTTGTGTACTGTATATATACTGTGATATGGAAGGAAATGTACAGTGGGAAAAAAAGATGAATCTACCCTGATTAGAAAGCAGCTGCTCCACGTACATTAGCAGATCACAGTGCGCGCGTGTGTGTGTGTGTGTGTGTGTGTGTGTGTGCCTTTGTGTGTGTATAACCCCCTTGCCCCACCCACCCAACTTTCCCTGACCCCCCGTCGGCTTGAGCTCAGAGGGGTGGGGAAGGGGGGGAAAGGGCAGGGCTGATCATTGATAGGGGAGCTATGGTGGCAAAGGAAGCAGAGCAGGAGACAAATGGATGAACAGATGGTCTCCTTCAGACACATCCCTGCGGATGACAGAGCAGCAGGACGTAGAGAGAGAGGGGTGGGGGGGGGACTACATAACTAGAGAACTACAGATTTACAAAACTCTCCCAGGGGCACGAGGGGACTTCAGACGTGCCTCCGCCGGAATAACCCACATTTGTGGAAATGGTTCATACTTCACCAAGAGCACACAAGACACTAGTGTATGGGAAGTGGATGAGGACCTGAATATAGGGGTGGTCTTTGAGGTCACCGTACCGACGTACTGTGCCATTGGTATTGTAATGGAGAATGATGAGTTAAAACACCCCGTCATCATCACCACGTGTTGAATAACCACATGTTGTTATGCTGCTAGATATGCAGCATTCAGCGCACTGAGCCCCAAGTGTATAAATGTTGCCTCTGAAATCTACGGTGGTCATAAAAATGTGGAGGTCGTATTCAATATATTAAGGAACAAGACAGAGAGACTCTGTAAGCTACAGGCTGCGTTTAAAAATACATTAAATATTGCTGCTGGTTATGTTTTAATTGGAAAGGTGGCAGGAAGTGTTTTCTTTAGAAAGCAATTAAGATAGCAGGGTAATTGTTTTTTTATGCCCAGCTATTTTGGAATCTACATTCATGTGGGGCTGTTGTGTTTCTCCTTAACACTACAACAGCCGTGCCTATTTTACCTACTTGTAGAGCCGCCTTGGGAGTCAAATAGACCCCCTTTTTAGAATGTAAATCTGCTATTTACACACAGAGATCACTAGAGGGCGCTTCTTTTTATAGCCTGCCTCCTACACAGAAAAACTGCAAAATAGCTTGATACTAGGATAGCTGAAAATGTAAGGATACTGGGTGGTAGAACGCACATATCTAGGTAAAGTCATGAAAAAGGAGGGTACTGAAATGTGATCGAGTGCAAAGATATTCAAAAAAAAAATACTCACAGGGTCCGACGGTCACCCTCACGGCTCTTCTAGTGTTTAGAGGCATTTGGAGACGAATTTTGAGCTATTTTATTTTCCCTGACCCAAGAATGAGGTGTTGAGTTATCCTTCTTGCTGCTCCGTGTTGGCCACCGCAAACGTAAACAATGATGATGCGACAATGAATATGGCAAATGGATGGGAAATTCATTTCTTCATAATTCCATAACCTTATCCATCGTTTTTGTTTATTGTCAGCCAGACTATGGCCATACTGTGTTAACTCTCTTAGTTCTCACTTTCGCTCACACTGTATGAACAGACCAGGTGCAATCCTGATAGGTTGGACCCTGCATACAAGGACAAGCTGGCATTTTCAACACGCCAGAGCGAGAGAAAGAAATGCAGCGTCTGATGCTCAATCTCCAGTAGCAGATGATCCCAATGTGATCCCCAACGCGTGGGCTGCAGCTCCTAGATGTAGAGGACAGCTTTACACCTACACACACACGCTCTGGTACTCTGCTGCCTCTCGGTACAGTGTGCTGAAACTGGCTTTCTATGAGAAGGATGGTCCTGTGCTACGTGTCTGTGTATGTTGAAATGGTAGTATTTCTTTGAGAATGACTTTGTGGTATGTGTCTGTATGTTGAAATGGTAGTATTTCTTTGAGAATGACACTGTGGTACCTCTCTATGTTGAGATAGTAATTATGTGACAGTGGCTCTGTGGCAGAAGTACTGATCACGCTTGACATGACATGACATTGGCCAGGTCACAGGCCGGTCAGGTCACACCTGCCCCCTCTCGGCCTACTCATTGGACTAATCACTACATGTATGCAGCAGAAATCCCCCTCTCCGGTGGTTTCACCACCTTTGCCACCGTCCTGGGCACAGAAGGGCAACGTATAGAGTATGACAACGTCGGGAGAGATAGTCTACTGATGTCTACAGACCTGGATCTTTTTGCTCAAATGTAACATTCTACTCTTTAAAAAATACCATCCATGGCTTCTGTTTAGACGACCAATCGCTTGTTGACAGCAAGTATGACATGAGAGGATATTGTTCAATTACAAAGAACCCTGTATGATGAACCACATGATGAACCCTTTCCAAATTGAAATGTCAGTGTTGTTGTGACCGTGCCACCCTGTTGTCCTGAGCCGAGCGGATCTATTTCCTTCTCGGTGTCGGAGGCGCTGAGGAGACTGTGCCGCTGCAGTGATTTTCCTTTAGCCATGCCTCTCAGCATTGATATTTCGATATTGATTATGATTTAAATGTCCGTTTCCTATACAGTGGTGTTATAAGTCACGGGGAGGTGGAAAGAGGCGATGCTAATGATGGCTCTGGTCCTAGACATCTCTAGACGTCTCTCTTAGCTGGGTCTCCCAGATAATGGAATTTGTGTTACTGCAGTTAATGCAGTGTTCCGGGGTGAAGAAGGTTGAGGAGGAGGGTGAGGAGGAGGAGGGTCCTGAAAGTTGTTATTGAGCTCACGAAGGAAGTCAGACAGGGACAGATGGAGGGGGGAATGAGGAGAGGAAAGAGGAAGAGGAGGGGGAAGAGGAAGAGGAGGGGAACAACAGTGATGATGCAATGGAGGAGCAGTTTTGGCCCTCGTGTTAGGGCCTCTCTGTATTTCCTTCTTTCCCTCTCTCTGGGGGTGCCCCTTTCCCTACAGAATCTCTCTCTCTCTCTCTCTCTCTCTTTCTCTCTCTCCCTGGGGGTGCCCCTTTCTTTATAGAATATCTCTCCCTCTCTCTCTCTATCTATCTCTCTCTCTCTCTCTCTCTCCCACCCTCCAGGGATTCCATAACAAGGCCGTCTGTGTCCGCGGTCTCCTCTAGCGTCCCCCCCCGTCCCCCCACTCTATCTCCCTCTTCTTCTCTGGAGGAAGAAAAGGCCCACACAGTCTCAGCCTTGACAGCCTCCTAAGAATCCCCCCACAACAAAGGAGCTCCAACTTCCCCCGCCAGCACTGAGCTGAATGGGAGCCTCAGGGGTGTGGATGGAGGGAGGGAGCGATGGAGAGAGGGAGGGAGGGAAGAGGCCACCCTCCACACAGCCACATAAAGGCCCAGTGTGTCAACTTCATGATGAGCAGAGGACATCCCAGCAGTCCATCTCCCAGGGCAAACCATTCCCACAGCATATTTTTCCTCCCTCCCTCCCTCCCTCCCTCCCTCCCTCCCTCCCTCGCTCCTCTTTTTTTTTCGGGTTCAGGAATTCGGCATTCCCAAAAAAACAGGAGGTGTAAAGGGAAGGGGATGGGGCGGGAGGCAGCAAGGGGGCGGGTCTGAATGAAGGTGATTGCCATTTGGATGGGTGTACAGATCCCTGTTTACAGCTCGTTGCCCAATGACATGGCTGCAGAGTCTGAGAGGAGAGAAGGCACAAGAGAGCTCCTTTATGGCTGCCTGAACACTGAAGCCCATTCACCCACTGCCTCATCCCCCGTTTCCGCTGGAGAAAAAAAAAAGAAAAAAAAGAAAGACTCGAAGCCATAAATTGAGAAAACAAGCGAGTTAAGCTAGCTGTGAGTGTCACGACCGGCCCTGCTTTTAATTGTCATATCACTCTCCCAACAAAACATCCGTTCTATGTGAATGAATAGAACAGGACGACCTCTAATGAGTCAATGGTAAAAAAATAAATAATTGGAAGTATGACGTATTGATGCAGGACACAAGATGCAGGACCCAATCTACCGCACAGACTGACCCACTCAAACGGAAAATCCGGTTTCGTCGCGACGAAAACTAAAGGTCACGGGGGGAGAATCTACTTCTACTGTATGATGCAGATCAAGGGACACATAACCAACTCTTACTGCCAACACTGTGTTTTCAGAGAAACAGAGGATGCAAAAAAACAGACAAAACAGACAAATCAGTGTTGCTAGGGCTCAGGCCAGCTGTTGGTTGTCCCTGGCTGTGACTGGGGGGGGGGGGGGGGGCTGCTAATCTGATTGTGTGACGTGTCCCTGTGGCCAGTCAAGTCCATGCCGGTCAAGGGCTCTGCTACACGACGGCGAACTACAAATGACCGCTTTGCATATGCATGCCCCCCTGACGCCCGGGCACCACTCAATCCATCACACATCGGCCACGGTGGCTGTCTGGGCCTGTTTTCTTTTTTCTTTCACCCTCCCTCTCTTTCTACCTCCCTCTCTGTCTCTCTGCTTCTCTCTCTGTCTCTCTCTCTCTCTCTCTCTCTCTCTCTCTCTCTCTCTCTCTATCGCTCTCTCTTTAATTCTCTCTCTCTGTCTCCGAGCGGCCGAGACAGTGGCTTTGTTGGAAGACAGCGAAATGCTTTTACGCTAAGTGGTGGTTCTGCATCTCACAGCTGGTACGGAGTCAGGCCTGGACTTTCTACTCTCAGTGTGGGAGTAGGGATGAAGACTGGCGCTATAGAGAGACAGAGGCGCCTGTCTGACCTGCGT
>NC_137688.1:20565911-20593411 GCF_963989245.1 Nansenia antarctica
AGTCCCCGCGACGGCTCCTCTTCCTCGCTGCCTCTGCTCTCCGCTGACTTGAGAAACTAGGCTGTTAGTGGAGACTCAGCCTTCCAAGGGCATCTCCCTGTTATTAGATGCCCCCCCTGCCGTGCTCCAGATTAGTAGGGTTGTCAATCATTTCATTTGGTGCAATTCCCCAGACTTAATTCACTTTCTTCCCTCCACTCCGGGAGTGTGTTTCTAGATACCTAGAGGTATCTCACTTACACTATCTAAGTCTGTCAGTTCATCTGAGCCATAAGATAATACTAATACTACAAATACTATAAACAAGTGTAGAGCCTTCCACGAATTATGTACCAGTTGTGTGAATTGTTGTGACAATTGTTCAGACATAATATGGCATACATAAGTTAACAGAATGTGTTGTGCTTATTTGATTCATTATCAGCTTTGCATTTCTGGATTTGAGGTAGAAAAGTAATCGGAGCTTATATTGCTATAATAGTAATATTTGATTCATTTCCAACGGTTGGACAGAATTATTTGAAAACAGTCAATTTGGCCAAAAGATGGCCACAGAAAAACTGCAAAATAGCTTTATATTAGCTTATCCTGATGTGATTTTGAAAATGTTAGGATACTGGGCGGTAGAACGCACATACAGTATCTAGGAAAATTCATGAAAGGAGGGTCCTGAAATTTGATAGAGTGCAAAGATATAAAAAATGTGTTTATTCTCATGGCTGATTAAGTGTTAATGACAACAACCTATCACTTTAGCCGCTCCATCACATTAATTGACGTCACCTCGCACCTCGACTATCTGTTTGGCAAGACGCACCCACGTTTCGTAAAAATTGTCCTTGAGACTGATCCATGATTTCATTGTGGGGGGGGACAATGATCAAAAACCTACCATTCATCTCAATCACATTATCAGGATCAGTTGTTCTCTAAGAATCACCAGGAGGCTAACACTTTAGCCGCTGTTTAGGAACTAGACTGAGAGAATCCAAGAAGGAAGGAACAACAGCTAAAAAGACGAGAGACACTCAGAGCCAGACATTCCTTTTTTTAATTTTTATCAGAAGAACCTTCTCTTTTCATCTTTTCATCTTTCCTCTATGTACATGTCATCTCCTCTCCTTTTCTCATCTCCTCTCCTCTCTTCCCCCCCCCGAAGGTTGACGGGCCTGGCTAGAGTAGGGGAGTGTGTGTTTGATGGATACGTGTCGGACAAGCCCGCTCAGTCAAGACATTCATTACCCAGATTGCTGTGCGGTGCGTCTGGTGAGGCAGCAGAGTACAGAACAGTTTGACCTCACTTTTGTTTGGTCAGCGACTCCTGTTATCGTTTCTGTCTCTCAGATCGCGGCTCCTTCGTCTCCGATCTCACAGTCTTCCTCACGTGATCTGTTTTCTTACTTGGGGGGCAAGCATTTATCCTGGAGACGAGGGGGTTAGAGATGCTGATCCCACTTCTACTAACAGATGTGGTGGGATAAACCCCAGGTGGCTTTCTCTAGACCCCTGAATCTTACTGAGACGGAGTCTGGCAAGCAACAGTACAAATCCTTGGCTAAAACCATGGCTCCTGACGCTAGCATCAGGAGCAAGCAGATTGCATAACAGTTGCATAACTGCTTTATTATTATGGCGCTCACATCTATTTCTCTTTTCTTTTTCCGCTGCAGCACCAGAGAAACGGTTAACACAATCCAACAGAATGAATAACAGCGCTATAGTAGAGCCATTCTGTCAATCAGATGCAGTATATTTCTTCTCTTTTAAAAAACAACCACACTTGCTTCTGCGCATCGTAACTAAGAGTAGGTAGCGGAGAGAGTGTAATGGTGCCTGTGAGTGTACTATGAAGCCGTTGCGTTGATCGTATCTCCCTCTCTTCTCTCTCTCTTCTCCCTCTCTTCTCTCTCTCTTCTCCCTCTCTTCTCTCTCTCTTCTCCCTCTCTTCTCCCTCTCCTCTCTCTTCACTGTGGATGACCAGACTGTGTGTGTTGTAGCACTGCTCTCAGTAGCAGCAGAGTGTAGGTGTAATGGTGCCTCTCGGGGGAGGGGTGGGTGGGTTAGTGGGTGCCGAAATCTGTCTGGGCTCCTGTTTGGAGCCTTATCTCCTGACGTGGGTATCCATGGCTGACGCGTGTTCCCACAGAGTGGCGTGGAGGAGAGCGTTGAGTGGCAGGCGTCTGCTCTAATTAAACCAGGAGGAGAATTAGTCCCGGTTGGGGTCGGTTTTCATAATTAGCCCCGCTTGAATTCATTATTTAACCTAACGAGGCAGCTCACTACCCAAACATACATTAGTATAGGGGATTTCAGGGCTAATTTAGTTGGATGCCATAAAGATGGGAGATACCAGGGTTTTGTCTTTTGGCAAAGGGATCATCAGTATCCCTGTAGTAGTGCTTGGGTCTTATTCAGACAAAAACAGTTCTGGTGTGTATTTCTTCAGACATAGGAAAGCAATCTATGACTGCATTGACCATTCAGCTCATATGGAATGTAAGCATGGACCTTCTAAGCTCCTTAGTGCTGCTACATGACAATGCGGGCTAATTTAGTGTTATTCCAACACTGAGGAAAATGGGCATTGGAGAAACAGCGCTAACTCTACTGAGAGCAAATAGCAAATGACGTAGCGAAGCGCGATGTATCAGAGATGGATGGTGCAACATCCTTCACAGTACTGCAGTCCATTTGTTTCTAAACTATTTATTTTCACCCAATTTAAGGCATTATCATTATCATTTTGACCACAGCGGTATTGTTAGTACATGCAAATGGGGTTATGCATTAAAATGCAAATGTAGGCTGTGTGCAACCGTGCAGTCAGCGTTTTATAATCCTGCATGAAAAATGGTATCCTAGGAAGAGCATACATTTAGCCTAGTTGCCAAACACTGAGAAACAAAGTCTCACACACAGGGCTTCACCCATGCTAGTACCGACTATTGATGCCACAATTTATGCTTAAAACAAAGGGGGTGGATTGTCAAATTAGATTACTGCGGTGGCACAGCCATTTTAAATGATAAAGTGTGCGATTAGTATTGGAGGGATTGCTCGGCCAACAGCCCGAATACAATTCATAGGACACAGCGCCTTGTTAATGGGTGTCTGTTGTTGCTATCCCGTGACAACACACAGTCGAAGGTGAGTGCAACCCATGGTCATACATCTCATAATTCAAATTGATAAAACTGAAAGGGAATCTCTTCGGTTTGATTGAGTACATTTCAATACATGCTGCCATGTATCACGCTGTTGTCAATAGACGCCAAAAGGTGAGCCTGTACAATAGAAAGGCTGGTCCTGTATATCAGCACCCTACCATTAGATCCCTGATTACATTCTTGATATATGGACCGTAAGAGAGGCTCTCATTGTCTGTTGGCCCCCCCACGCTCCATTTCTGATTCCTGTCAAGCGTTGTTAACTTGTTTATGGCTAGATTAACCACCTTTAATAGCATGGTTCTGTAAGAGGTACATAGCCTACGGGCAGTTTAGTCAGGGTGACAACAATTGGGATGGGGGAAGTCTTCCTGGGGAAACAACGGATTCTTGTTAAGATCTTACAATCTAAAGCCTATTAAATGAAAGTAACGTTTCATTGCACGCCGTGTGCCTGTACCGACCGTGCTGCAGCAGACATGGAGTACAGCTGTATGCAGACACGGTGTTTACAACGGGGGCTTGTTCTCTTGTAGGTTAGTTATTGCACTTGTCATGTTCTGCTCCTGCTTCGTACTTGTTTGCAGAATGTTGTTGATACGGTTTTTTATTGAATTTGTGTGAGTGAGATTAAAACGTGTAAGGGTTGAAGATTGAAAGATTGAAAGCTATTTTCAGTCATAGTATGGGTCTGTTTTAAAGTGGAGGTACCTCTACAGCAAGCAGCTGAAAGCTAAAGAGCTAAAGACATTCCTCTCTTTCCCCCTCACTGTAACACAAGATGTCTCTCAAAAGGATGTAACTGTGCTCCAGTGACCCAGAAACACATCTTTCTAATTGTTCTAGTGGCCCCTGGGGCTCGGCTCACGACGCTATGACCTCTTTACACACAGCACAGCATAAGGCCTGTCTGGACCCAGAGGAGGTTCCCAGACTCACTGCTCATTTCCCCCCAGGCAGGTGAGCTCTCCCCTGGGCAGGCTGGACGGGTGACTCCCCACTGCCCCCCCCCCCCCCCCCCCCCCTCTCTCCAGCACTGGAGGGCCTATGTTTGAATGACTAACACAGACATGCATGTACACGTGCACCTGCACACACACGTGCACACACACACACACACACACACACACACACACACAGAAACACACACACACACACACACACAGAAACACACACACACTCACACACACTCACACACACACACACACACACACACACACACACACACACACACACACACACACAAAGCAGCCAAATGCTCTCAGACAGCTATTTGTTTTCCCCCTCTGAAAGTGCAGAGCAGATCAAATGGAGGTGCGATAGACTGCCTTACTGTAGCTGTTTCAACCTTTCTCCTTCCTGGCCAATCTAATAACATCAGACCGCTGTGATGCAGCAAGGTTGGCGCAGGCCCAAGGTCACCACAGCAGCCTGCTGGGCCGATGTCTGGGGGGAGGAGAGCCAACAGCAAGGATAGGACCGGCTAGGTGAGATCAGTCCTTCTAACTCTTAGTGATGTGTTAGTTTGCAAACAAACAAATCTTTTTTTATTTAACTTTTTAGTGATTGTGAGTGAGTTGATTCGTCTTCACAATTGATTCGTTGAATCGTATGTTTTTATTTTTTACTTACGTTTAATTTCAACTCAAATGATTCATGATTCAGCTATATTACATATTTTCAAGTGTGGCAATGTGCATGTGTATGTGCTCCTAAATCGAAACAATTATTGCACTCAAAGTTATTACACCCCACTCCCACCCCAATATTAATCGATGAACTCAGTTGCTGGCAGATGCAACTTTTGGGGAAATTGAGGGTCCATCGAAATGAATCGTAAATCGGATTATTATAACTGAACGAGTTCAAAAGAACCAATTCAGCAAAAAGAGCCAAACTTCCTAACTACTAATTCTCCCTCGTCATGTAACACTGGCTGACGGTCTAACTGCAGCGCTGGATTATTCATTACTACAGTGTACTGCAGATCAGAAGATGTATGTCAAGTCTGTACTGTATATAATTAGCTACTACTGAATAATGCAGTGATTCTTCCCATTAATCAGTGCGTACTTAGTCCTGACTTTGCTGCTGTGATGAGATATTTACTGTACGTTGTTTAGAATAACTATTGTACTTTCAGTGTTGGTTAAATGGTAATTTCCTACTTGTCAACCCTGATATTACATTTAAGTTTTTAACTTTTTTGGCATTTAGTAGACGCCTTTATCCAAAGCGACTTACAACAAAAACATTTGTCTAAGTAAGAGAATCATCTATTCATTAGTAATCTATGCTATGACCAGGGGCCGCTATGCTATGAGCAGTTACCTTGCTAGAAGAAGGAATGATTAGTGTTCCTACTACTACTACTACTACTAATATTAGGTTGAGTGGTCTACCCCCCATCTCACCCCATTTATGGTATATCTGTAGGAACATGGCCCATTGCCGCTTGCGGTTATATTTGTAAAATTATTTGTATTTATTTATTTTTTAATAGTAGGGAAATTGTACAGGGGGGTAGTGGTGATGAGGAGGTCATTAAGAGGGAGCTTTGTTTGTTCCTAAGAGTCAAATTCCTGCCTGTCATACTTAGTTGCAATGATATTGAGATTGCCAACCACTAATCTCTATACTTTGAAAATATTATCCACTAGAGTCTTCTCTATCTGTTTTCTGGGGGACATGTCAGGGGCTAATTGTTAAGAATTGAGTTATTGAGCTGTATGCCCTTCCCCAGCCCCTGAAGGACTAGCAGCATTACAAATAGCCTCCCCACAGTATTGGAATTCCACTGGAGTACCCTGACTTACCCCAGCCATAATATTGGTCTAATAATTGGAGCTCACAGACCATCAAATATCATGCCGGTTTGTTCAATTGATTCAGACAGGGGGGAAAAAAACAGGCATTTGCAATTTCCCTATTTGTAATCCAATCGCCATTTCAACATTCTATTTTTAATGATGAAAAATACTGCAGGGCCAAAGCATTAGTAATGTGTCCTCTGGCTACCTCCCTTGTTATACTGCATACAGGCCAGCTAGGGGCTTGACAAGTCTACAAACAAACACATGCACAAGCTGTGTACACAGTTAAACTATTAATTAGCTGCAAGTATCAAGTAAACATTTCATTTTTTCTTTACAAACATACAGAAACCGCCTCGACAAACGATTCATTACCCCCTACAGCATTAAATAAAGCAATTATTGAGGTACGTGTGCTGTGTTTTGATAAGACGTGCCTTCAAGGCTTTTTCGTGCATTTCAGAGTTACCAGGGCTGCGGTGTGATGCACACGCCATGTCATCCAGTTCTCTCCTGCCTGTATGCTGTGCAGACGACTGCTTCAGTCGTATTCAAACGATGAGGGGGTATATCTGGGTCCATCAGGAGAGACAGTGGATTACTTTCGGTGGGATACTGCTGACTTGGCAGTAACGCAGTAGAATGAGTTTGAGTGAAAAGCAAGTGGCGGAGCTGGGCTGATAATGAAAATAGTTGTGATAAAGATGTAATGGATGTGAGAGAGGGAGAAAGCATTCATGAATAATATCGGAGGGGGAGAGAGCGTGGGAAGAGGAGTGACTGTCTGATTACATACTGAGCCTTTTGCTCTTTAAAACACGTGCCTGGTGAGTCCTTTAGGGTACAGGGCTCTTATCGCCTACTTACAGGACGTAGGCAACAATCAACCAGCGCACGTTTATCCGTAGAGTCCGTATAAGTTTTAGAGCATTTCTAAATGGAAACTCAATTTAATTTGAATCACTCCCGATTAGCAATGCCAATAAAATCAATAAAGTGAAAGCAAGGCCGACCTCTCTCTAGAGCATAAATCAATATCCCTTAGCTGGATATAAACAGAAGTTTACAAGAAAAACGGCAACACATGTTCCATATTTTTTTTTAAACATGAAACCGTTCGGGGTGATCGTTCCTATAAATACGCTTCATACCTAGGGGTTGCTTGCTGCTCTCCATCCTCGCCTTTCCATCATCAATCCTCGACTAGATAAGACTTGGTAAGACTAGATGAGCCGTCTCTCTGGATACACCCACCAAAGGACGTGCCCAACCAACCAACCAACCGATCACTAATCACCAATCACCAATCACCATGGAGGAACAAAGAAGCAGCTGCCTGAACAAAAGACAGGGTCTGCAGCATCTCCCTCCATGTTCTCCAGCATGCCTCGACGTGACTAGGCTCACCACCTCACAGGGCTCTTCTGTTTCAGTAAGGACCCCCCCCCCCCCCCCCAGTAGAAATAAAGGATAAATACAAATGAAAGAAACCTGGTGAGCAGACTCTCTGAACACACGCTATTCAGCCTGGAGGTACAGTACCAGAGAGAGGAACAGAAAACCAGCAGCAGCAGCCGTATGAAATTGGAAGCCTGCATGCGTCTGCATCTCACCCTTCCATGTTTTTTTCCAAGCATACCAATGGGAACACTGAATAATAAAGACTTCAAATGACAGGCACACAGCAGGGTTAATGGGAAAGGTCAGCACACCAGCATGTGGCCACTGAGAGGAAAGGACAAGTGGCATGAGGTCACCAGTCACATGGGCACGCAGCCAATACGACGGAAGAACAGAAACCATAATCCTCCTCCTTGGACCGGAGCCTCTGTTCTATAGACGTGTCCCAGAAAACCTGCCGTGTGTAGTGCTGTACAGCACATGGATGCGTTTAATAGGCCACATGCGCTGCAGAGAGAGCAAGATGACCCATTTCGAGTAACGACACACGCCGCCTTTGAATGTCTGTGGAAAAGCGCGGGGGAGAAAGAAGCCTTAAATTATGAAGGAAGCTGGGATGTTGGTTTGGAACAATACCACAGTGATGGATTTAATCAATATCGTTCGTGGCGCACAGGGGAAGGCAAAAAACAAACAATTGGAGTGCAGTGACTGTGGTATTGAAAAATAACACCACAAAAACATAGTCGCAGAGCTCTAGAGTATGGCGGCGGTTTGACAGACAGTTCCACAGAGAGAATGTCAGCCTGCACCTGAAGCCATGGAGGCTCCGACGACACGTTCAGGATATATCAACAATTTTCACTGCTATTATTCACAGAAAGAATAGCATTCAGCAGCGTCTGGTTGCTCCCCTCAATCCCGCGTGATATTTACAATAAATCCCTAGAACTTACTCCTTTGCCTCTGGGATTCAAATCCTTCCTCTGTTCTCCCCCAGTAATCTCAATAAGCCCAACTGGTGATTGGGGGGGACGGGACGCAAACAGCTGTTTAGGAGGACAGCGAATCAAAAACAAACCTATTCTCTTTAGTCTTCTTCTTGAAGAGTGTGTGCACTTGATCACTACTCCCCTTGTATGGTATTGTAAAGGAATGGACTGGGTGTAAGTAATACGGTGGAAAAAATATCCCTCTTGGCCATGCTTAGGCCTGCACAAATCCAACGCCTGATGAATGAGTGGCACACTTGGGAGGAGGGGATTGCAGCTCATGGGAGCTCATGCTTGGGAGGAGGGGATTGGGAAGCTCTGGATTCTGAGGAGAGAGATGTTTCAGTTTGTGTGCCGCAAGTATTCAGCGCAAAACAAAGACGGCATCTGGCAGCGAAGCCTGTTCGGGTGGAACCTTGAGTCAAGCCGGCCCCTGACGGACCCTGTCTGGGGTTATGAGGTGTTTATTACTACTCACTCTCTGCAAATTAACTCCCAGCCAGCCGTGAAAACCTGCAAGGACAGAAAGTCAGTAAGCCGTACCCCCTCCCATCATGTCCTGTCATTATATTCCCAGGCCATTCATTCAGCCTGCCAGTGTCATTTTGGTGGATTTTACATAATTAAATGCCGAATGAAGGAATAATAATTGCGTCTATCTGACAAAACCACACCGGACTAGCTTCTTTCTCTTTCCGCTCAACAAAAGCCCCCAGCCTAATTCTCCCTCTTCTCCCTCTATTTGAATAATCGAACTCCTACTCAGTGCATTTGGTGTGTCTCGATGTTCGTCTCCTGCCGAGTCATAAAGAGAGCATGAGTGGACTTTCCCACTTACACCTCCCACCTACCCCCCCCCCCCCACCCCACTCATATTGTACCACTTACACCTCCCACCCCCCCCCCCCCACCCCACTCATATTGTACCACTTACACCTCCCAACTAACCCCAGCTCATATTGTACCTCTTACACCTCCCACCTACCCCTCCCATCCCCTCCCCTCCACCATACCTCTTCCACCTCCCACCTACCCCTCCCAGTCCATCCCATCCCCTCATACCTCTTCCACCTCCCACCCTAAACACACACCTCCCCCTTCCTCTCTAAGAGTCTATCACCTTAACATTATCCCCCCGACCTCCACTCCCACCTTGTTCCCCCCCCCCCCCCCGCTCCTCCTTCAACCTGGAACCTTAACCCCCTTCAGCCAATCTGCTCCCTCCCACCCGGGTCGGCTCTGCGGTGGCAGAGGAAGCAGGCAGCCTGCCTCCCACACATATGAAGACTGCTGACCTTGGCTGCCGTGCATGGCCCAGTCATGATTAATGTCCCTACAAGACAAGTAGCGAGTAGCTCTGGCTGCCTGGCCAATATATATCTCCTCACACACATCATTCCTGACCCGAAACACACCTGATGATTGGCAAACACCCCCCCCCTCCCTTCTACATCCCTCAATCCTGCCCTCCCTCTCCCCGCCTCCTCCATCCCTGTCTCTCTCTCTCTCACTCCATACTCCGTCCTGCCCTCTCTCTCCCCCTCCTTCATCCCTCTCTCTCTCTTCCTACTCCAGTTCTCCATCCTGCCCTCCTGCCTCTCTCTCTCTCCTCCATCCCTCTCTCCTGCCAATCGTCTTTCTCTCCCTGCCATCCCTCTTTCTCCTGCCACCCTCCCTCTCTCTCTCTCTCTCTCTCTTCCTCATCCATCCCTCTCTCCTGCCCTCTCTCTCTCTCTCTCTCTTCCTCCTCCATCCCTTTCTCCTACCCTCCTCTCTCTCTCTCTCTCTCTCTCTCTCTCTCTCTCTCTCTCTCTCTCTCTCTCTTCCTCCTCCATCCCTTTCTCCTACCCTCCCTCTCTCTCTCTCTCTCCTTCTTCCATCCCTCTCTCCTGCACTCCCTCTCTCTCCCTCCTCCATCCTTCTCTTCTTCCTCCCACTCAGAGCAGAGGAGGAGTGAGCAGCACAAGGGGAATAATGCCTCTGTATACTTCTCTTTTCCTTCACTGAACCATCAAACGGTTTGCTCCTTCTGGAAGGTGTATACTCTGGTATCCGTTCGATAAGGCAGCATATACCTGTACGTTTTTTCGCCCTGAGCAGGAGAAAGAAGCGCTTGTTTATTTCAGCTCTGAAGTTAAAGATTCCTCAAGGACAAAATGTAGCTGGGAAAAACAATCCAGCTGCCATCTGAAAGCCAAAACTCCCCTCCCAGAGAAAAGTAAAAGCAAAACAAAACACAGAGGCAATGAATCACCGCAGATAGATCTTTTAGACACCGTAAACAAGGAGCTTGATACATGCTGGGAATAGAGTTACGTTTTAAAGGACTTTTGGCAATACAAATATTCGCCTCAGGGTGCAGAGCAGCATCCAGGAGACTTTGTGTTCTCCAACAAACAAAAACACATTAGTTTGCAAACAGGTCTGTACAATCATTAAGACTGTTGGCATCTAATTTATTTTGTTCGTAGGGTTGAAAACTAGGTGGGGTACACAAAACAAAACAATACCTACAGTACAGCGCCGTGATTCCCTATTCCCAGACAGTGTTGTTACCCCTCCTCCTCCCCCCTCCCCCCTCCCCTCTCCCCCCTCCCCCTAATGAAAGCCTCTGGTTTTGCTTTTGCCACTTGTTTACATCCAAGGCTCTTTTCTTCCATGGCCCTTTCCCCCTATCTGCGTTAATGAAAGACCTCTAAGATCTCTATTATATCATCTCCTGAGATTAAAGAGATTTTGCATGGCAGACTGAGCTACAGAACCGCTTCGCCAGCTTCTGTACACGGCCCTACTGTACATTCTGTACATCTACGGCGAGCTTCTAAAGAGAACAAGAGATCATGATGCCATTGTATTGTGATAAAAAGAATATAAATCTAACCTTTGAGATAACAGCAGTATCAAAGCCCTCACAACAGTGCATAGTTCAGGGTTTATTGGAGCTGCTATTAAACAATGGCTTCAGATGCACCGGAGAAGGCCAAGGAGTGACTCGGAGGAGGGCCACAGAACAAAAAGTGAGAAAATAGTGTTGTGGATTTAATTGATCCATAGTAGATTGAGTAGAACTTATAAAGCACTTATATGAGCGCAGAGAGAAAATAGCAGTCAAAAAGCCCCCTCCTGTCAGAGGGACACACATTTACAGAAGTTTCCTCCCTGATGAGGTCACTACTCTTGCTTGACCAATCCTAATCATCCGCGCCACAAGCTATTGGCACATCCCGTACAGGAAGGGAAGGCCTTCCTTAGGGCTCAATTTCCCAGAATGTAGAGATAGACTGCAATTCTCAGCATATTTGATAAAACTACAACAATAGCTTCATCATCAGATTGCTAGTTTGTCCCACTATGAAGTCCCATTCTTTTTAAAATGGTTTGTGAGATACTTCATCTAGATCAAAACACTCAAAAGCTAAGGACCACTTGAAAACATGACAAGATTCATAGTGGACGCAAGACACATGGAAATTGGGAGTGCCTCCCCAGAATTAGTGTTATCAGTTTTAGCTGAAGTGAAAATGGAAATGCCATCTCTAGTTATTGTGGCCTGTCATGTCGGCACATGGTGAATATTCCTCTAGTCATACTCTCAATATGGGTATAATTGTAAAGTCCACTATAAAGCACCCTGCAGTCTAGAGGTTCCTGTGTCCAAACATACATACCAAAACACCAATAGAGAAACGAAATATCACATTTTGTATATACAGACATTAAATTGTCTAATGATAATCAGCCCACTCATGAAGCAATATCGTTTACATTGTTAATCCGTAAGGACATCATAATACAAACAGTAGGCTCAAAGCGTTGTTATTCACAGTAGTGGAATGTCAAACGACCAACAACAAAGCTCTCATCCAAGAGAAACAACAATGCTGTTATCCAAGAGAAATACAAAGAAGAGTGTTGTATGTTTTTCTTCATGGAGTCAAAATTCCATCTGAGCCTTTCCAAGAGCCACCTTTGTTGAAGCTTTTCGCTTTTCATCTACAGCTTCGGAAGCCCTTGACCCACATGAAAGTGATTGTCAGCTAAGCTCTTTGATGTCTTTTACAAACATGGGTCACCCGTATACTGTGCTCACCAAAGTCCTGTAATCATTCAGTTCTCATCTAAAAACAACATGCAACAGGTTTCCTCTGGTATAAAGCAGGTCTACAGTCCTGTGGAAGTGACCTCGGCAATCGCAAACGGGCTGGTAAGCCAAGGAAGACTTCTACATAACCGAAGAATGCTCACCATCATTAAGGAAATCCCCCAAAACAACTGTTGCACAGATCATTCTTATTGTAGATCACATGATGTCATCCTACGGTTGTCGGGTGACTCGAATAAGTTGCCTGTCATCCCCGTCAGTGGAAAGTCGTTTTCACCCTCTACCGGCCTGTAGCTTTGTTGTCCCCAATGTCTGCTGCTTGACCTTGTTATGAACCGACGTCTTTGACATTTTAAGGATGGAAGCAACTGAACACTCACTGTATCCCTCTGCCGGTAAAGCCAGAATTGAACCCTTCTTTTTGTCATTAAAAACTTGTTTTCAACTCTTTTGGCATGGTCAGTAGTTATTTTTTGGATTCCAATTACTTTTGAGGTACCGTATTTTCCGCACTATAAGGCGCACCGGATTATAAGGCGCACCTTCAATGAATGGCCTATTTTTTAAACTGTTTTCATATACAGGGCGCACCGTATTATAAGGCGCATAGAACAGAAGATACTGCAGTCAAACGTTTGACTGGGGTTGCATTACGCCCAAGCTCCACCTACTGCGTTGCGTCACCTCTCCATCGGTGTTGTGTCAACTTCCCGTTGTCCATGCTCCACCTGAGCGTTGTCACCGTCAACGTTCTACCTGCCCCACTGTCAAATGAAAATACGGTACTAGCTCTGTTTTTGCCATTCAGCTGGTCCTATTGCAAATGGATAGTGATGACCACAGCAGTGGTTTGTATACTTTTCCTTGTTAAATAAGATTCAGTTCCGGTGATTAATCAGTACCTCACTAAGGAGGTGCGCCTGTGTTGGAATTGAACAGACACTGGAATGGAATGACTGCCATACAGGCAGAGATGCTGATTTAAGAAGAATTTCGAGTGGTCTCTTAATTTTTCCAGAGCTGTAAGTATGCAGACCCTTTGCCATGACACCCTTAACATTTGCTCAAATACCAAAATGTCTTGTGTCACTCAACAAGTTCAATTCTGAGTGCAAGGATAACAGTTCATGTGATTTCGGAATTAATCACTTTTGTTTTTATCGTCTCTGGTTTGCATAGGAATCAATTACACACTGTGTGGATTAGGATGTCACTACCAACTCAGCACATTTCCAAATGTTATGTTAATCCTGACAAACTCCCCAGTCCCTGCCGCTGACAAACATGATGGTGCGGAAACTGCATTGTATGTGCTGGATTTGCACTAAACTTAATGCTTTGTAGTAAAACCGAATAAACACATTTACAGCCACTTTCTTTGCTGTATCACTTGAATTCATTGTTGCAAACACAATTCTGGATGTAAAGTAAGTAGCCTTGAGAATCAATGGTGGGGCAGGAGCCTATGGGGCAGGGGGCAGGAGCCTATGGGGCAGGAGCCTATGGGGCAGGGGGCAGGAGCCTATGGGGCAGGGGGAGGAGCCTATGGGGCAGGGGGCAGGAGCCTATGGGGCAGGGGGCAGGAGCCTATGGGGCAGGGGGCAGGAGCCTATGGGGCAGGGGGCAGGAGCCTATGGGGCAGGAGCCTATCTCCTGTTTCCGTAGCGTGAGGCGGCTTGATGTACAAGTACACCTCCTGGACACTGGTATGTCGCAGGGTCTTACCCCCAAAACCAACCCTTAATGCTGAGTGCCAAGCAGTACCATTTTATAGTCTTTGGTATGACTCGGCCGGGTATCAAACTCCCAACCTCCCAATCTCAGGGCGGATACTAACCGCAAGGCCACTGCAAACTGGTCCAAATTATTATAGATGTGAGATTTTTCATTAAGGATTACTTATCGACTGTGCTTTTTCCTATCTGCCTTTCAGCTCCCCAGGCCTCAGGGTCGCATTCCTGCACTGTTTTGTTCCTCTCCATTTGCTTAGTTTGTAATGACAGACTGAACCTGATGTCATGTATTCCTATGCAAATCAGAGTTCCTATAAAAGCACAGATATTCATTCAAAAATCACATGAACTATTGTCCTTGCATTAAGATGGACTCAATTCAACTTATTGAATGACTTGTTGAGGACATTTGAGCTAATGTAAGCTTATGTAAATGAGGTATTTCTGTATTTTAATTTTAATACATTTGCAGAAATTAAAATGTTTTCATTGTGGGGTATTGTGTGTGTATTAATTAATTTAAAATGTTGTCTATTAGTTCCGACCAAGTAATTTGATTGGACAAGAGGCATTCCATGAGTGCTACTGATATACAGTATAACAGCACTGGGACTTTTATGTATCACTCCGAAATGACTGTTAATACAAAGTAGCTAGCCTACAGATGTTTGTGTTCAGGTTACTAGGCAACAGTCCAGTTGCGGAACTATTTTTTGTTGACGGAGCCAAAATAAATGATTAAATAAACAAACAAATCATAATCTGTTGTCACTTATTACTGTTAACTAATAAATTGCGCTGTAGAACTGTCGTATAAAAGCAATATCACACTTGAGGTCGTGCTGTTATACTGAATGGCAGGTGCTGTTCAGGCCTGCGGCCTCGTACCTACGACCGAATCACAACCGTGCTGATATTCAGTATAACAGCACTCCCTCTCGTGTGATATTGCTTAAATAGTAGTTAAACAAACAACTTCATATGAAAACATCACTGAAAGGACATTCATGGCTGTACATAAATGCTTCTAACCCTTGACACCTGCCACTAAGAGTGGCACGAGGAAACAACTCTTAGAAAGCTAAGGAGAGAACACTGAGGAGAAGTCTGGTTCCCAGCTTTGTGTCTTTGCATCTCCATAAACTGTACTCTGCTATGAGCCAGACAAGAGAGGCTAAGGAGTTAACATCCTGGCTGATTTGTAGCACGGTGCCGTCAACAAGCTGCAGCAGACTGGAGCATGAAAACCATTACTTCAATCCCTCACTCTCTGACATTAATAGGATGAATAAATGTTTTTGTTCTCTGCTTAATTTGGATGAATTCATCCAAATGCCAATGAAAACAAGTAAATCTCTGGCTACGCTCCCCTCCTGATAATGGGAGACAGAGAGAACCCGCTCCACCTTCACTTTTTTTCTTTTACCCGTAGTAAATATACTCGGATCACGATTTTGTTCATAAATCTGGTGTTTACCAAATGTGCAACTTGAAAAGACTTTAATGGCACAGCTGTTTATGGCAAATTAGAGGGGTTGATCAGTAACACTGTTCAGCTACAGCAAACTGAAGGCAGTCATATTGATTCTACCCATCAATCCTATCCAACCATGTGTTGTGTGTTTGCTGTTCGTGAAGTAACTATTACCATTTTTCTAAGGACTCTCTGGAACACTGTATCTAATCTTCTCAAGGGGCTTATCCTGTCTACACAATCCTAAAGAAACAGAATAGAAAATATTCTATATATTATATTAGAAATATGTATTTATTTATTAAACCCATATATATATACATATGGATATGTTCATGGGACTATATACAGTATATATATAATATTAACAAAATATATTAAGAATTCATTCATTCTTCTTCCTTTTCTACTTCTTCTTCTTCTTCTTCTTCTTCTATATATAATGTAGGTTCAGTCAGAGCACTTTAAGGAGAAGGGCAGCTGTATCTATGTATGAAAGAAAGCCACACATCACATGTTCATGGGACGAGGCTCAGAGCAGAGAACGCAACACTCCACCATGGTTAAACAGTGTTTTCGTCACTAGTTATGCCAGTCCATTTTGGACGTCCCAAACACCTCCCTAGCTTCCACCTGCAAGTTCACTCTGTTTTTACCTACCTACAGGGGGTTTGAAAGCCTTTATAAGCCTTATAATATTGTATTTAATGTTGTTTAATTTCAAGCGGAGAGCTGTATCAGAGCGGATCCATCCAATTTACGCCAAACCTAATGTATTACATTCATTAAAACGACGTAACTGTCCTGACTGAACTAACACAGGAAAGTGCTCTAGCCAGACAGTAATATAAGGATTAATACAGTCACTATGAACTCAACCAGGCAGTGTCTAGATGACTTCCTGTAGCCTTCCTACTCCACTAAAGCCTATCGGTCCACAGAGTCTGGGTCAGAGGGGCAGTAGAGCAGCTGGGGACTGAGCTCTCCTTGGACACGAGCAGCGTACTGTAACTGCTACTGGCAGTCATACTGCACACACAGGCTATACTGTACTGTACACCATGCAGCTGACAGAAATAGCTTGAGGCTTCAATCCTTTGGAGAATAACATACAATAAAAAATGTAATATTCAGAGGGAACATTGGAGAGCAACATAATGCCTCCATACAGAGTGACCTTAACTACACAACACGTTGTTGACTTATTAGGAAACAGTGCAGCACTTCTGACATCATACATCTACAGGTACATACGCTTGAGGTTATTTTGAAGGTTGTTTCTTTTCCCTACTGAAGTGATGGGGTCTACCTGAGAGTAAGGGAGACAAATAGTAGTATGTGTAGCTGCTATCAACCTGACAAGTAGCTTTTTTACCGACAAATGATGGCTCCGTACTTACTATACTTAGCAAGGATCTCATCGACCCAACGTGTGTTGTGATGTGAAATGTCCCTGGAAGAACATACTGTACTGTACTTGACCATCTCCTCTCGGATCAGTTGGCTGACAAGAGGAGCCTCACCTTGGGTTTTGGCAAGAGAGGGAGCCTTTGTTCATTTTTAATGCATTTGAAAACAGTAATTAAGTTCTCCCCATAGGACCCGGAAATTGACATGCTCTAGAGAGCCAGTGAGTAATTATATTTGTAAAGAGCAGTGATACAAGATACTCCCCTCTGATTGGGACTCATTACACATCATTAAAGAGACATAGCAACCTAGTCACGCACGCACGCCACGCACGCACACACACACACACACACACACACACACACACACACTCACATACACACACAGAGAGTACACACACAGGGTTAACACACACACACACACACACACACACACACACACACACACACATACACACAGACAGAGGGTCGCACACCAATCAATGAGCACAGAGAGCAAACAAGATTGGCCTTTTGTAAACACACTATTCTCTTTAGGTCCCTGACCCAATGAGAGAATCATCTAAGCACAGCATTATGTGATCCTAACAGTATCTTCTTCTTCAGGATGTTCATGTGAGCAGAACTTAATTGCTATTGCAGCATTACTAATTCAAGATTAAACCTGTAATGAATTCTCATTCATCTAATGTAAATAGGGAAAGGTTGAGATATTCCAAATAGGGCCTCAGGAGAAACGTGGTCCACACTTTGAAGCAATAATTACTGTTTCGTCGTTGGCTTAGGAGCGGCAAGAGGATGATAGAATCATGCCCCTAGACACTGAGTGGACCTCCTTAATTGGAATAGGAACGGCTGTGACTTCATTTTCGCAAATAGAGTTTCTCCAATTCCTTCTGTCTATACTCTTTCTAGTTGAGCTACAGCGTGCTCCATTTTTAATCCCCCCTACCCCCCCCCCCTAAGACCTGTCCTTTTCACCCCTCAACTCTGATGAAGCTTGTTTATGCCATTCCCACTCTTCATGACAGAAAATAGGGAAATAAATATCCCATAACCCCATTAACCCCATATCTCCATTAACACGGTTGAATATTCAGACGGCTGTATATGTCAGGGCTTTTTGTTCTATTATTAATGCCATTCTTATATTGCCCAGGGAAGGGAGGGGGGGACCTGTATTAGTGGCGGAGACCATCGTTAGGGTTGCCTTGTCTGTTTTCACTTTATATTCATTATCTTGTCTAATTCTCTCAGCCTCAATTATTCCCTCATCCCTTTAAGCAGCCTAATTAAAAGAGCGCTCATTTTTTTCCATTAATATTGTTTTATTTATTTATTTATTTTGCCGTTTTACTTGAAACTGTTCACTCTGCTTTGAATATAAATTACTTTTATTTTATTTTTTTTATTTTATTTTACAGCTGCCGAATGAAGGGAGCCCCACAGTCCTTGAGGTTTGAGAGTAGAACAGCTGAAATCAGTGTTCTCTCTCTCTCTCTCTCTCTCTCTCTCTCTCTCTCTCTCTCTCTCTCTCTCTCTCTCTCGACTACGCTTGGCATAGAGTGATTATTTTTAACAGTTTGGTGGATACAATTTGGGAAATATATAGGGCAACTGCTAAGGATCTACAGAATGCCCACTTGAGGGGCCTTATCCAGAACAGTACAATACAGTACAGTGTAGTATAAGATGTCTCCTAACAGTTAGTATTTAACGTAATCCTGACTGAATTATGGCTGCATGATGTGACACACCTTGTTCTCCAGGCCTAGTTATAGGTTTAATAGTAATATAAGCATAGGTATCAAACGTGTGAACATATCTACTTTTAAAGCTTTATTTCTTTCCATCCCTATTGTCGTTTTTACGATTCCGTTCTGTCATCTTACTTTTAATTGCTCCATCATTGATTTCTCTCTCATTTGCGGCTGGTTGTATTTGCTTTATACGAGCGTCGCTATAACAACAGTTTAATGTCCGACCATGGGGAGGCCATCAGACCACTGTACAGGAGCAGGCATTATCACCACGGCTACATGCTTCACTTCCTATGGTCGTTTTACAGAACGGCTGTTAGTCTTCTCACTATGGGAGCCCATTTGTGAAATTGTGTGTGTGTGTGTGTGTGTGTATGGGTGTCTGTGTGCATGTTCGTGCGTGCATGTGTGTGTGTGTGCACATGCACGCGTTTGTGTGCGCATGCACATATGCTTGTATGTGTGTGTGTGTGTGTGTGTGTGTGTGTGTGTGTATGTGTGTGTGTGTGTGTGTGTGTGTGAATGTGTGTGTGTGTGTGTGTGTGTGTGTGTGTGTATGTGTGTGTGTGTGTGTGTGTGTGTGTGTGTATGTGCGTGTGTGTGTGTGTGTGTGTGTGTGAATGTGTGTGTGTGTGTGTGTGTGTGTGTGTGTGTGTTGTATGTGTGTGTGTGTGTGTGTGTGCGAACGCGCATGTGCATGGAAGTAGGATGGTAAAGATGGTACCATAACAACAAGTTGACCCGGTCTTGTGAAAAGGTCTGCACGTCGGCAATTCTCAAGTCGTGCAAATGACCAAAACATTTTGTACCAACATTCAAATGAGCAAATCTTCTTAAATTATTTCAATGTATGACACATAATTTGAGAAACAAATCTGCACTTTCATAATCTGGAGGAAAAAAATGAAAAATGACCTTGCCCTACTTGAGGACTTTCTCACCAGACCCTGTCACATATATCATCATTTCACAGAGCATTAGGGAGACACTAACGCTCCATCTTCACTCCAAAAGCAGCACCGTGAGGAATCTTGGAAAGCTCTACTGTGTCACCACTCCACGACTTGAGCGGCATCCCAAAAAATGTCAAAAGAAAACAAACACACCGACACACTCACTGAAAACAATCTTGATCAGAATATAAATATACACTAGCTCTCTCTCCTCTATCGACATATGGTCTCAAGATGAATGTTATACCGCCTGTGTGATTTACGGGAGCACTGCAGTTGTCCCAATTATCCAGAGTATAAAAACCTCAGCCTTCCTCAGATCCCTCCTCTTGTCCAAAACACTAGGGGCTCATTTGCGAACAACCAGCAAGTCTGAGCAAACAGTCGAATGACAGAAACACATTTTGCACAACTCTGAGCGAAGAAAATAAATAAAATCATTATACAATACCATACAAACATCGCTCACAGTTACAATAACTGAAATGCGTTTTTATTATTTTAAACAGGAGAGCTGGCACAGTATTTGACTGTGTCAGAAATGTCCCTGAGTGATCAGAGAAAGGAAATATGTACAGGGCTTTGATAGTGTGCTAACAAAACTCCATTTTGTTTTGCTGCAGTCGTTTCCATGGAGCTCTCTCTCTCTCTTTCTCTCTGAGACGAGATTCAGCTGTGAGTCAATCCCCAACCAACAGCCACTCAGCCACCTCCTATTGCTCTCCCTCTCTCTCCTGCTACCGCTCTCTCTCTCTCTCCCTTCAATCCTCTGTGCTTCTCTCATGCTCTCTCTTCTCTTTTCCTCCCTCTCACTCTCTTATTCTCTACTTCTCTCTCTCTTCTAATTGTATCCCACCCTATCTATCTCATCACACTCATCCTGTCTAGCTAAACCCTCTCTGGTATCACGCCCATCTCATCATGTCTTTTTTTCCCCCCACTCTCATTATAATCATTTCTTCATTTATTCCAATCCCAGCAAACACAAAACATTCAATGCGCCACACTCAATTATCTCTCTCTATACACAAACAACATCAACAAGAGTAGAGACAGCATTGGATATCCAGGTACAGCAGCAAATACATCAAATGCATCTCCTTTACCTGTACTGTTGATAGCAATCAGCACCCTCATCATGCATATCAGATATCTTGCCCTACAAAGGTGCCCTAGAAAAAAGCCCTTGGAAAAAGAGAGAGAGAAGAAAAAGAGGGAAATAAGAGGGAGAGCGTTTGCTTACCCAGAACCCCGACGCGGTAGTTGAGCGTGATAACGATGACGTTCCCGTAGCTGGCCAGAACACTCCCATCGATCATGTTCCCCGTTCCCTCCATATAGGATCCTCCGTGGATGTACACCATCACCGGTTTGGCTCCGGTATCTCGTATGTCTGCAAGAGTGGCCATCATTAACACATTCACATTGAACATCCTGTGGCCAGTCTGAAAAACAGGGCTCAAACTCAAGCACAAAGCTGGGTGGGTCAAACACCGACAGACAGACAGACAGACAGACACACAGACAGATAGACAGACTGACAGTCAGACAGACAGACACCTCCCAGATACCAGTTGTGGGGCTATACAGTCGAGAGACAACACATCTGTGTGGATAAAACAAAAGTGGATAATAATCTGCTTCTTTTTTTTTCTTTTTTTTTTTTTACTCTAATTTACTCCCATGGGAAACAAATAAATACTAACTCACCAAGTTGGGGGAGAAATAATCAGTCACAACACAACACTTCTGGCTGTACAGTAATTGGCCTTCTTCAGCTGATAATGCAGCCGGACATGTTATTTACGGCATGTGAATTACGCTATTATAACTCCATTTGTGTTTGTTGTGCCTCCCGGGGGACTGTGGCCATTTTCCAAATATAGACTCCCAGAGACCCATTAGACACACTAAAGAGACAGGAACCTGACACGTCTCATAAGCAGGTAGGAAGATAATCACAGTTGACACTGAGATAGGGGAATGCAGGAGCTAAGATGCCGTGCTAACGTTGTCCTCTTGAAGCCCGTGTCTTTATACAGTACTATACTGTATATTACCTTTGTTTACCCCCTCCCGCCACCCCCCCCCCAAAAAAAAATACATATTTTGAGTGGACTGAACTTTTTTCATTCCAGAGTGAGGGGTTGATTCCCAGCTGGGTGACACTAGCGAGCGAGATAAACCACATCCAGAAACCAGGCGGGAAAGAAAAAGCCTTCTGTGTGAGAAATAGTCTCTGAATTACTGGCCAGATATATTGAGTGCTGGGAGACAAGAAACTCTCTCTCTCTCTCTCTCTCTCTCTCTCTCTCTTGTCCCCCCCCATCTCTTTCTCTGTATCTTATTCCCTCTCTTTCTGTGTACGATATCACTCCAGCTCTCTCTCTCTCTCTCTCTCTCTCTCTGTCTCTCAAAATACATTCTCTTAGCCTCTCTTTGTATCTGTATCTCTCTCTCTCCCATTATCTCCCTAACTCCATTCCCTTTTTCCTTCCTTCACTCTGTTTCTCTCAGCCTCGATAATACCGAGGGAGAGAGAGTGAGAGAGAGTGAGTAAGTGAGTGAGTGAGAGAAAGAGTCACTGGACTTCGATTCAAACTGCTTTATTGTATTCAGGTTGCCATGGAGACCGGGAGCCTGAAAATTCTAAATCCTCAAGAAGGGCTAATCGCGGACGAACCCTCCCGCATGCCGCAATCTGCATCTGGAGGAGCTGCTCAACGCCCCAGCTCATGCGCTCGCTTGCTCATGCTTGCACATTTGCATGCTCAACACTAAAGCAGAGCGGGCTTTGATGAATTTTGTAACAGACAAGGTTTTCCATTACGCCTGTATGGTGTTCAGCCCTATGGTTGTATGTATGTATTCATGGCCCCTGTTATGGTAAAGAGCCAAGCAATAACTTGTATATGATATGTCTTTATTTATGGGTTTCTTTATCTGGCTGGTATCTGAGAGGGCTATGCTACAGAATGATTTATAACTGACAGTAGTTCTCTACAGACACTTATCTTACACAAGGAGGAGGAGCGGGCGATGCATGGGGGGGGGGGGGGGGGGGATGAATAAGCATGAGAAAAATATGATTTCTGATTTCCGGCGCTGTGAATGTGAGAGCCATACGAAGACACTTAAACAAATGGGTCCACAGATACACAGAAAAAAGCAATGGAAAAGGAAGGAAGGAAGGAAGGAAATAGGAGGGAGAAATAAGAAATAGATTAGTCATGTCAACGTTATCAGTTAGCCTCTTTTGTTGATTCAACATCATGTGTCCATGACAACCATCACCATCCCATCAAATGGTAAGATTTCGTAGCGTACGAAAGCGTGTGCGGGACACAAGCGCCTCCACCTGTGCTGATCTGTTTATTGATTCAATCCGAATGGCTTTGGATGTGTCACAGCACAGGTGTGATCTGTTTGATGTCACCCAGTGGAGTGGAGGACATGAGAGGGGAAGGAGGTTCTGTCTGGACTCGTCTGTGCTCTGAAAATGCCTTTTTAGGATAGATCTCTCTCTAGGCTTGTTCCCTACGGCATCACACCATCTCAGTGTAATGACGTCGCCAGTCCATCACCAGATAAGCACTTCATCAGCGGTTCTGTATATATTCTCTAATATATTGCTTTACAGACCTGAGACCTGATTCACTACCTCTGGAAGGCAAAACACATCATCAGTGACATCATCGACACAACACACACCACGTGACATTTCACACAACTCCAATATGTAGGCTATCGCTAGCTAGCCTCACGCTGGGAAAAAAAACACAGAGAGATATGGATTATTGTACATTTGACCAAGTAAAGACACTGGATAGCATGAACATATGAACATGGGTTTAAAGAAAAACAAATTTGACATTCAACTCATTGACCTACACAGTTGGCTTAAGATGAACAAAAAATATAATATAATGGCAGTTTGATTCAAGTGCACGATGGTCAGCATGGGATAAGAGTGAGTGGTGTTCAACACAGGCACACACACACACACACACACACACACACACACACACACACACACACACACACACTCATACATACATACATACATACTGTACATGCATACATACATACATACATACAGTGCACAATGTCATAAATACTCTTATTTTAAAGGAGATCATGCACCACTTACACATCCATACACTCATGGTTACACCACTACTAGACTACTCACTGTACAGAGCAGGGCAGGTTTTGGGGAGAGGGTGTAAGAAAAAACACAACACATCCCTGATAGGTCACCAGTTCACTCACACTAAATGGAGGGGGAGGGGCCGAGGGGGAAGGAGACACACCCACGCACACATACATCACAAAGGGAGTCCGTGCAGATATTAAATACAGCTCCATGTCAAGCCTCTCGCGGAGCCGTCAGAGTAGCCATCTAGTGATTGGAGTGTCAGTGGGAGAGTATAACTCAGGGCTGAGGTGGGAGATGGAGACACGCTTGTCAGTGGTTGTTCAGTAGGAGGGCTGGCAGCATTCTCTCTCTCTCTCTCTCGCTGTATGCTACACCCACCTCTCTCCTCTCTCTCTGTCTCTCTCTCCTCTATCTCTCTCTTTCTCTCTGTTTCTCGCTTTCTCTATCTCTCTCTTTCTCTCTGTTTCTCGCTTTCTCTCTCTCCCTCTCTCTCTCTCTCTCTCTCTCTCTCTCTCTCGCTGTATGCTACACCCACCTCTCTCTCTCTCTTTCTCTTTCTCTCTCTGTCTCTCTCTCCTCTCTCTCTCTCTCTGTTTCTCACTTTCTCTCTCTCTCTCTCTCTCTCTCTCGCTGTATGCTACACCCACCTCTCTCTCTCTCTCTGTCTCTCTCTCCTCTATCTCTCTCTCTCTCTCTCTCTCTCTCTCTCTCTCTCGCTGTATGCTACACCCACCTCTCTCTCTCTTTCTCTTTCTCTCTCTGTCTCTCTCTCCTCTCTCTCTCTCTGTCTCTCTCTCTCTCTCTCTCTCTGTTTCTCACTTTCTCTCTCTCTCTCTCTCGCTGTATGCTACACCCACCTCTCTCTCTCTCTTTCTCTCTCACTTACTCTCTAAGGAAGTCATTCAGTCGTAAATCTTGGTTTCCGGGCCTTTCCCTCTGAGGTGTCAGCCCCCTGGCCCCCAGCCTCGGTGTCAGACCCCCCCAGCCCTGTCACTCTGGGACCAGGGCATGACAAAGGGAAGAGAAGATAAGTGGCAGGACATTCTCTGTGTCACCAAATTGGTAATACATGTCGGCTGTCAGCGGCGATCAGCTTTGTCAGAGGTGGGGGGAAATGGGGTGACATGTAGTCTAGATTCGGCGTGACATGTACTCTAGCGTATATGTCGTCGTCATGACAGCTCGACCTTGACTCAGAGCCCACGACGGCTCCATCTCAACATTTCGAAATTTTGAGGAATTTCAAAATGGTCTGTACTGAGAGAGTTTTTTGACCACACGGTATGAGAATTTCACGAGATATTGTGTTGAGAACTCAACACAATATCCAGTTTTACTCCCACAACTGTACCTCTGTCTGCAGACTATGGCTAGCTCAACCACATCAGTATTGGAACAAGGAACACAAAAGTAAAAAAAAAAGAGGCTATTTTCCAACTCTGAGAAGACAGTGTAAGCTAGACATGAAAACTAAAAATCCTGTTGCACAGCACTAGTTATTTTAAGACGCCATACTTTCAGAGCCTCGCGTCACCAGGAGCGCTGGGCTGGGGAAGGGGAAGAGGAGCACCTTGCAGTGCAGGTGTTTTAAGCATGTCAGGTTAGACAGCCCTTGCAAAAATGTGATTTGAAATACCAGCTGATACTTGACATCGTCAAATAAAAAGGATGTATTCCATGTGGTTTCTCTCAGTGGGTGTTGTCTGCAGTGTGTGTGTGTGTGTGTGTGTGTGTGTGTGTGTGTGTGTGTGTGTGTGTGTGTATGTGTGTGCAATTGTATGCAAGTGTGTGAACCACTGCTTGCCTATTTCATGGATCTTGACATCTCAACTGAAAAGCTGATGGGAAGAAGAAGAACCTCAGAATGAAGGTGAAGGATCTTCTATCCTGGCTGGTGTGTTTGTGCATTAAATATGATGTTGGTAACGCTACAGACAACTGCTTTGATGTTCTCTGTGAAGTTGTGCTCCTGGATGCGAGAGGGCTGGGGTGGCGGGGGGGAGAGACGGAGAGAGAGAGAGAGAGAGAAAGAGAGAGAGAGGGGGGGGGGGGGGAGAGAGGAGGCATAGAGAGCAGCCTTCAAGATTATCACCCAGACCTGTCACAAAGCTCTATGGCTCAGCTAGCTCTAGAGGTCTGGAGCTGTTGGCCCCAGGAGTGATTAAGGGCTAGCCCTCTAGGTAAAGCACTTGTCTCTAGGAGTGTTGCTGTTTGAAAGGTTAGAAACCTAGAGTGAGGTATCATCTGTCGACTTGGTAAGACCCCTCACTATGCGATACACACTTTCACTGAAGACCCCTAGACAATCATGCCCGGTACAGTGATGATACCTAATACCTGTCCCGATAAAGGAATGCTGCAAGTGCCATTTCATCCTTTCCACTCTTCACTTCGCTTCTTCACTCGCTCAGCTCTCACTGGCACAGCACCAGAATATGTTCAGACCTTTTGCTAGCATATAAGCCCAATAGAGCTCTCAGGTCTTCTGACACTGGTTTTCTCTGTTTTTCTCTGTGTATCACACACAAGAAGAGATTAGGTGAGGCTGCATTATCATTTTATGCACCCAAATTGTGGAATGCACTGCCAGTTTACATTAGGGATGCAACCTCAGCAAATTATGTTCAAGTCCAGACTAAAAACCCATTGTTTTAATATTGCCATTAAATTACTAAATAATTAAATTATGATTATATAATGATTGGAGCACTTTGAGTTGCAACGTTTGCAGGAAAAGCGCTATACAAATAAAAGTGATTATATTATTATATTACTGTAGTGTAGTACTGTACTGCTACAACGTCAACTGTTCCACTGAGAATTTGACTATTCATTAGGTTGGCTTCACGAGAATCCTGTGGTTCAGTACGACAATCAAGGATGATTTACGTCTAATTGGTAAGCCAAGTTTAGGCGATGTTCACCTAAAAAAACAACTGTGGATGGGAGGTGGACTCTCAGAGTACAGAAGCATGCCAACCTTACCAGGCGGCACTGGGGCGGGCTTACACCTCCACCTGGCCTTCATACCCTGGCGCCACTGGGCAGAGGTGTTTAAGAGTTCCTATATTAAAAAAACAGAGAACTCCACCTCCAGCGCCTCCACGCGCGCGGCCAATTATACCACCCTCGTCCCGAGTCGATGGATATATGGGGTTGTCCCCCTTCTAGGGCCCCCACCTCAACCATCCTCTCCCTTTTACTTTATTTATTTGCCATGCAATCAACGTGTCAGTCAATTGTTGGAATTTGGTATTTTTGCCCTAGGCACAGGGTCTAGGCACAGGGTCAGGCATATTCGGTGCCCCTGGAGCCATTATGGGTAAAGTGCCTTGCTCAAGGGGGGCACATGCAAGCTTCCTCCTGAGGCGGGGATCGAACCAGCAAACTTCCGATTGCTAGCCGGCCTCTCTAACCTCTAGGCGAACGCCGCCCCCCCCCTAGGATGTAACCCAGGTCTCTCTGAAGGGGATGAGGGAGACCACGCATCTCATTGCCTCCTCTCTTGAGCTTGAGTTTGAGAAGACTGGTTCGCTG
>NC_137688.1:20595911-20613411 GCF_963989245.1 Nansenia antarctica
ACACACACACACACACACAGTTGGGGCCTATAGACTAAGGGCAATGTTGCAGCAGATGCAACAACTTGCCCTGGGTTTGAATGAGCAAACACCTGTGTATCGAAAGTGGTGCCATGGCAACGCTTCCTGACTGTTCTGTGGTCAAGGCCAAGCGTGAGGCATCCATTGGAGTGTGGATCCCACTGGCTCTGGACCGGCTCCACCCTCCACACCACGGGCCCTTAAACATCTGGCAGGAGACACGGCCAGTGAGCCTTCAGGACCTGCAGCAGACTAGGTTCTGTTGGGTCGGTTCCCACAAAGAACCACTCAAGGCAGTGCATTATTGTAGAGAGAAGGGATTGGATTACAAGGCTCAGACAGATCCACAGGTAACTTTCACACATGGAGTGAAATCCCCTTCTTTCTATCAAATACAGTATGTGATTCATATGCCTGTGACATGTGTCAAAACAAGCCTAGTAGTCCACACCTATGCACTAATGTTTTGTATACTTATACACACATAGTGTGTATGCATGCACGTACGCACCCATCCACACACACACACACACACACACGCACACACACACACACGCACACACATACACACACACACCAACACACAAACATACACACACACACACACACACACAGACACACACACACACACACACACACACACACACACACACACACAGAGGTGTAAGTCAAGGGCTTTACCCTGATGCCAAACAACCTGTATGCGTCACCTGCTCATCCCCTGCGAAGCAGAGACAAGAGTGGAACAACAACATCAGGGGTTTGGTTTCCATTTGGGGACTTAAGCCGTTTCTGTTGCTGCCTCTTTTTGTAATCTCGGCAGAGATCCACCGTGAGCCAGGAATATCCCAAGATAAATATGGAAAGTGAACAATGCGATTGCTGAGCAGAAACTTCACATTCCTCAACTCTGGTCTAATCCTCTCCAACAGAACTCCCGAGCCCCTGCTCTCAATCTGCTGGTAGATCTGATACTCTACATTTCCATCACTTCCTGTATGTTATAACAACAAATACCACTGCCACTTCTGGGGAGGTCCTTTAAACAGCTTCTAGCTTTGTCTTATCAATTCCAGTAGGGGAAATGATTGGGGTTCAAACAGCGGTGTGTTATTTATTGAGCTACTGCACCCAGATCTTCATGAAAGCAAACTCCTCATGTCCTCATGTCCTCACGCATGCACGCACACACACACACACACACACACACACACACACACACACACACACACACACACACACACACACACACACACACACACACACACACACACACACACACACACACACACACACACACACTCACACACACACACACACACACACACACACACACACACACACACACACACACACACACACACACACACACACACTTTACAGGAGCATCTTAAATGTCATGCTGAGGTGCATGATGGCTGCATTCATCACCTGAGAAATACATGGCCATAAATGATCGAAGTGAATAAAACCATGCACCATCTTTGGTCACCAAAGAAAATACCTTCGTCTTCATCACCGTCGTTATCCGACAAATCCTCGCCCTGTTTTTTAGCATGGGCCCCTAGTAATAAAGCAGGGAGAGACACAGAAAGCACAGGACAATTCAAAATAGCATGTTTGTCAAGACAAGAGGTGGGAGAGAGGCAGTACAGTACATTACATAATTTGAAGCCATCTGTGACTAAAAATGTACAATGTTAGTTTGAATACATATCCATAAAAGGTGTTTCTTCTTTGGAAACATACAATTACAAATAAATAAACATACACAGCAGGTATAATGTGAAGCAGATTTCAGAAGTGTAAAATTTCACCATATAATATTGTTAACCATCCAATATAATGTAAAAGCTGAAACCTTTCTAAAATTGCTTAATTCTTGCATTCTGACAGTCCTTTAATTATAACACATAACTCACAAATGTAATAAATGACATAATAACCGTAAAGTAGGTGAACTGAGTTCTGAAGCCCAAGCCTGATTTAGCAAGACACATGGCTGGGAGATGAGTCATACACTACTGGTATCATTGGCACTATTGAACTGTCACACTTCGTCTCACTCATTTCAATATTTTCTATGTGTATATTATATGCTATCAAATGTGCAAAATGGTCATAGCGTACTGTAGTTCCCGCATGAGGCAAGTCTGATGAGACAAGATATTCAGACATGAATCATATTCCAGCATTGGAAACTATCTGATCCTATCTAGCTTACTCTGTAGTTAAACCACTTTGGAATACGCACAGTAATTCCTGAGGTAAAGCTCTAAAAATGTATTCTCTTTAGAAATAAAAAGGGATTGGTGATTTACTCCTGTAAACATTGGAGTTGTATAAACAATATTGCACATCGGCACAGGCATCAATTGGATTCTCAATACTGAGTGCAGGTAAATCTGGGAGACAGAGGAGAAGAAGCATTGTGTGTTCAGCTGTGTGCACGTTGTAGTGAGTGATACAAATTCAGACAGGTATAAAATGGATGCCAGGTGTCGACAGAGATACTCTGTCACTTCTCATCGTGTTGTCGCTGTGCCTGTGTCATGTGTTGGAGCAGTAATAGGAATTGCAAACGTGCCATATCTGCTGCCGCCCTGCTTAAGAATCTAGATTTGACCTTGACGATAGAGAATGATAATATCACAGTACTATTGACTATGAAAAAACAAGTAAGTATACAAAGGTCTACAGTATGTGAATTCGAAAAATAAGTCAAATAAACAGTTGTGGCAACAATGCAGCACAACGTAGCTGTAGCCTCCATAGCAGCTATTATTCGTGTAGAAACAAAGTAGCAAATAACCTCTCATCAACTCAGTTTTAAAAACGCAATCATCAAAAGGCCTTCAAACAAACAGCCAACTAGTTGCCTAGCTTTAGGACTCTTTTATACTTCTTCACTTCTCTCTATCTCTCTCTGTCTCTTGTTCTGTCTGCCTATCTTTGTCTCTCTCTCACACACAAACACACACTGGCTGTATTTTAACAGCGTGGTGTTTTTTTCTCCAGTGCTATAGTTTTTTCACCAGTTACAGCCAATACAAATTGCCAATATGCCTGCACCTCTGCAAATAGATCCCAGAGAGACTGAATCTACAATTCACTCAATACAACATCGAAGGCTGAGCACACTGAATGTTAACTGCCTTTCTTTTACTGTGAAAAGGTTTGGCTGATAATAGACGGGCCTCAGAGTTAAATATCAGAAAGGTCAGAATGTGGGAAGGGACTTAGTGAAATGTGAAATGTTGCCGTCTTGTGAATTTCTAAGCGGTTATATTCAGTCTCCAATCCTCAGGTGGCAGTTTTTCTCTTTGAGAGAGAGTGTTTCTGTCTCTGCTCTTGTCTGTGCTGTCTAACCCAGTGTAGAGGTTAAGGAACAGCTTGGGAAGGACACATGAGAGAGAATGATGGAGAATGAGGGTAAAAGGTTAAGGAGGCTGTAATCCTCCAGTAAAGGACAGCCAAAACTCACACTGCGCCTCAGCTGCCCCTACAATAAAAACCAAAATAACAAGCAGCCAAGTTGTACGTCTGTAACAAGAGCAGATGGAAAAAGAGCAGGTTGAATCAGATCATGTGAGCTCTAAGGTATAAAGGAAACACAACACTCCAAATAAAATGGCCAATGACGTCAAACCTTGTGACATTCACTAGCACTACTGATATGTCTTGCACTTTATAGTCAGACAATAAGTAAGACAAACTAGTCTGACTAATATCTTAAAAACCTAGTGAAGACCCAGTAGACCCTAAATGTCATTCCTAGTACAAGCTTCTTCCTCTTCTTCTTCTTCTTCTTCTTCTTCTTCTTCTTCTCTGCGTTTTGATAAACAAAGGACAGAACATAGATACTGAGTTGAGGGTTGACTGCTAGAGCGGGGCCAGTGGAGCAGCAGGGGGGCTGTGAATGGGAACTTCCTGCTTAAGCCGCGTCTTGCATCTCAAGTCACAGTGAATGAAGTCTCTAGCTGGTTGGCTGGCTTGCTGGCTGGCTGGCTGGCTGGCTGGCTGGCTGATTTGCTGGATGCAGCTTAACTCTCACTAGGGTCTTCATCCGTCCCTGACACATTTGAACAGAACAGCTCCCAATCAAACGAAGGGGACATCCGCTCCATTTCCAAATCATACGAGGGCAGTGCTTTTTCATATTCTTCTATTCTTCTCTGAAAATGGTTTATTTGCCACTGCTGCTAGGCGGGCAGCTTTTCTCGTCGGCATTTGGCAGTGGCCCCTCTCTCCCCGGGGCAGGGTTGAGTCGGCCATCCAAAGGGATTACCATGGTGTGTTACTGTCTGCCACGGCCCAGACACAGTCTCACTGAGATTGGGCTTCTTTTGCAGTTTTTATGCCTAGGAAAAAAACACACTAATTTTTCTGCTTTGGCTGTTAATATACAGGTTTGGCCGGCAATTTGGCCTTTTAGTCGAGGCACCAGGGTTCTTAGCACAAAATGCCGGCGGTGCCAGTGACAGCCCTGTCGCGAGTGCTGCATGGGAATGGCAGCTGAGTGCTCCAAATCAAGACTTGATTTCTAAAAGATTCTCCTCCATTTATCTGTAACTGTCTGCTGATAAAGGTTAAACTTGCAGGGCAGAAATGTGGATCTTGCCTTTTTCTGTCCCTCAGGCATTATCTTTAGAGAGATGGCAATGGCAGAGCATAGCGTAGTGGAATAATATACGACTGCAATGTAGTTCTGTTCGAAACGACCCACACTAGCAGCTCCTCTGTGTGCTGTAAAAGCATTTAAACGCAGAAGTGAACACCTAGAGGGTGTGAAAAGAGAACGAGGTGCACCCTTCCTCACTCCGAAGAATCACAATGTCACAATGACTTTGAGTGTGTCAAAAGAAAAGGGACCCTTGGGTTCCCACAGCTGTATTCAAGTTCAGCAATCACTTAAAACAAGGCAACGTCATTGTCGGTGTGACCTCATCAGCATTTGTCCTCACAGAAATGACCCTATCTCTATGGCTAATCTAACAGTGAAGGACTGAATAATGGTATGGAGTGTGCCTCAGCACATCATTAAATCTCTCCTCAGTACATTCCCTCTAACGAGGAGCAGGCGGAATGACTGTGAGATCTACGCTTTAGCTCTCGTGGGTGTCCGTGTGTCTGTGTGTCTGTGTGTGGCTGCTGTATGTTCTGCGCGTGCACACGTACACGAGCCCTGGTGCTGATCTTGCAGGTTTCGCCACCTCCATACGACCTCACCCGCTACGGCACCGGCCTGGACAGTGCAGTGCCAGGGAAGGTCGTCTGTTGTGTACTCAATGACATCCTGGTCATTATTAAGTACTGGAAACATGTTTTACTCAGACACAGCACAACCTTGGCTTGGTCTATGCATTTGCATAGTGACTCACTCTATACTCTCTTATTAAATCAACACTATTTCAAGTTCCTGAGTAGGTATTTGTGCTTTTGAACAATGAGCAACATGTATTAAAACATTTTTATATGCAGTAGTTAGTGTAACTGCTACCATTCTGAAACTCCTCCATACTACTGTATACACAGCAGCTACGGTAGCTAGGCTAGCCTGACAGTTCTGTCTGAATTGAGAAAATGGACATGGTGTGAAAACCACTCAGCCCTTGATCCTTTGACAGAGCGCTGGACTCTTCCATCTGAGGCCTTCTCCTCCATATTCTAGAGTATGACACAGAACTTGACTCACAAGGGCACTGTGGTTACTTCTGCCAATCACTGGGCAGGTGCAGAATATCGCATTCCAAGGATTTTCAACCACACATTTTTTTTCCATCTTCTAGCACGATGACTGCCGATGGCTCTGGGCCTGAGCATAGATTACTTTTTCCTGCTATGACTGGTAGATAGATGATTCACTTACTTACTTATGTACTTACACTTTGGATAAAGCCATCTGCTAAATACCAAGAAAATTAAAATGTAATGTGAGCCATTTTTTGTGACGCTCAAATGCTTATGATACAATGCATAAATAAATACATTCCTTTGGGATATGGTAAAGCGTCTGTCTGTGTTGAGTGGTTTCATCATACAGTACTTTATCTAACGTTGAAACAGAATGCACTTCAGTTTACTTTAACTAATATACTGTGTATCAATCTCCTCACATAAGCTAGCATCAAGACATTAGGTGCATCTAAAAATTAAACTGTGATATCCATATTTATACCACGTACAGTAAACTACAAGCTATTTTCATACTGTCTTCATATTGCACTCACATATTGCACAAGCTAACTTCATACAGATTGCCCCAGCGTTCACATATATTCTCATTATTTGCATACTTCTACTTTACATCATTTGCTTTACTTCTCTTCTGTGAATCCAGATGCATTTGTCTAGCAGCATGTTTAAGTACTTGCACAGCACTGTTATTTGCTCACATTTAATTGGCATAACTAATAAGACAAAGGCCCATCGAAGGCCATCTAGAGGCTCCTATCACGACTACTTACTGTTGCTTGGCAACAATCATAAAGCCATTGTATCTGGTGTCAAATGCCCTATGTAAGAATTAATCCTCTTGAGAATACATGTTCTCAGAGTTACATTTCTGGCAGAACAAACCCATAATTGAGGTTCCATAGATACCAAATAGACCCAGTGTGTATGACTTTGTTCCCCTATGAAGCTATTGGAGGCTTTTCAAAATAAAAAAACAAACACATCTATAGTATCTGAGGTTACAATTACGATCTGTTAAAGGAGAGTTACAGGTAATAGCTTACCCATGTTGTAGAAATCTACATTATTGCATGCACTTTTAAGTCATTCTGTGTTTCTGTTGTTGTAAATGGAACAACTTATTTTGATGGTGTACGATTTTACTCACTCTTTGAGCATTGTTGAACAGTATTGCATTACGTATACCAACGTTTGCATCATAAGAAGCTTACAACATTGCGTTGTACAAATAATACATGAATTAAGTATTTCAATGCATTAAACCACATCAACAAAGGCCAACGGTCTTAAAAACTGAAACAGTTGAGAAAATAAAGCTACAATTCAAATAGCCACAGCAAGACGTTTCAAATGAGCTAGAAAATTACATCATTTATGTTTGAGAGGTAACAGAGTGTAGCTGTGCAACAATCACCTCACAGCACCATAATATGTCACAAAACCAACATACATATATTATAAACCAGTTCCTCATTACAAAACATGAGCAAGATAATTGAAAATGTTAAAGAGAGATTTGTGTGTGTATGCTACAACTGGGACTAATTCAGAAGCAGAAGTGCCTAGAGGGCCAGTCTGTCTCAGACACAATTGGTTTACTAAAGCAGAGTGCGAGCTCCCAGAGTAAGGGCATGAGCTGCTTCATGCGTATATGGAAATACAGCATAACATGGCTGAGATCTGACTACTGAATCAAACAGAATGTTAAATGTGAGCTCTGAGCAAAAATACCAAATTCCAGCAATTGACTGACAAGTAATCAGTAAAAAAATATATTATTAATGCAGTCTCACAATATTCAGGCTACTCATTAGGTTGTCTGTCCACGATGGTCTAATGAAGGGCTTTTGGCAGACATATTTGTGTTTATTTTTGGTCAGGTATGTATGACTTTACCTGTTACTACTGGTAGACCCATCAGCTGTTTTAAACCAAAGCAACCATGCACTGTACTCATGCTAGGGTTGTATATATGCATAGATTTGCTAACACAAATGTTATCAGAGACTGGATAGAGCTTAAGCTGTCTAATGTGTCAACTCCAATATATATGTGTGTGCATCTTCCTCTTCACATAAAGGTTTGCTTGTTGTGAACAATACGCTCTCGAGAGAAGTTCTCTACTTTTATGTGGAAAATGTAATCAACGGCAGAGGCTCTAATGCTTTCAGTTGTCTCTTTTGACAAATTATTCCAATAAGCTACAGTCTTAAGTGCTGTCAGAGCAGTCTGAGACATGACTAAAGGTCCTTGCAAACCAATTCAGATTTTTCTCTTACATAACTTTAAATGGGCAGTTTTGCTTCTGACTAAATTGACATTCAGTTATTCCCCTTGAACATTTAGCTACTTGTCTTCGTTTACCCAGGAAAGCACACAACTGATAAATCATGTGGCTCTGATGCAGTGGCTATGAAGAAATATATGATGATGTGTTTCACAAAAATGATCATCTATTGCGTCACTGTTGATGTAAATGTATCATCAGCATTAATTATTTTGGGACTTCACTAACTTGGGGAAAATTCCCTCTTCTCTCCCACACACACACACATGCGCACACACACACACACACACACACACACACACACACACACACACACACACACACTTGTCAGGTTAATTTGAACCGGAAGTCCCATGTTCACTCCAATTAGCTCTTTGATTTGCGGGTTGATAGGTGGTGATATCTTGTTGGCTTTAGAGAGGACGTACCCGTCGCTCTCTCCTCTCTCTCGCTCCAAGTTGGCTTTCTTACATACCTCCTTTTCTACACATTTTCTTGTTGGGTTTCCTGGCACATTCCTTGGATATTCTTTTGACTGTAAAATGAATAAAAAAACTACAAAATAACAGAAGGCTCTGGAAAAGACTGCAGGTGACATGCAACAACTCAGATTGAGCCAACCCCCTCCCCTCAGCCCAACCAGAGTCATCAACAACAAGAACAACAGAGGACCTGTCCAGAGAGTAACTGGGGTGTTTCTGCAGAAATATTCCAAAATGGTGGAATGAATTTGCTGCATCCTGGGACACAGGAAGCCCATATTCACATGCACTTCTATATAAGACCCATTACAACCACACAGGAGCCTCAGCGCAAATGGCTGCTCCAGTACATTGCCACGGTGTTTTGCTGTGTTTGTACTGTATCATTATAGGCTAAAATTAAGCATTGTCATTATTGTGTCTGCTTACAGTGCTTAGTAATATTATCATGTAATTCTTACAGTTACTAGGAGCACTTACCATTTCAAGCCCATTTTGCAGTGTGGTCTCCTCAAAGTACATGACTAAAAAGAGTCAATGCATTTAAGTTAAACACTTTTAGTTAATGGATCTTAATCGTATTGGATATTTGTCTATTGCACCATCGTGTTATATTTGTGCTGCCCTGCGTTTTACTGTGTGCAAAGAGCGACTCTAGAATGAGTTCACTTTGATAGAGGAGAGTAAGGGGTCTTACATGGTTCAGATTGATGCCACAGGCCTCTCGTGTACCAGATATTTCACCAACCCTACGGAGGATCATTCTCTCATGAGGCAGGCTGTTCGCTAATGGCTAATATCCCCAGAACAGTCAAGACAGTGAGGGAAGGGAGGTGCACCGGGATCACTACATAAGGTCCAATCTGTTTTACGTCAGATTTAAGTTTGTTTTCAGCCATTGTCTTGGGTTGTTTTTGGGGGTTGCTTTTTGCCTTGAGTAAACACAAAAGAGGAACCTATAACAGTGGCATGGAAGGGGAGAGTTGATGAAAAGACCTCATGGAAGATCAAGTCAGGAGGATGAGGAATGGTGGACACGGACACAGCATGCGCCAGACAACAGGTCATGCTCGGCACACAATAGAGAAGTGACACAACAAAGTGACACAGGTAAGAATAAGAGAAGAGTAGAAGAAGAAGAAGAAGAAGAAGAGAGAAGAAGAGAGAGATTTTTGTTTGGTCCCGTATACCCGACACACTCACCATCCTCGGTTGGAACATAGATGTTTAAATACAAACAATCCTCGTTTTGATCCTGTATGTACGTGGCAACTATATCCAGGTTGAAAGTGAACCATATTGGCATCATGATTTCTGGCACGGCGTTGTGAATGTTTTGGGGGCAGACGGGGGCAAAATGGGTGGCGTTCTTGATTCCGGACCAGGAGGAAGGAGGCTCAGGGGGCATGAAACGTTTCTCCCCCACTGGAGACGCTGCGTACGGCACCCCCAGGTACTGGTCCACCGGCCCTAGTATCTCACTGGGCAGGGGCACCCTCACCCCCCGTAGTTTCCCGTACTGCGTGTTCACAGTGGGGTGGTAGTTCTGGCCTCGGACAGCCGCAAAGCACCAGCAGAAACTTAGTATCCACAAAGACGGTGAGCTGAAGCTGGCGCATCTGTGGGCACCGCGCCAGCTCTGGGAGAGGAGGCGGTTTCTCCTTGGCAAAAACCACATGGTCCGTGGAAGTGAGTGAGTGAGTGCGAATGCAAACGACCAACATACACGCCGGGGCTCCCCCCTCGGCCTTCCCTTCCCGGTCCCTTCTCAGCCCTGCTGTCCGGCCCCCCGCGATCCAGTCATCGGCCGTGAGACACTGGAGCTGAAGCAGCAGCTAGGGGAGGGGGAAAAAAACGAGTCACAGTTGTGTAGTTCCTCTCTGGGTCTGGGTGTCTTCATTCACTGTCCTCTCTCTGTCTCTCTGTCTCTCTGTCTCTCTCTCTCTCTCTCTCTCCCCTGGCGTCAGATCTTCTATCCCGTGCTGCAAGGAAAAAGAGGACAGGGAAATTAATGACAATTCCCAGACAGCTGACTCGTTTGTTTTCCAAGATTTTTTTCCTCACTCATTTGTATTGACCTGTGTGAGTCCTTCACACAAACATGACAGTGCGCTTAATGGTTCAATCAATCTACCACACCATCTAAGGGCTCACCAGCGGAGAGTGTTCCACAACTTAACAAATTGTTCCAACCCATGTAAACATTGCTACAGAAGAGTGAATAGGCTTCCCGGAGTGCTGCAATGACTGCCTAGAAGAAACAACTGCCATTCTGGATGTGTTAACATTAACAATGTATTCCGAGGGAACATCACAGTTTAGGGGTATCAAATTTACTACAATCCTGTTCGACGGTAACAACAGTTTTGGAATTACTTACAGGAACATGACATGTTCATGTTTGGCATCATGCTGACTTTATTCCACCCCCCCCCCCCCACCCCACCCCTCTCCTTCACTGTAGATAAAGATGTGATGGAATGCAATTTCAATTACATCTCCCTTGTCTACTCTTTGAAAAGATCACATTTGCAGAGAGTAGGCTAGGTAGGTAGCATGGGCGCTCTCTCTGTGACAGCACTGTAAATGCTAATCAACAGGCCTGGGTTCCCCAGTGGGGCCAGCGACAACACCTACCCTCCGCTGCCTGATCAATTTTCAATTTCGGAGGCTTAGGACCCCCCCAGCCTTCTACGGCTACTGCAGAAGAGCTCCAATAACAATGGAGAAGAAAAGCCAGAGTTTAGAGGAGGATATTGCATTCCAAAATGACTGTGTAAATGATTTATAATGTATCAGTATACCCAATGGAGGCCCACTAACCTAAGCTCACCAAAAGCAATCGCGACGTTCCTTGAGGTGCCGTTATCACTCCACAAACATTCCCCGCCCCCCCCCCCCCCCCTGCCCTGGATCAGTGGGAAATAATTTTGCCAACTCTCTCATACATGGAGACTCCCTACCTATCATGACTGCACACCTACCACTTCAGTCAAGTGGCCAGCAAGGACACCACACACACACACAGACACACACACACCTTTTTGAACTTTCCATGTATTATTTGCCACCAACCAATGTTTTTTCTTTAATTGTTTTTAAGGTTGAAGACATCACGTCAGGATCACTAATTGGGACATGCATGTATAGCAGGGGAGGGAGGGAGGGGGGGAGCTATAAGAGAGGGTGTATGGGCTTAGAGGTTAATCAGAGTGCTTCAACAGGCGTGCAGCAGGTCCTCCCCGCTCTGCTCTGATCTCTCCCTAACTGCAGAAGCACCACCAGAAGCACCATCAGAAGCATCACCAGGGGAGGAATGGAGAGGGAGATTGCACGAGTTCCCCCATCATCCCAGAAATATTGATCGTCTCATCTCAGTGGCCTTGCAGAGTGTAATAAATGCACCAGGGGGGGGATTCTGCTGTGCTGACTCTAAGAGAGGTTATTAGCCCTTAATGTAGGGCGACACTCCACCGAGTACACGCTGTTAAACTCCCTCCACCCACACTCTCCCACCCTGATTAATAGAAACTGTTAAACTCTACTGGGCCCATCCCCATTCATCATCATTCAAGAAGAGCCCACCGCTGGCTTGTTTGAGGTCTCCCAGCGGGGGGGGGGGGGGGGGGATTTATGAAGAAATTCGTTATTATTAGGTTTTTAAAAATATATCATATTACAGGAATTTTCCTGGACACTTACTGTAGAAGGACCCTTTGTTCTCTTACAGTGGTGAAATCTCTGCACTGTAAGAAAAGTCGTAGCAGAGCGTCAAAGGTTCTCCTACTCCCCCCTCATCTCTTAGAGAGAGACATATGTTTTCCTACTCCCTCGCCATCCCTTAGAGAGAGATGGAAAGAACCGGGATGGAAAGAAACCAATCACAGCTTGGAGTGAATGGAACTTCCAACTCCAGTATCTTATTACTCCCGTTTTGCAACAAAGGCATTGAGAGAACAGCGCTCGGCGAGAACACCTGATTTCATAACAACTGGGTCAATTTGACCTGGGCAGATGTAATCACAGGTTACCACTGTATCTGTTGCACCTTGCTGAACATGCTGTTTAAAAATGAGAAGAGACAGGCTACAAGACCTACAGGGACCACAACAAACTCCAGCAAGTTGATACCATAGCTGTTCATGGCTATAAAAAGTGAATAAACGTTTGTGTCACCATCACTGTTATCCATATCCAATATCAATATTTTGTCTATTCTATCTTTGCGTCCCACCTCAGGTGTGGTTGTGGCAATATTGTTCTTCATGGCCCAGGTGTACCAATAATGTCGAAAATATATCTGTATCGCTCGACTTCCACAGGTTCATTTCAATCACGCAAACATGGATTGCAAAGCCGCAGCAGAATCAATAATGAATGTACACAATAGCCAGTTCTGCTCTCCCAGGCGTGCTCTTTGTATAAGCTGCCAGGCTTGACGAACAACAGTGGTGCCGTATTAAATCACGGAGATTGGCATGTTTCAGAAACAACATTTGCAAAATGTCAAAATGAAACCTACATTTCATAAAGCTTCTGCCAGGCCAGTGCCTCTGTAGCTGTGAAGGATGAAGGCTTTCGCCTGCCTTTCCTTCCCTCTGCATCTTCCTCAGACAGAGAGGCCTATGCAGTCCTTATTACTCAGGAGATTTGGCATCATATCAAGGACAAAGAGGAAGCGCAGTCTGGCTGCTAATCACCACACCGATGCTGACACATTTTTAAAGAAGCAGAACGGGGAGAGACAATGAGGAACGATAGTGCTGGTGCTGCTGCTAAACTGTACATTTGCGCCAAATCATCGCTAGCCGCAAGGCCAACGAATTACGGAGCGAAAGTTGGCAGCCCAAATAATAACAGATTCCAGGTGAGTGTGTGGAGATAAAGTGTGTAGCTGTGAAGCACAAATAATGAACTTGCAGTTAACTGCTGACATGGTGCTTAAAACAACTGTTTGTGGTTCCTGACTTGATGGAATACCCACCCATCTGATCTAAAGGTACAGTAGAAAAGTAGAGGCAGGCAACAGGTCCATCTTTATCCCTATTTCTATCACCACTACTGCTTCTCTTGACTGTTTTGTTGCTTTGCGTAACACATACAGGCTAGGGTATTGATATGTAAAACAGTAGGGGATGTTCAGGGATATTAATCAAAGTTAACTGTCTTGCGTTGGAAAGGAAAGGATGGAAGGAGCTTACATTTACAAAATAGAAAATGTCCCCTGCAGCTCATCATCCTAAAGCTGGTATTGATCCACAGTGGAGTGGTTCCCACTAGACGATCCTACTGAAGAATATTCAAAGTAGCTAATCGTTCAACAGAGCCTGCAGGGACCTTTTGAGAAACCACAGGGGTGAGTGTTGGGTCCGTCTCTAATCCAGCCCTATGTAAACACATTAAAGCATTACACATGGCATACTCATTAAGCAGGCTCCTCTCTGTTGCTGCTCTTACTGTGTGCCCTGTTCTTTTTAACAAAGTGCTTAGGTTCAACTTTATTCAAAGTGGCAATTCCCCAATGAACTGTAGTTTTTTTTTAATGGATTCTAAATCAACATGTCTACTGTGGGTATCAAAGCTCATTTCAACTGTAGTGAATTGAAGGTGATGTTGAATTTAATAAGGGTATCACTTTAACGTTGTTTTGCATATTACGTTGAAGTGTTGAAGAGCCCACTCGATATATAACAAACAACAGTTTTAGGATCACTAAATACGTATAATTTGTGAATTGGATTCACTGTATAGTCTGCCGTAGGCTACTGGGTAAGTGATGCATGGCTTAAACAAAACTTAAACAAACTTAAGTTTTAGGATGTGTTCAAAAGCAAGGACTGTGTGATCATCTAATTATGTGTAGTTATGTGGTTTTAGCATGCTGATGTTCTATCAGCATGTTGTGATGTGCTAAACATAGAGTTAGATGTTCATAGCGATTCTTAGCTGCTAGATACTAGCAGCTGTTTTGCATGTGTTTTGATTCAGAGAGAGTTTCTCCGGTATTTGGTTTGAGGTTTAACATCATTCAAATAAGCATATCTTCTTCAACTTCAAGTTTCAGATTTCAATGTATGACACATCATTTGAAAGCTTACAATCTCCACTTTCATAATCTGGACAAAACTGAAAAATGACCTTGCCCTACTTGAGGATTTATTCACCAGACCCTGTCACATATAGCTAGTGCTGACTGTTGATGGAGGTCATGGGGAAGAACGGTTCTCCTTGGCCTAAATAAACATTGGTGCATATTCCAGGGCAGGTGTGTAGATGGAGGTAGAGCTACACTACACCCATACAGTCACTGGGTCACCCCCTGGTGACAGTGATACATGTACAGTATACAGCTTTTACGGGTAACATACTGTAATGGTGTTCATTATGTATGTCAGTCATTCTCATTACCCAATTGAGGTCTGTGATGCACATCCCTATATCTCAACAATGACTAATATATAGAAAGCATGTAATTATGCTACTGTAGGTTCATGCAATTTCCTACATTTATAAGCAATGTACATAAATAGTAAATAGTTTGTAACAGCAGATGTATATGTCATACTTCTATTACACACAGTACTGCAGATTGTTTAGAGGACGAAATGATGGCAGTTTCAGGCATGATAGTTTCAGGCAGAACCAACAGACGGAAATAAGACAATAGGCTATGTACTGTATACTAAAATAACATTTTGAGTTTCTGGATAACGCTTGAGGAAATGAATGCTGTTTGGGGCATTGTCTCCTCTCTGTTATGGAAAATAAAACACAAACAATGAGTGTCCCCATAAGCCTCACAAAGCAAGCTCTTTGAAGAGATGATCGCTCTGAGGACACTTAGCTATCCACTATTTCAAAGTACATTATTCTAAACTGAGTAAACACTTTCATCTACTGCATTTAAATAAGGTTTTGTACAGACAAAGATGAAAAATCATCTGGCCCCAAAGAATGGCAAATTAATGAAATATGTTATGACCAAAAGGAAAAAGAAATTGTGGCACAGTATCACAATCAATACTGAATAATAGTGTAGGTATAAACAAATACAAACATAAACTACACAGTGGTCTAAAAAGTCAATGACAGTTTTAATTCAAGGCATAATAAACAAGCTACTGCCCTCACTCAAATATGTGGGAATGACCTTGTTGTGAAAAGGGTGTGAAAAGGCTGCTCAAAGAACATATGAATGAGACTCAACTCGAACTCTCATATTGGAATAATTGGGTCTGAAAAACCCCAACATGACCCAGATGTTAACTGTTAAATTAGAGAGCTATTAATAGCATGAAGTGTCTTGGCATTTGCAGCTGACCTACCATAGCTACATCAATATGCTGTCAGAAGGATATTCCATGTCCAGGCAAAAGCTACAATATGCTATTATTCCAGCCCAGGCATAATGTTCAGGTCTGCTCTTTGTGAGAACACAGGTAGCAGTACTGTAGTACCCCCTTAGGACATTCCACTGTGGAATATCTATCAATTCTTATGACCTCACACTCCCTTTAGGCATTCTGCTTTTACCACCAGTATGTCTTATAAACAAGGTACTTATAACCACAAATACAAGTTCATTAATAACACTGTAGCTACCCTATGAAAGCCCCCCCCCAAAAAAACTTTAATGCCAGTGGGTATCAATTAAAGTGAAGAGTGATGTCGGAAAATAATAAGCCAAATAATATGCATTATTTAACTTCACCCCCATTATGTTGATGTTTCTTTTCAAAGAGCATGACTTGTTGGCTTTGACACCAGGAGTATTCACAAATGCCAAAAGCACAGCAGCAGAGTGAGGCTATTTACATGCAAATGGCTTGTGTAGTTGCAGAGAAGTGAGTGTTGAATCAAAAAATGGAGGTGCCAAAGAGCGTTGTTGTCTGACAAGTAGGAATCCTGAATACATAGCTGAAAGCTGCAATATACATGAGTGCACTTGACACAGCAGAACCCATAGCATCTATTTTTCATACCCAACATAATAGATTTATGAACATTTTGGTTTGGGACTATTCATACACAGGATGGGATTACGGTTCACATACAATGATCGTCAAATGAAGTGTCTGGTACACATGATGCGAGTCTAGAGCCATGAGTGAACATTAGTCTCCTTACTGTAATTGAAGGTCAGTAGTGATCAAGGGGTACCATTGTTAATATTGCCTTTTCAACACAGTCATGTCATACCAGTCATGATTACCACACGGTTACTATTAGTCATTATAAATAGATGCTGCTATTGTATAGGATAATGAGGCTACAACCGTTATCTTCTGGAGTAACAACGGCAAACATTCATCCACTGTAAGCTTATCAGCCATCACTGAGTTATACTGGTACAGAGGAGATGAATCGTCGGTCAATAACACAAGAGGCCATGACTTTCACTCTTTTAAATATAACATAAATGGCCTAATTTGTTCACAAATTACAAATCACAAATTACCTAGCTGGGTGTGTTATGAAAATCATTCAAGTCAAGATATGGATAAGCAGTGTCTTATTGAGATGAAGCATCAGTCACATGTTTGCAGGAAAGTGACACTTAAATAATGACTGTACAGTAGGAACTGGTAAATGAAAACATATATCCCTGCAAAAAGCCCTAATGTCAAACAATCAATCGTCGACTACAAAACCATCATTCAAAGCAAAATGTAAACAGGGTTCCTCTATTGCAGCCTTAATGCGTCCCATTAAAACCCTGTTCAAAGCTGCAGCCAGGTGGATTTAGAGGAGAGGTAGGGGGATTAGTGAGCTGATATCAATCACCACAGCTGAACTAACACCTTATCCAGCGCCATCAGAAACCCTGGCTGCTCACCCCATTGATCTCAGCCAGACTCTGGCTCCGGATCAGGCTCAGGGCTAGGCGTGTACTTTCGGGGACCCTAAAGCTCCCGGAAAATAGTTAATCTGAAATGAATACGTCCGATGGAGAATCGGGTATTCAGCTGGCAGGTATTAGAGGCTGGCTGGAAGAGGACGGGGAAGAGCAGAA
>NC_137688.1:20615911-20618411 GCF_963989245.1 Nansenia antarctica
TGCTCCCTCCTGTGATTTTACATTCGGCAGAATGGCAAGCGTCAAGCAGCAGTATTTATAGCACAGATTGTTTAGTACATCACAAATTATTTACATTATTACTTATTTATCTGTATGGTTATTTATATTGAAATTATATTTTCATAACGCAATGAAACGCCATAGCCTATTGTGTCCTGGTCCCACATCTGGATGTTAGCAACCTCGAGCTGGAAGTCATATCAGATCAAATCCTGCTACGTCAAATACAACTTGAGGGAATATTATTTATTCATTCTGCTGTTGACATCTAAGCCATGCCTTAAACGGTGATACTTTGAAAAGTATTCCTCTGAGCCTCAACTATGATGATGTGACTGCAGCTACCAAGTAAAAGCTTTTGTAGAGTACAATGCGTGTTATGCTAATTTTACCATAAGAGGAGAATGACAAACAGAGCTTCCTTGTTGTTGTCTAGTTTACAAGCCTCTGAGCTTCTATGCAGAGCTAGCACAACAATGAAAGTGCCTCTGTGCCCTCCTGTAAAAAGCCTCGGGCCTCTGAGGTCCGACTGCAGCGTTCCTCAGACACCAAAAGCTTAACCATCAATGTCAAATGGTCTGTCACCTATTACTGTTATTTACCCCTGCGGTGGGCAGAAACACAAGCTAGTATAAAGAGAGCTACATGTGTGTGTGCTGTGCTGTCTGTTGCATGTTTTATGAGTTGTGAGAGATGAAATGCTGAGGTAAATCAAAGGAAGAGTTGCCCAGCAAGTATGAAATATGGATATTATTCAAGGCTTACGCATGGGTCACAAACCAAACTGTGAAGCTATAATAGAATATAATTCTATCCAGTATATCTTATATCCTCTATTCAACTTTGCCCGAAAAAACTCACAATTGGGATCCTTTGAGAAGCCAACTGAACATCGGTAACCCTCCGATTCAGCCTGTCTCTCACACAGCACTTCTGAAATCCCATCACTTCTCGATGCAACCCAGAGGCACAACAGCATTGACTACTGCAGAGACCCCACACAGAGGTACCCCATAGAAAATCCATAAACATTGGATACAAATAAGAGGTCTGCAGTCGACAAGGACATCCGCCTGCGTGTAGGATTAAGTGCTTTAGATGTGATGATGAGAAAGGGCTTTTTTTCTCTCATTGTTTTCAAATAGACTATTTTGCTCTTGATCGAACAGCGGCCTTGTTCTGTCTCCGGAGGGCACTAATGCTCATCAAATACCTGTGTTTGTATGAGAGGCAATCCATACAGGCTCTTAGTACCACATTACGATAACGTCATAACTCGGAAAAAAAAAGTGGGCAAAGCCATTAATCAATGAAAAGCTTTGTTTGGAACTGCCCGTTTCAGAAATGTGATTACAGTTCATAATACGATTAAATGTACAGAATTCCTCTGGAAACTGAGCAGCACTATTTTCTGGTTAAGTCCTCCCAGTTGAGGATCCCCCGGTGGATACTCTGCTCTGCTCTCCCTATCAATATCTGTAGCAACTGCTGCCAGAAGATTTGGTAGCACTGGGCATCCGGGGCAGTAAATCTAGGACAGAGGTTGTGTGGGCCGACCAGATAAATGGGATGGGCTTTGTTTTATTGCAGCATTGCTTGTCTTAACTTTCAGCGTCTACCAGGGATTTGCTACTGTCCTTGGGCTTCTCTCTCAAACAGCCGCTTTAAGTCTGGGGGTGAGTCAGCCCTGGTGCCCCAAGATTACATAAATATCCTCTATGAGCCATCCTACACTGGAGCCTTGCAATATTATTGTTTTGGTTGCTTTCTTTAGTAGCGTTCTGTGTGTGATGGGGATCCCAGGATATTAATGAAAACAGTCGCTCTACACTTGAGCCTATTTGACGGGTCGTTTCACACTATTTTGAACAATTAAACGCAAAGAATAAACAACCCTTGATGGCTGCTGTTTTGTAGTGTGAAAACGGCCCTTTTAAACTTAGCTAATCGATTTGATTGGACAGAACTCTGCATGTGTTGCAGCAGTTCTGTCATTTCTACACTTCCAAGCATCAACATGAAGGAAAAGTGGGCCACAGAGACACAAAGCACGACTATCCCTGGGGAAATATGTTACATTCCCCACGTCTTTTGTGATAACGCTTACAATTCATGCCTCTCCACTTCCTGTTTCGGGACTCACAGCAGGGAACAAAGGAGCGATATGCCTTATTAGGTCAATTCGGGATTCTTTTACACACTCATCACGGTTCTGTCTGAAACATCAGAGGGGTATCATTAGAATCAACCCAGAGGAGACGTTATTCACCAAGGGGGAAGAGAGGTGGGGGTGGGGCTGCTCCCTCATGTGCCAGTCAATTCATATTTCCTATGTTGTTGTTTTTTTATAACTGGCCAATTGAAATGTCACAATCTGACCTGGTGCAGCTCTGAGAAATCCAGTATTCTATTGTGTTCACTTGCCTGTTAATTACAATATTAAATCACCAAAACTCACATCGCAGTCATGGTAACAGCA
>NC_137688.1:20623411-20810911 GCF_963989245.1 Nansenia antarctica
GAGTCTTGTTCACCAAACAGTGGCCATTGGCATAGAAACCTAGTTGAGGGAAATGTTCTTCGTCAATGTATGCTAATGTTAATTAGTATGTTGATGTATGTCTATGAGCCTGAGGTCAGAGGCAACTCAAGGATGCTATTCAATACAGCCTGTCTATTAGTTGTATTTGTTTTGTATGCTAGATATGATACAGTATGTTTATCTTCCATCTAAATATGACATTGGCAGTCATCATCTTATCTGAAATGATCTTGACATTCTAAGATCGGTATCATGTAATCTAAAAGAATCAGTCGTGTATTGGCTTGTTAAGGATAACAGAGATCATTACGTAACACAATTAGTGCTATATATAATAGAGCAGCATCGTCATCATCATCATCATCATCATCATCATCATCATCATCATCATCATCATCATCATCATCCGGTAGCTACTCAATTTCAACATTTCATTATGAGGTAAGGTTTGACAAAAAACCCAGATGTATCTCACCACAGTAAATGGGAAAGGACAGCGTTTTTTCTTCTACTTCATTAATCTCCCAATATCCATGGCTGTGGACGGTGGGATTATGGAAGAGCTCCTTTGACACCTCTTGATACACACCAATTTGACTTGGGTTTAAAAGATTTGCCTTCTTTTTGCCTTGTCAGCTTTCGAGAGCTGTACCGTATCGCACCACAATTATAGCGATTAAATGTTCTGAGGACTTTGGATCATTTACATTTTAAGTGACAATAACTTCAAGATTGAATTCTCTCTCTAAATGATTCTTTCCCATCTCCGACTGTGCACGTGCAAGCGTTGAGATTGACGTCTGAAAGGCGTCGATGTAGTAGTAGTAGGACATCTCAAAATGTTAATTTCTTCTGGACATGTCAGACAAAAGTTGGTAACACCCTCCTATTTGCTATGCATTGTGATGCAGGAAATGTGTAATCTACATATGCTCAAAGAACATGACAACAACAATGTCGTTTTCAGTTTTGTTTATTTATCCCACAGGCAAGAGGAAAATACAAAAGTGCTGGGACAATGGGGGAAGCGTAGGCTTGGAGCTAGTTTATGTGAATATAAGATATATATTCAGACAAGGTCAGGGAGACTCTGTCAGAGAAAATTTAGCTCCTGTGCTTGTTGCCTACTTACGACACCTCAAACGCCATGCAGAAGGTTATAAAACACGAATACACCTCGTCCATCTTCCTATTCTTTAGTTTCTATGACATTGCAGCACACGCACACACACACACACGCACACGCACACATGCACACGTGCACGCACACATACACACACAGACAGACACACGCACGGTTGCTAGTGCACGCACACACACGCACACACACACACACACACACACACACACACACGCACGCACACACACGCACACACACAGCCTCCTGTACCTTGAACCACCTCTCTCAATATAGAAATATCTCAAGCTTGTCCAAGAGCTTTGCAAAAGCCTCAACAACAAGAGTCTTCCCAGAGACAACATGAAGCTGTATCCATGTTAAGTCAGGCAGAGACTCAGGTCTATCCACGTTAGGTCAGACCAGAATCCTGCTGACCTTTTCAGCAGACAGCAAATCCCAGGAGTCCAGCTCAAACCACCCTCAGAGACTCATACAATAAACAGCAGCTACTGATGTTGCATGCTACAATCTCAAACACCTTGTATATGTGTGTGTGTGTGTGTGTGTGTGTGTGTGTGTGTGTGTGTGTGTGTGTGTGTGTGTGTGTGTGTGCACGAGCGCTCGTGCGTGCATATGCCATTGGCATTGCAAATCGAGAGATAAAATAATAGCGATTACTAAGTTGTATGTTGGTCTATAAGCTATTGGTAAGCATGACTGTGCTATATACTACCTAACACCTATTCTCTGTGAATTAATTGTGTTCTCATGATTGGTCCATGGATGAAAAGAAAAAACTTGTGGGGAATTGCATTTGAAACAGTGGGGAACTTGCAAAAGAGGGGGTTTACAAGACTAGAATATGAATAAAGAGCGAGACAGGCAGTCACGTGCATAATCCTTCACAGAATGCTAAAGACACACAGCAGTACCGTCTACGTATAGACACAATAGGCCAAAAATACTTGCATCAAAGCTAGATCATAGTTCCCATTTCAGAGATGACTATTCAAACATGCAAGAGGCAGACATAATGCTAGTGTGCTATTATTTGACTTTGTGTACAGCATGCCTATTATATAGTTTTTTAGGTAAGCAATACCCTTTAAGGGTTTGAGGATTTCAGGGTAAACAATTGCTTATTCACTGAATCACCATGACAACTCTTTGTCTGACATTTTGCTCTCTTCTTTCCCCCTTTTGCAATTCAACTCTCACAGTTCATGCTTCCTTTTTCCAATGATTGATTTACAATGAAACCATTTCTCGCAGCACGCTCTATGCATTTTGGTCGAGGATGTAGGCCTTTAAGTGACAGGAAACATTTAAAGCCTGCAAGAAAACATAACAAATCTATAAAAATGCTGTTTTCCCAATAGCCTTATTAGCGAAGACTGCAGTCAGTCTCCAACTCGACGAATGTCGATGAACATGGTCGATTTGGTTGGAGGTTTTCCATGCAACTATACAACAGGTCACTTTACAAAATAAAAAAGGAGTGCAACGTTAGTGGCAGTTGAAAGACATAAGCGCGGCAGTTACAGAATCACGGCTCCGTCACTGGGCACTGGGTATGTGGATGGACTGGCTGACATGGAGACGCAGACAGGTGGAGGTTGACTCTCTCGTGTGGATTCTACTAGTCCAAATGTTACAACGCCGATTGAGCAGGCCTAAAATATAACGGTGTGTAAGCTTGTGACGAATACAGCATAAGTAGCAGCTAATAAATACCTTTCGATATGAAAATAATCGTGGAAGATACTTAATGAATGGCTCCAAGGAATACGCAAAGGGCGTATTACATGACTACACACATTTTTGGGACCTGGGCAAAACTTAAAGTCCACACCAAATCGGGCAATTGCAAGAGGAAAGGTTTGGGTGTGCTTCACCCCAGACAACAATGCAGTGTGAACATTTATCCCCGCAGATAAACACTATAATATGGCCTGGAATGGTAATATGTCATCATGTCGATGTTGTGCAATAATGTAGGCTGCACTTCAGATGCGCGTTATTCTCAATCACAGCAATTGGGTAGCCGAACGCACTAAGCAAAACCATTGTAAGTAACAAGTGCTCCGTTTCACCACAGCTATTGAAGGAAACACCAGCGAATTCGTATTTCGTTTGCAGCACATTGACCTGGCCAAAACAGATACACACATTTAACTTTCAGCATTGAATCATCATCACCTCTATCCAGACTCATATCCCTATTCCGGTTCACTGCAAAATAATAGCCAATATAACATGCGTTATTAAGTGGTGTGCAGCAATTATAACTCATGTTTCATGGTATTCATTGATGTTATTTATATGTAGTCTATATACAGCTGGTGACCGAATAGACGTTTTTGAATACCAGTTTTCCCCGGATCGCCATCAAGTAGTCTAATGTCTGATGTGACTCACCTGCCTCGGTGAGATGCAAATTCCCACATCCTAGTTTTTTCTTAAAAAAAAAAAAAAAAAAAACTGAGACAATATTCAGCGCTTACTTGCGAAGATAAATAGTCCTCGCAGATATTCCTATAGCCTACTACTTTCATGCATTTCAGAATGACCTTTCTCGACGCAAAGATCCTTCACCATCTTCACTCCGTTTACATTTTCATGTTTTTTCCTGCGTTTATTCCTCCGGTACTCCGCGCGCGTTTGATGCTCTTGCCTTGGCTCGTGAGGTCTCCACAAGAGCTCCGCGGGAGCGCGCAGCGCGTGCCATGCTGAATTTTCGGGAATGACACTGGAGGAGACGAGAGTTACTAAGGTAACCAAGGGCACACGCATCACACAGGGAAAGAGAGAACGCGGTTTTGCAAACGCATTTAAAAATAAATAAACATGGTTAATCAGTATACATTTGTTTTTTTTAATTAAAGCTTGTTTGCCGCCTACGGTATATAACAACTCGTCAAGTCCCGTGGGCCCCAATGAAATCCAAGATACTTCAATTCTGAAAACAATACTTTACTAGAATTTCAAGTTGGAAATGCTTTATTTGACTGTGCTTTGTTGGGTGTTTTGTTGCAAAGTCAGTGACAAACATTATTAGCACTATTAGTAAAGAGATGTTTGCCCTTTATGCAAATAAAGATGTGTTTAACACATTAACTGTTTGTTTTATTTGCAGGAAATCCAGCCTATTAGGCACAATAATAATGTATGATGATGATGATCAAGTTTTTTCCAGACATTGAAGACTACAAAAGATATATCAGACTAATCATTATTTCAACAATCACATACGTACATGCCCACTAGCCTGCTAGAATAGCAGTATCACACACACAACAACCCGACACACTGGGTATTAGATCTGAAACTGTGTTGATCATTGCCCAGTCTGTTAGCCTTGAAATGACTGCCAGTTAGAAAAAAAACTCCAATCTGACTGTTTGCTATCAGTCTGTTTATGCTGAAGTGATACTTGACTAAACTGTGCAATAGGCAAAAGGCGACAAGACAAAAGCTTGGCTCTTATTTTCAGATTTCCATATTTATTGTTTGGAATCCTGCAGGGAATGCCAATCTAGAATTGACTCACACAGACTGACGCAAATCACGATGCCACACCCCCAAAGTGAAGTGGCACTTGATTGGCTGAAAGGTACCTGCCTTGTGTATGGATAGCTTTGAGCACGCATGCGCATGCCAGTCAATCACTGACCCCCTAGCCTCTACTCCAGGGGTGGGCAATTAATTTTCACAATGGGCCATATGAGAAACCAGGACTATTGTGGAGGGCCGGACCAGTAGGCTGAACTTAATTCTGCTCAATATGACTTTCATAGCTTTATAAAAAGCAGTAAATGATATGGTTTTGACTAGCTGCTACTGGTAAGAATACATGTTACGATAAGGCTATGAAAATGTGGAGTAGGTCAAATATAGAATTAAATAAATAGTACTAAAACCGCCAATCATTATATCACCATTTCATTTTATTTTTTAACATAACATACTTTTAACCTTCGCAAAAACAATTCTGAAAATGCAATTAATTAACTTCATGCATTAAGCAATAAGTGCTTTTGATATTTTTCAGCAAGAGGACTCATTCAAACACAGGTAAGTAAATGCAGTTATAGTTTTGACCTTTTGCAACATCAGTTTGTGCCTATTATTTATTAACATTACAATATCAGTTTTTTTTCATAACAGGCAACTTGAATTTTTAAAGTACCCACTCGATATAATATACAACAGTTTAACAATCACTAAATACTTATAATCTGTGGATTGGATTCACTGTTCTCGTTTGCCGCAGGCTACCGGTAAGTGATAATGACTTGTAAACATACTTTCGAGGGACATGTTCAAAAGCAAGCGCTGTGTGTTCATCTAGTTATGTGTTGTTATGTGTTTTTAGCGTGTCGATGTTCTCTCAGCATGTTGTGATGTTATAAAAACACAGTTAGACGTTTGTAGCGATGTACCACTGTTAGCCGCTAGCTGTTAGCAGCATTTGTTGTTGTGGCTAATGCTGGCATACAGACCAAGGGCCAAAGTCATCAGACCGGTTCAGAAGCAAGTAAGGGTGTGGCCAGAGGATGCCTCCTCTGCACTCCAGGACTGCTTTGAAACTACAGACTGGGATATGTTCAAGCTGGCAGCCACTTACAACCATCACACTAACTTCCAGGAATATACAGATACTGTTACAACCTACATAAATGCATCGATGATGTCACGGAGACAAAGACCATCACAGTACGGGCCGATAAGAAACCATGGCTGACAGGGGATGTCCATAGGTTACTGAGGACCACAGACCTGTGACAGCGACACCACTCTGCTGAACAACCTGAACGACTTCTTCGATCGCTTTGAAGCCTACAACAGCACTCCTGCACAGAAGTCTCCACCCCCTCCAGATGACCAGTTGGTGTCCCTGTCTCCAGTCAGCGTGAGACGATCCCTCTCCAGGATCAACGCTCGTAAAGCTACCCGGACAACATACCTGGTCGTGTATTGAAGGACTGTGCAGTGGAACTCACTGATGACCTTACAGACATCTTTAACACCTCCTTGAGCCAAGCTGCTGTCCCCACATGCTTCAAAGACACCACCATCATCCCGATACCAAAGAAGGCTTCTCCATCCTGCTTCAATGACTACCGCCCCATTGCACTGACCCCCATCATTATGAAGTGCTTCGAACGGTTAGTCATGCAGCACATCAAATCCATCCTCCCTCCCGCCCTGGACCCCTACCAGTTTGCATATCGGCCAACAGGTCCACCGATGATGCAATCTCCACCGTTCTCCACTCAGCTCTCACCCATCTGGACACCAAAAACCCACATGTAAGGATGCTGTTCATAGACTTTAGCTCAGCATTTAACACAATCATCCCCCAGCAGCTTATACAAAAACTGGATCGGCTGGGAGTGAACACCTCGCTGTGCAATTGGCTGTTGGACTTCCTGACCGAGAGACCACAGGCAGTCCGGGTCGGCAGCAACACATCCAGCACCATCACCCTGAACACACGACTGCACACCAAAGCACAGCACCAATGTCTTCGTCAAGTTTGCGTTATGACACAACTGTGGTGGGTCTCATCCACAATAATGATGAGTCCAGCTACAGGGACGAGGTGAGCCAATTGACCACATGGTGCAGAGACAACAATCTCATTCTCAATGTGGAGAAAACAAAGGAGATTGTTGTCGACTTCCGGAGAGCGCACACCCAGCATCCTCCACTGACCTTCAACTGTGGAGAGAGGCTGTGGAGAGAGTGAGAAGCACCAAATTCCTGGGTGTGCACATCACTGAGGACCTCTCCTTGAAAACCAACACCGCATCACTGGCCAAGAAAGCTCAGCAACGCCTCTACTTCCTCCGCAAACTGAGAAGAGCCAAGAGCCCATCATGCGCTCCTTCTACCGGGGCACCATCGAGAGCATCCTGACCAGCTGCATAACTGTGTGGCACGGTGGATCCTGCCGAAAGACCCTGCAGCGCACAGTGAGAGCAGCTGAGAAGATCATTGGAGCCCCCCTCCCTTCCCTCCAGGCCTTTTTTGACACACGCCTGACCCGCAAAGCACTAAGAATCGCAGGCGACACCACACATCCCACACACGACTTCTTCAGTCTCCTGCCGTCAGGGAGAAGACTGAGGAGCCTCCGGGCAAGGACTAGCAGGCTGAGGGATAGCGTTATCCACCAGGCTGTCAGGAAGCTGAACTCTCTCCCCGCCCCCCCCCTACTCTGCCCTCACTGCCCCCTACTCTGCCCCCCCCCCCTACTCTGCCCCCCCTACTCTGCCCCCACTGTCAGGAAGTTGAACTCTCTCCCCGCCCCCCCTACTCTGCCCCCCTCCTACTCTGCCCCCACTGACTCCAGACTAAGAACAATCTCACTTCATGCATACATACAAGCATACCTGTACTTTAGCCACTTTACTCTATTATACTGAGCCAATTACCACTATTGCGCTTGAACAATTGTCATTGTTCATATTGTATTCCACCCCTGTACATTGTACCGCACATTTCAAATATTTTATCTAGTATTTTTGTATGTAGTTATTTTTTAATCTTGTCGTATCATATTGTTATTTATATATTTTTTTGCTATGCACCGTGGATGAGAGGGAAACGTTCTTATATTTGTCTGCATGTTTAGTTTCGTAGTGGCGATTCAAATTGTAGTCCTTAAACACAGCGATCTGTAATCCACAAACTAAGCACACAGCTTTGCCTTTTACTTCAGTAAATAAATACTTAGAAGTCCAAATACTTAGAAGTCCACACTCTGCATCAATCTTTCTTTTCTTTACGTGAGCGGACATTTTTTAGGGCAACTGCTGCACATTACGGTGAAGATGTGTAACATAGTCACACACGCAGTTACGTAAATAAATAAATACGTGAAAATAAAATTGTCGCCTTCAAAATAAAAGCAATGCAATTGTACTGAATGCATCGCGTACAGTTATTTACATGTTATTTCTATTATTATGATTTTTCTTTTTCTTTTTTGACCTCACGCGGGGCCGGCCAGGGACAGCCAAAGGGCCGCATGTGGCCCGGGGGCAGTACAATGCCCAGGTCTGCTCTACTCCATAGGCACCGGTGTAGATAAGAGCACTGATAAGGGTTTTTCAATAAGACAACATTCCAATAAGACAACATTCCAAATATTTTCTCAAAGGGCAAGATGGAGAACATGTTACCCTTGTAGCATTACCCTAGTTACCTGGATCATTTCCATTCAAAACAGGATGCTAAGTGTAGCAGCTAGTGGCTGGGGGCCAATTTGGAGTAGGGCTTACAGTGTGTCCTGCACCTGACTGAGATGAAACAGAATAGTTTAGGAATGGATGATACCCTGCACATAGTCATTTTCTTCCCTTTGTGTGTGTGTGTGTGTGTGTGTGTGTGTGTGTGTGTGTGTGTGTAAACAGCTCTGCCCTAGGGGGAGAGAGTGACTGACAGCACTCCCTATGGGAGCTTTGATCGACTAATTTGAGTTCTGAGGTTTTCTGCCTCCCCCTAAGAGCAGAGCAAGGCCTAATTATATCCCATGTAAATGTATGCATTGCCATTGCGAACCAAAAGTCAATTATTCCAGCGTGATTACCTTGCACCAGTTCAAGACACCTCCAGGTATTAGCATGCCAATGTGTTTAAAGGCCAGTTTCACCCTGTTATGTCTCTGGAACAAAAGACACAGGATTTACATTTGAACAGAGGCCCACTTCTCACTATCTGACCATATTATAGACCGCCGGCGGTCTTCCCGTTTCTTCTTTGTCACTGTTTCTGTGATTATCAGCAACTACTTTATTGTCTTGACTGACAAGGAGTAGGTGGCCGAAGTAAAGACAAGCTCACACTCAGGGTGACTTATTCCACATTCTAGTATGCTTACTAGCAGTAAGATTAAGACTTGTTGGTGCATGTGGAGGGGTGGTGCGTGGCATTTTAAAGGATACACGGTACACCCCATGATAGCCATCATCAAACAACAGGACATTAGAACATAGCAGACATTCATTGCCCCCTAGACATCAATGTAAGCCTAATTTTACAAGGAATTGTCCTAAAAGCTCTATTGTGTGTTCCACAGAGGCGTACCAGTTCCATAGACCATATACTGTATGGATCCCTAATTCCCTTCATATAAAAAGAGGAATTAGAGCATCATATCCCCTGTGCGTCCCTCTCTTTCTTCCCCCCCTTCCCGTTCTCAATGTGTTTAATGACAGCTGGGGACTCTTGGCGACCCCGCCCCTTTACAGAGGGAGCTAATTAGCAGGTTCCCTCCTGTCACTGCTGCCACCAGATGGGTTCCCACAATGCACTGCCAATGTCAGCGAGCAGGAGTAGGGCCTCACAGGTGGAGAAAAAAAAGAGAAAAAACAATCTCTCTCTCTCTCTGTATAGTCTAGTACTACTGGACTAAGTCTATGATACTGGCCCCATTAGCTAGATATAATGTATTCTTACTTTGAGTATGCACTTATCCTCTAGAAAAATATGATTACATATTCAATTAATATTTAACCTTGATACATCATTTCAGATTTCGGTACATAACCCTTTTAAGAATGGCAGTATGAGTTGAGAATAAAGATTAACACATCTCTACTTGCCAAAACAATAATGGTTCTCAAATACAATTTTCTTCCTTTCTTTTCTTCTTTCTTCTGAAATGCTTCATACCCCGCGCATGCAAATGAAAAGCTGTACAGCAGATTTGCACTGTATGTTTTAAGACGGAGATACTACCAAGCACCTCCATGACTAGAGCCACTATAGTGCAATACAGGTTATGAGGATATAGAGTGTTACAATACACATTCAGTGTTGTGGTTTCCAACTCACACACACTGTAGGTCATTCACAACCAAATCTCAGCCACTACAGTATAGTTAGCTCGTAGAAACTGGCGATAGCTGAAACTGGTCAATTTGCAACTCTTGCATGCTTGAAAATGTTTCTTTCAAAATGTATTCGAATAGGAAATCCCCTACAGCGCACTTCTGGATGAGGCATTAACGTACAGTAAGATGTCACGGTGAAAGCACTTCCTGTGCAGGTGAGTTCTAAACAAAGCAGGAGACGAGCACTGAGTGCTGGGTTCTAAGAGACGCATGAAAACAAGCGTAAAGGTTCATATCAAAGGGAAAAAAAACATAAATAATGTATCAAAGTGAGAGGAAATCACAAGAGGTTAACTTATAAAGAAAGTCATGGAAGTAGGAGGTTATATTATTGGAAATAGATGATCACAGCAGGAATGTGAATATGACACGGTTCAAAATATACCTTATATATTTTGTACTCATACTACGAATACTTTTAGATATTGTTCCGAAAAAATCCATAGGAATAATTTACATTCGAAATGATCATAAAGACAGAATTCAGTTTAATGTTATGAAGACTGCGTATAGACTGCGTAGAGAAAAAAACGCATGCTCAATTTCAACTTCATCTACTTACTGTAGTTACTGTAGTTACCACAGAAAAGCTACTGTAGCATAATATTGAATTCCAAAAGTAAAGAGGGAGATTAAAGGGCTTCTGTGACCTACTTAGGCTGGCTGGTCAAGTGAACCAGCAGCATCAGCAACAATGTTTATTTGCTGTGAAAGGTCAACTTCTCTGCATTGTCTCTACCTGACAGCAACACACACACAAGCACGCACACACGCACGCACACATGCACACAGGCAAAACACAGCCTTAGAAACATTTATAAGTTCAGGTCCAGATCATTAAGATTTTATTAAAAGATATTTCTGTGTTGAAACCTTTAAATCAACCAAAATAATTACTGTGAATCCAATGGACACTGAGTGGCCAAACCATTGAACCGTAAACCTGATTAGTGTTGTCTTTGCAGCACATCCATTTATCACCCTCAAACAGTGATATCAGGAGCCCCGCCGAGGCAGGGACATGTAGACAGACCAGCAGCTCCATCTCTCACTGCCTCCATCAAACAGAAGCTAGAAGCTCCCACCTGCAAAGACTCCATCTGCTCTTTTAGTCCCAACCAAATAACACAGAGCAACTCTGTTACTCAATAGAGGGATAAACCAGTCTGTAGGTTGTGGATTTGATTAAAGTATGTCATTCAGTGGTATTTGATGTATGTTTTTTCGCACTGTAAAGTATGTTGTAGTCTTTTGAGTAATCGGTTACTGTAGCTTCAAGATGGAAGATGTTGATGGTGACAGTGATGTTTTTATTATTATTATTATTATTATTATTATTATTATTATTATTATATAAAAGCATGTTTTTAAAAAGCTAAATTATTAGTTTCTCTACTGTAAATAACAATGTAAAAAGTAATTCTTCCTTCTTCTAGCATTGTGAATGCTACGGAGCCCCCTGGGGTCACATTGTAGAAAGAAATTATTTGATGTGTGAATCCGTTCCCTCGATTTAGTAAATCTGTTCCCTCGGTTTGGTAATCCGTTCCCTCGGTTTAGTAATTCGTTCCCTCGGTTTAGTAATTTGTTCCCTCGGTTTAGTAATTAATTCCCTCGGTTGAGTAATTCGTTCCCTCGGTTTAGCAATTCGTTAGGGTTAGGGTTAGGGTCATAGCATAGATTAGTTTTTCTTATGATGACAAATGTGACACAGTCTGATCTGGTCCGCATGTCGGCAACCAATCAAAAACCTTTCTTTTGAAACACGGAACTACGTTTCAACGTTGTTGAGAATCATAACACAAACTCGCTAGTCAAGCCAAAATACTGTAACGAAATGGGTTGGGTGAGTAATCCCCACTGCTACATAGTTAACTATAACACTACTTTACATTGTCAGCAGGCTCAGAAAACAAGCTGTGTTAGTTGACTAGCGATGTGTCATTGATTTTCACGGAAATGTATTCACATTTCTTTAAAGAAAAGTCTGATCATTACATCGGAGGACCAAAGCATTAGAATGTGACACAAATGTTCTTGTTATAAGTCACATTGGATAAAGGCGTCTGCTAAATGTCTAAAATGTAAAATGTAAAAATGTTTATTTTGCTTCTACACAGAAGTTCAGAAGTTTGATACTAATAGCATACAGTAAGATTCATCAATATCATAACCAACACACTACCTCTCAGAATCTACCCTATGGGACTGGCAAGGAAGATTATGAGATTGATGATTCATATACTATTAGTCTAAGTATTGTTATTGATATTCCTAATGGTATTGGTAGATGCTATTAATATGTATTGATGATGTGTATATTGATGGAAAGCATGGGCACTGCACTACAACCCCACTACACTACAAGTAAAATGTAGTAGAGTGTACCTGCCGAGGAGAGTTATAGGGTCTACGAGGAGAGTTATAGGGTCTCCGTGAATGCCATGGTCTAGTGGTGTTACTGGAATGAACGTACTCGAATCCTATTACCATGTGATCACAAGTCATTTCTCACCCAAGATTACTCCTTAGGAGGCCACAGGAGAACCTCATAACGATGAACCCTGAAATCCCAGAGAGTTTCAGAGGGCATTGGGGAGTAACAATGGCGATAGAGGAGCACATATTTCTCTTCATCAACCAATAAATAATGTAGGCGAATCCCATTAATAATGTTTCCCTTAATGGATATATGCATGCTCAGAAAGGATTTCCAGCTCCAGTTTTAAAAAATTTAACATGTGAAATGATGCGTCGCTATGTGACAAAGTGATTTTTCAGAGAGGAGAGGAGAGTAGTACAAATGCATCAGGGAGCATCGCAGAGAGAGAGAGAGAGAGAGAGAGAGAGAGAGAGAGAGAGAGAGAGAGAGAGAGAGAGAGAGAGAGAGAGAGAGAGAGAGAGAGAGAGAGAGAGAACGAGTGAGAGAGAGACAGAGACAGAAAGACAGAGAGACAGAGAGAGATAGATGATCTGTAGGAAAGGGGCTCTGCAGTATCTGATTGAGGATATTGACACCAGACAGCCTACAAATTGACATACACTATACCTGATGTAAGATCTTCTGTAGAGAAATTGAAACTGTTGACCATCATAGTTTCATTTTGATCCAATTAGAGGGGTTACGTTAAGGGGGGTAGTGGAGAATGCAGGGAAGCTAAAACAGGAATAGAACATTATATATATATATATATATATATATAATATATATACCCATATACATACCCATATATATATATATATATACATATGATACCATCATAACAAAGCAACACATTTTATGGAACAGTTCCACCACCTGCAAAATTCTAATTTAGTTACTGATTAGAAATCAATATGGGAAAATACCAGCACATGAGCTGTAGAACATGGAGATTGAATTTCCAATACCTCTAAGTGTAACGCTCATCCCTTATTCCCATCACCAGCACTCTCACATGGCACATCATAAATTGCATGTACATTGAAAATGCAACTCATCAACATTGAATAGGAGTTATATGACAACCTACTGAAACTGAAATTCAAATAGCATTTCTGATAAGGCATGTTGCCTCATTCGTAACAGTATGAAATATTTGATATATCCAGTGAACAATAAAAAACCCTGTTTTGGTCACAGTGTTTCAAAAACGGCATTGACACAGGCCTGTCAGGAAATAAATAAACAGGGAAGAGAGAGTGACAACAGAGGATGCAACAGCGCAGAGAATGTGGTCGTTCTCTTCAGGCTTTTCAGCCTTGTGATGTTACCTGCCTCCACCAACCTGACATACAATATGCATATGCTATCAAAGTAAAAAATCAGGCATGAAAGTTTAATGAATACAGGAATAGAGGGGGCGAGTTTCACAAAAGGGAAGTTGATTTGCTGAAGGCGATGTGGAATTGTTTTAAGAGAAGCGTATCCGACAAGAAGCAGGAAACCTGGAGAGGGAAGAGGAGCAAACGCCACGGGCTCCTGCATTTCACATGTGAATCTAAGAACGACACTGCAATTATACATACCCATTATGGACATGGATGCACCCGTGAAGTGCATTTCCATGCTTTGAACAGACTCACTGTTGTCCTAAGGACATGATAATAATAAGCAGGTGCACGTTGCTAGTTTCAATTTGGAAGATTTGTAGAGTCACTGCAACCTAGATAAGCATTAACTAATGTCACCTAACCTACAAACATGTTTTCTTGTTGTCTATAGAGTCCCACTGTCTTAATACCATGCTGAACAGTACTACCTTATATACAACCACTGTCATTTTTGGTCTATTTCAGGCCATCTTATTCAGCAATAATATGGATCCAACCCAAATTGGTCCGAACTGTCCTAGAGCGACAGTAAAGTTTGAGTACTGCCTACATAGGCCTACAACCTATTTTAAAATCAGGTTGCCCCCTGATTTACCTCAACGAACCAGACAGCATCACCAAGTTAGTCCGCACCAGGGCTGGAGTTGCTAGGCAACTGAAGACACTTGCTGCAGAAGGCCTGAAATTATTGTTTGACTTGAGGAAAGATTTTATATAACGTCTAACAGGAGAGAAATTTCACATGATTATATTAAATTATACATATCATTTGAGTTTAAAAGAAAATAAGATTACTTGTTTCAAGATAGATAAAATGTCTCTGTTATGTAAGGAACAGAATATTTATGTTTTCATTTAACAAATTCAATTTCCCAGAGCAAAGAGATCGTTGTTTTATCTAATATTGTATCGCATAGGAAGATAATGTGAAGAAATCATTATAGAGCTGTTATGGAAATGAGTGTAGCCTACGCATACTTGTGATTCACAGGTCATGTCATCTTAGACTCTAATTCAATAGTTTACACATGTGTAATTGCACAAAAACAAACAAAAGTACATGTAGAATTCTATAAAAGGCAGTATCTGCCATATCACTTAGTGCCCTTATGCTCACGCACGCTGAGAGCTAACTGCACTGCACCAATCATCCACTGCGCAAAACGTGGGCCTATGTGAGTAATATGTTAATTGCAGTACTTCTACTTAACATAATATGTGGGCAACAACAGTCATCACTAATTACCATTTTCTATACAGCATGTGTGTGGAACAGTTCCCATGGGAAATTTACAAGGTTAAAGGTCACTTACCGAGCACCAGGATGTCTGTGACCTCCCTGATAGCCTTGTAGGAGGTGCATGGGGAAAGTTACTATAGGGTACTATATGGTTTACATGGTTAGTTTATATGAAACCCTGAGTCCCTTTAACAAATCTTTTTTTTCATTTATCCATTCATGGTTTTGATCTTGATGGGCAACAATGTCAATTGTGAGTAGACAGCATCCCCTAGTGTTCAGTAGTTCTGGCATCCAAATTGTTTTTTCTACCTCTGCCTGGTCAATGAATCTTTAGTTGTGACGCAGGTCATCATTGAACTATGATCTATGATGGTCAGGTGAGAGGACACACAGTAGCTGATCTACAAGTGAAGCAGGTACACTTTGTGGTAAAGATCTTTATTCATTATTATTATTTATTTTTGGTGGTCTTTATTTAGACTTTTTTCTACAAAAACACTCTTTGAAAAACATTAAAAAGACAAGAAGACTAGACAAAGGCAGCAAGACTGTTGTTGATTGCCTTCAACGCATCCAAATAAATGTTCCCTCGCCTGTCTTTAGTTTTGATGTGGTCTGTAATTCTATATTTCACCACTAGAGATCACTACATGACTACCGAAAGATAGACAGAGGCACTTTATGAGCACGAAAAAACTGGTTTCCTGCAATAATTTTAAAGGAACATAAACAAATTACAAAGTAACCCAGCTCACAGCACCAGTCCAGATTGTACAGACATTATAGCAAAACACACAGATCTTTCAATGATTGGAGAACATTGGACCAAACTGTATTGAAAGTGTTCAAATAATAAGCATCAAATAACCCATAAATCATTTTATAGAATGATTAATGTATACACACAAGCTATACGTATGGCCCTAACTGAGTACAGTAGAATTGATTCTCTAAAAGGCAAATTCAGTCTTGTGGAGAAGTATTCAGCCATAAAATATGTGTTTATTTATGTTATACTCATTATGGTGTGCATGTACAGTATGCTATGTTGTTAACTACTACAGTAATGAGAAGCAATCAGAGAAATTAGATCTAAATAGATTGAAAATACTACGTTAACGTGGCTTTGGAGGAGGAGACCACAGACAAATAGTCACTTACCAGGCAAATTAGCCAGTAGGGAAATCAGAGATATCAAGCTGAACACCCTGGCTAGTTTCTGTTTGACAGCCTGTCTCCGGTGCATCGGTTAGTTTGGCACTCCTGAAGATAGCATGCAGCACATGTGCATAGAAATATAGGTTCAATGGGAGGAAGACTGCAATCTTCACTAGCATGAGAGGTAATCAAATGAAGGAGAAGAAGGTGTGGTTGACGCCGTCCAGGACCCACGCTGTCCCCAGGACCCACTGCCCCAGCTCCTTCAGCCCCACAGGAAGCAGAAGGAAGGCCCTGCTGTCCACCAGACGCCCACAGCCACACACCACCATCAGGTGGGTGGAGAAGGAGATGAAGGAGACGTAGTGGAAGGAAGCAGAGCTAGTCAGGTGTTTGGCGCTCACCATGACTTCACACAACCCGGAGCCCAGCATCCAGTGCTCGTGGGTCCACCAGTGGATGACGAGGGACCACAGACTCAGGTTAATCAGGTTGGACATGGTGCTGCCCAGGATGAACATGGCCACTTTGTTCCTGATCTTGCGCTGCCGGATGATCACCCAGAACACACTGTAGATGTTCAGGTTGAAGCCTGGGACCAGAAGCCGGAGCTTTGAACACAGGTTCAGGTAAGCATGGACACCACAGTAGAATGAAGAAGTTTCCTTCATGGTAAACAGTCTGTCGATGGTAATGCGATGGGTGTTCAGGGAGTCTAGCTAGAGGATCAATTCTCCTTTAACCTGGTGTCATCGGTCATTTGAAAGAATCTGAATGAAGAACCAATAGAAAATAGATAATAAGAGAAGAAAATGAATTAATCGGCCAACATGTGAATATACAAGATGAGCTGGGTTTCTTGTAGAAATGTAAACAGATTCTGTATTCCACTGTGCTGTGCATGTTTTTCTTCACAAGCCCTCTGAATGTCAAGTCACCCTAATCAAGTCTGTTTTTTCTTTCTCCAAAGCCTATTGTTTGTAAGACTCTGGCCCAGTGGAACCAATTACAAAGGATTCAGGTCATAATCCTCTCCCTCCCTTAATAAACCTCACATGGATGATCTTGTAAAACTGAGATCCGTTGGCTAGTGTGTAGTTAATTGTCAAACGGATTGCTCAAAAGTGGAACAAGGCTCTTCACTCACCCTACAGCAGATTTGAAACTGAGGTTAAATGAGAGTCAAGTTATTTTCCCAATTTCCCTGTTTTCCTCCTACCGTCCCTCCTCAATTATCGTTGACATTCATATGAGCCATTCAGTTCATAGATACCTTTTATCATTGACTACTTAAAGAAAAGGCTTTTGGGGCCATTTGAGATTTTCTTTAATATACATTATTAGACTCTGAGGTCAAGCTGTCATTACTCATCCTTAACCTCATTCCTTATCACCATTCATCCAGTGCATCTACAGTAAGCTGTTTTGAAGTGCACTGATAAGATTTGATTTGATTCACCCTAAAGTCATCTGCTAATTCTTTCTGCATGATATCCGGGGGCTTGTTGGTTCTAGGTTTTATCTGATTAATTACCCTGCGATCTACACATCATTAACCGAGCTACTTCCTCTAGCCCTGCCAATGCTACTTCCACTAGCCCTGCCAATGTGGAAATTGTCCTAATGAGAGTAAAAACCTATTTGTTTAGTTCATTACGGCTTTATGAACATGACACAGAGACAGGCTGATTAAGTAGCTAACTACTCTGACGTTTTAAAACTGTGAAATGTGAAGATGTGACAGAATTAACGCACTCGCACAAGTGATCAAGTTTAATAGCATGTTTATTATATATTTATAATTATGACTAGAGCATTAACGTTGCATGACTCAATGCCAGTATGTTTTTACTGTTCATTGTATCCCACTGTTAGTGTCAACAGCTCAATGCATCGCGTCCTTTGGCAGTCTACATGGACACACCCACACCCAACCACCCACCCACCTGCACACTAGAACACTAGAAGCTTTCGTTTTATTTTAATTATTCAGAGTTTTTAAATGATAAAAAAAAAAGCAAAAGGGTCCTGTGCAAAAGTTTGGGAACCCTTTTGGATTATTCTTTGTTACCTTTGGAGACCTGATGATTACTAAGGCCGAGACCAAGGTGATTTACTCATTAGGGCTTCAATGAGTCAGGTGAATATAATTCCAGAGTTGAACTATATATTCTGAAGTAACTCCATGCCTTCTAAAGTATCCGACTGCGGTGGCTGTTGTGTCTGGTGTTAAAAACCATGGGTTCCTCTAAACAGTCCAAGGATGTCAGAATCAAGATAGTTCACTTCCACCATCAAGGAGAAGGTAAAAAAAAATAACTTGCAACGTTGCAAACTAGCCATTTCCACTGTCAGAAACATCACAAGAAAATGGAAAATGGAACAATTGAAGTCAAGGCAAGATCTGGAAGACCAAGAAAGATTTCTGATGGAATGGCCCGAGATCTAGTGAGAAATGTTCAGAAGAACCCACACAGAAGAGCTGCAAAAAAGAGTAGCAGACACCGGTCTAGTTGTTCACAGGACAACAATACAGCGTACCTTAAACAACTAAGACCTACATGGCAGAGTTGCCTGAAAGAAGCCTTTCCTACGACCTCAACACAAAATGAAGTGTCTGAAGTATGCAAAAGAAAACCTTGAGAAACCTGAAGCCTATTGTAACAATGTGCTTTGGACTGACGAAACCAAAATTGAACGTTTTGGCCACAACCAAAGAAGGTATGTTAAGAGAAAAAAGGGTGAAGCATTTGTAGAGAAGAACACCATGCCAACTGTTAAGCATGGAGGTGGATCCATTATGCTTTGGGGTTGTGTAGCAGCTGGGGGTCAGTCCAGAAATTCAAGTTGAAGTAGGTTGGGTATTCCAGCAAGACAATGACCCGAAGCATACCTCAAAATCAACCATGAAGTACCTCAAGGAAAGACGGATGAAGGTTTTGGAATGGCCATCACAGTCCCCAGACTTGAATATTATTGAAAATATGTGGAGAGATCTCAAACATGCTGTGTATGCAAGAAGACCGAAGAAGAATGGGGAAAAATTCCCCAAACAAGAATAGAAAGACTCTTAGATAGATAGATAGATAGATAGATAGATAGATAGACTTTATTTGGGGTTTTCACCAACATCTTTAACCAGTCCCTGTCCCAGGCCACCGTCCCACCCTGCCTGAAAACCTCAACTATCATCCCAGTCCCGAAGAAAAGCACGGTGAGCTGCCTAAACGACTACCGCCCGGTGGCACTCACACCAATCATCATGAAGTGCTTCGAGAAACTAGTCCGGGCCCACATACTCACACGCCTCCCGCCCAACCTGGATCCATACCAGTTCGCCTACGCTCTGTAGGTCCACAGGTCCACAGAGGACGCCATAGCGACGACTCTCCACGCCACTCTATCCCACCTGGAGAGGGGAAACAGCTACGCGAGACTGCTCTTCGTGGACTTCAGCTCCGCCTTTAACACCATCCTTCCAGACAGGCTAGTGACCAAACTACTAGACCTGGGTCTATCACACTCTATATGTGCGTGGATCAAGGACTTCCTGACCGACCGCCCCCAGAGGGTGCGGGTGGGCCCCCACACCTCCACAGCCCTCAGCCTCAGCACTGGGTCACCCCAGGGCTGCGTGCTAAGCCCCATCCTCTACAACCTCTACACCCACGACTTCACCCCCATCCACCCCAGCAACTACATCGTAAAGTTTGCAGACGACACCACCGTGGTGGGATGTATCTCGGGGGGGGACGAGGCGGCGTACAGGGATGAGGTAGAGCAATTGAGCAAGCTGTGCAAGGTTAACAACCTGCTGCTAAACAAGTCAAAGACCCAGGAATTCATCGTAGACTTCAGGAGGAAAAAGTCCGAGATCCTGCCCCTGCTCATCGACGGAGAGAGCGTGGAGATAGTCTCAAACCTCCGATTCCTGGGACACAACATGCGGGATGACCTGGCCTGGAAGGACAACACTAAAGGCACCATCAAGAGGGCACAACAGCGGCTATACACCCTGAGATGCCTCAAGAAACAACACAGCAAGAAGGAGATGCTGGTGGCCTTCTACCACGGCGCAGTGGAGAGCATCCTCACCTTCGGCATCTCCAACTGGTTCCACAGCTGCACGGCAGCGGAGAGAAGCGAGCTACAGAGAGTCGTGAGAACAGCACAGAAGATCACCGGCGCCACCCTCCCCTCTCTGGAGGAGCTGTACAAAACACGCTGTCTCAGGAGGGCCTCCAAGATCTCCAAGGACCGACCCACCCTGGGCACGAACACTTTGTCAAGCTGCCCTCGAACAGGAGGTACAGGACCCCGGCCGCTAAGACAAACAGACTGAAGGACAGCTTCTACCACAGGGCCGGATTGTATGGCAGCTAGTGCTGAGGCACAAACATGTACATTTTCAAGCCTGCAAACTGTGACACTTTAAAATAATGTGAAAAAATACTTTCCTGTGAAATATGACAACCCTAGTTGACTATCTGTGCAGTATAGTACAGTGGATTGTGTACATAGCCTCTATTGATGTAAACCAGCTCCTTACCTTCTTGTGATTTTATGCATCTATGCTTTTTCTAAAATGTGTTTCTTTTTCCTTTCCTAAACACCAGGGGAGCCTCCCCTCCTAAATGTAGCTGGCTACAGGAAGCGTTTGCAAGCTGTTATAGTTGCCGAGGAGGAGTTACAAAGTACTAGCTGACAGGGTTCCCAAACCTTTGCACAAGGCCCTTTTCCTTGTTTATTTTGAGACTGTAAACATTTAAAACTCTAAATGAATATTGCTTTAAAATGTAATGAAATCTGTCATGTTTAACTTTGTATCATTTAGAGGTTAGGTTTGCTTCTTTTCACTTAGATAGTAATTGTAAAGGGCATTTTGACTAGGGGTGCCCACATTTTTGCACCCCACTGTAGTCTGGATTTAACTATCATTATAATACCACATTTTGTATTTCAAAGAGCTACATATTGAATATAACGTCAATGTGGAGCTCATGACACCTGCACTCTCCGTGCTGCACTTTTCTCTCTTTTTTTTCTTTTTCTTTTTTTATAGAAGGTGGAAAACTCCTGTTTTTGTTTGCAGGTGTAACCAGTGGGGTTAATTGGTAAATCACGCCCACTTGGCATAATCTCTATAAAAAGCTTACCTGTGACAAGTGCCTGTGTCTTGCTCCCCTCCTCCTCTGTTACCAGCTGTGGCCACTCCTACTGATTACACACGGCTACATTCTGACTACAGGTATGCAGCGTCTCCCTTGGTTTCCCAGTCGGCAGTGTGCACATGGTTTAGTAGGCTAATGTTTGTTTGATATACATCCATGCACTGCAGATATCCCCGCTATTGAGCTGTCTACTCCTGTGAGGGAGTTCATTATTGTTCCCTGGCTCAAGGCACGTTTAGAGCCGTCTGGTTGCGGGCATTGATAGGCTACAGCCAAGGTAATGTGTTCTAAACACACAAACTAATATTGACAACCTGTAAAGTGACATGTTCTCTGTAAATATCTGTATCAATGTATTATGTTTATGTGATGTCTAATTGGCTATTGTCTGTATTATTGGATGTCTTTCTTTCCAGAACAGAACAGAACTACAGCTTATAGCCATTGTCACTGCTGCTTTGCTTGGTTAGGATTTTGTATGACAACAGTTTTAGCTCCCCTTGAACCTTTTGAATTATTTTGAGTTATTTTGAAATGTTTGTATTTTATTCATGCTCCGCCCCGTAGTCTGGTCCAGCTAACGTGGTAGTACCGCTAGCCCACCCCTGTAGGGTAGACACGCCCATTTTAAGTTAAAGGAGCACTGGAGCGAGTGATTGTGTGACTTCCTCTTGCATGTTTCATATAGAGTGCTGTGTGTGGCATTGCCAGTGAATCTTCTAATGTGTGCTATTGTCTATTGCTACTAGTACAGTAGGCTATTATTGTGTGCTCCACTATTGTGTGCCCTATACTGGGTTGTAATACCCCTTTATCTCCAGTTCCCCTAGATATATATAGATATATAAGTGGCTGTCGCTCCCAGGGGTTGGGTCTCATGCTACCTGGCTAGCTCCATTTATACTGTGGCTGTTTTAAAATATGTATTTGTAATAAAGTGATCTTTTGTATACTTTTCTAAAACCGGGTCTGACTATTCTGTGGCCTGTACCTGCAAGAAGGGAATCCCTGTTCATGATAATCAGCCCGTCAGGCTTACCTGGTTCATATGACTAGATTCTTTAGGTGGAAGTCCTAAGGTGGCGTTGTCACACCGTGTAATTGTAGGCCCCCAGTTGGCCGGGTTACACAGGGATATATGAAGAAGTTGTAAATGTCTGCTGTTGCACCTGTATTATAACTGTCATATCACAGCCATGGACCTCCATTGGACGACTAGTATTAAAAACGTACACACAGACATGGATACATGCACACACACAGGAACACAGGGAAAAGCTTTCCATAAAGGGTCTTCTTTGTTTAAAATTCTTAATCACTCTTGAGGCCAAACTGATTTTTCTCCATTCATTTGAGAGGATAGGTTATGTGGCTATCCCTGGCTCGCTGATTCAAACAGACTGTGGGGTAATTGGACAGCATGAATAGGCTTCTCTAATGGAGAGAACCACTGTGCTGTTTTAATGGCATCTGCTCAGGCTGCTGTCAATGAACAGGAGAAGAATTGAGGGAATAAATCACCAAAACAGACAGAATTGTCTGTACATGGCCGAATGCCTCAGATCTCTCTATATATCTCTCTATATTGTCGAAATGACTGAACAGTTGAATAACAAAACTTGGTATTGAAAATGGGCAACTGACCCGGGAAGAAAATGAAGTGTAGTGAGAAATTAAAATCATTAATTTAAATATATAAACAGTCATTTTAGAGTGAGTTTGAGATTTACATTTGTTTTTTGATGCAAATACTATTGTAGCGAACAAGACTGGGAGTAACTCTCCCCATGCGGGTCCTGAACCCCGATCTCCCGCAAACCAAAAGGCCACACCAACTCCAAGAGTGTTAACTCCCTTGGGAGTGCTGCTAACAGGCCACATACAGGTTTGTTACAGTATTGTTAGTCATGATTTTACAGTTTCAATGTTATTTCCCAGACATCATCAAAACAGGTTTGACCTGTAGATTTAATATCTTAAACAAAAATCAAGTGGAAAATATTTTTCAAGACATTTTGGGGAAAGAAAAATAAAGAAAATCATATAAAGAGAACATTCATCAGCTTTGTAATACAGATAAACCTCTCTATATAGCATGACAATCTAAAATATGTAAGAATGATAAAATAATTAATAAAGAAAACGTATCTAACCGATGGCTGAGAAATCATATTTCTCAAAGAGGAACAACATTATCTTTGTTGTAACTTGTATTTATCACTGTATTTACAGAAATGAAAAAAATGGATGACCATTCACAAACAAACCTCTTGATTCACGAATTGTTCTAGAATCAAGTAAAACATGTGTGTAGGGTAAACCAAATTCTAGCATCTGTACTTGGGAAAACCTTCTAGGTGTAAAAACCCAAAATACATATATAATCATGTCAGATTACAAAACAATTTTCTCAGGTAGGCATATCATTAAAATAAGAAATAAATTCAGAAAATCAGAATCTAGACTGTGTTGCCTTCAAGGCATAATGTTGGCATAAAGCATTTGTTGCGCTAGTCTCAAAGCTCACTTCCTGTTAGTTTGTTGTTAAGGAAACCAGTTGAAGCTATTCATTCTATCCACGCTGTACACACCACAGAGGCAATGTCGTAAGTTAATAATTTCATAGTTACACTTAATGTTCATGTTGAGAGCATATTTACATAAAAAGGCATTTGATTTGTTTCTAGTACATTATTTACATTAGGAAAAGCATGCTGCCAACAAACAGTAGTAGGCTAATTGTTTTACTTTCTGTCTTGTTACAGTTTTTACAGTTTTACAGCTTTCATCCTGAAAAACATCTGCTTGCTGCGGTGGCACATGATCAAGTGTAGCTGCAGTGACACAGGGTCAGCACTGGTCTGTCTGAGGAGACAGATAACAACATTGCAACAGAATTGAATGTCTGCTATACACACAATGAAAACAACATAAAAACACAATTTATGAGTATAACAACTCATAATATATCAAAATAGGAAACGGTAGAAAATTATAATATATATATCTGTCTTTGACAGTAAGTCACGGTTTGAACAATGTATGAATATTAACGGCTTGGAAAACACAAAATAAAGTAGACCTATATAATTGTTCAGATTCCACACGCATTGCATGTAATCCTCCACAGAGGGAAATTGACAGGTGTATGCAAAACTCAAATGGAAAGTGATCAGTTTTCCCAGAGTTCCACATAAACCCACCTTTTTGAGAATAAAAACAACTCCTAATGAGCAGTGTGGACGTACACGTCTATACCGGAGGGTTCATAAAACCTCAGGCCAATAAACTGTAGTAGAAAAAAACGTCATTTGACTATAAAAGAAAGCAGCTCCCCATGACTTGGGTTAGAAAATATAAATTAAACAGCACTAAACCCTTGCCCATGCAAAGAAATTGTTTTAAAATAGAAAACAAAAGTTCAAAACAGCTAGGATCTCTTTTCACAGAAAGAAACCAAACCAAAACAACTCAACAGTACAAACACAGACGTGCTACTCTACAGAAAACAACCACATACAATTACAGTAGTTCTAAGAAATAAATCCTCACTTAAATACTTACAATGAGACAAACAAATCAAGTTATGTCGTGTTGTTGTAGTGATGACAAACAAATCAAGTGATATGTGGTGTTGTTGTAGTGATGACAAACAACGTATTAAAGTTAGCCACTTACTCGGCGCTCTTGTAGTAAAACGCAATCACACATGTACACACACAATCACACATGTACACACACAATCACACATGTACACACGCAATCACACATGTACACACGCAATCACACATGTACACACGCAATCACACCATGTACACACGCAATCACACATGTACACACGCAATCACAAATGTACACACGCAATCACACATGTACACACGCAACCCGGTCCTACCCCCTAGAGCAGGGGTCGGCAATTAGGTTTGGCCTCGGGCCCAAAAACATTTGAGCCACTAGATGGCGGGCCCAAACATAATCAAAGGCTAATTTAAGTAATTGATTGTTAAAAAATGTGACACGTTCTAATGCTTTGACTTTTCTTTCGAAAAATTTACACATCGCTAGTCAACTAACACAGCTTGTTTTGTGAGCCTGCTAACAATGTAAAGTAGTGTTCTAGTTAACTAGGTAACAATGTAAAGTAGTGTTCTAGTTAACTAGGTAGCAGTCCAATCCATTACGTTGCAGTATTTTGGCTTGACTAGTGAAATTGTGTTGTGATTCTCAACAACGTTGAAACGTAGTTTCACCCTTTTCCATATTTTTGAATAATAAATGTGTGGACTGACGATGTATCGCAGCCTAACTTATTCTAATAATTATTTAACATAGTTTCATTCTGAATTATTCCCCAGACAAGGTCACATTATTTATTATTCGATTGGTTGTTTGCGTGTCGGGTGAAGTTAGCTAAACATTTAACCTGCTAGCTAGCAAGAGAAACATAATGTCACTCTCCAAAGGTCTAAAGAGGAAGGTTGACGGTGAAAACAGGGCATTTAAAGAGGAATGGACAGCGAACTATACGTTCATCCTACCTGGTTTCATCAATGCAAAGCCGTTGTGAGACTCACATTTAACGTGCTCACAATGTTCCCTTTCTATACATGCGAGTCGTCCTTTTCGTCAATGAATGTGATAAAGACGCACGAGAGGAATCGATTGATGCATAAAAATAAAAATAAACTGCCTGCGGATTAAAGTGACCATATCACCAGATATCAAGCAAATAGTGACCGATGGGAGATGCCACTTTTCACATTAAGTGAGTACCAAGCCTGTCGTTATTGTATTTAATAACCTAATTGTATTTTGTATATTTTGAATGAATGGCTTATGGCTCATTATAATTATTATCCCTAATAGCGCGTTTGCTCTGTCGTTTCAGGAGCATAGGCCTACCACCACTTTTGCGCCGATTTTGTTGTCAATGTTTTTCAGAAAATTAAACTGAATTGGCTTTGTAACTGTTCATACTGTATGTGTGTTGCAGTCACATACGGGCCTTGTCCACCTACTTATGATTCCCCCACCCCGCTGCCTGATTGTCTGTCCCTGTGTCATTCACTCTCAACATGAATAAAAGTGCAATAAGCATTATTCAGGTGGAGGTAGATTCTCTATACGGACATTATAGGCGCTATATGTGGGACTGTCGGTCCGATATTGTAAAAAAAGAAAAAAGTGGATTCTCAAAATAATCTGCTGGGCCAAATATTATTGGTGATGGGCCAGCAATGGCCCACGGGCCGCCTATTGCCGACCCCTGCCCTAGAGCTCCCCCCTAGGAACCAACATCACAGTCCAAACTCCCGACTGCAAAACCACACATTGCTACACGTTCAACAATCATAACCACGTACAATCTCACCAAGGATTGTATAGTTCTTGAAATAACCCCAAAAAGAAAAGAAAACCCTGGGTCGCACAGTAGACTTCCACCGTGCTAATTTAATCCGGTTTATACAACAAAATCGAAATCAATCATAGACTACGACAAAAACATAGGATTCTCATAAATCCTCTCGTTCAATGATAGTTACCCACTTAATGGACCTTAGTTAGCCACTAGAGCAGAATATATACATAAAGAACTCTTATAATCTCCAGCTGTACATATATCGAAATAGCATGTACACCCTTCTAAAGGCGTTACACTTCTGAGTGTATTTCTACACCACTGCATACTACAGCATTATAGACACAAATATTTTAGAACTCTTACAATAATTTACTCTCTCCGGTCAACACAATTCTTATACAAAATGAAAAAAACTAAAACAGGCTTACTGCTCAGTGGGTTTCGAACCAGCGTACCAGATTGAGACATCACCTTCCAGCCACAGGGAAAAGAGGAAAATCCCAAAAAGTATCACTTACTAGGAGAAACCGGGACCTTTGCTTCCTCAACTCGTCATCTTATTTCAAACTGGCTGGAAAATAGATTTTAAAAAATGGCAGCCGGCACATCCTTCGTCGCCAAAACTGATAGGGAAATATTTAAGTATCTAAATATAAAATAGGAAAAGGCAGCCTGGTTTCTTCAGATTGTATAGAAAATGTATTTAATTATATTTTACAAAAGGAGAACAGTTTACAAGCATGTCAAGACAAATCTTTAACAGTGAAACGTCTCAAAAAAGTCTAGACACAGGGCGGACATGTATTCTTATACACTCAGGTAACCTCAGGTGAGGTCAAACCGATCATGTTGAGGGGAGATCATAGATGAGGAGGAGGGAGGAAGGTGATGTCGGTGAATCTGGCCCTCCCTTCCTTACGGTATAACAAGGTCAGGAAGGAGGTCACCAGAGTGAACAAAAGCTGAGCAACCCCCCTGTTGTGCCACATTGTCTTGAGTTTGTAGGCGCCAAGAAAGACTATGGAAAACAAAAGGAGGTGAACTATTCAAATGTATCTGTTGTCTAGCAAATGTCGAATCCTTGATCAGAGGAAACCACTTTTCATTGTCTACTAGACTGAGGTAATCAAATGTTGATTCTGCCCAGACAGACTTACAGTCTTATCAAAACCAATAGTTTTCCCTTACACCTGCCTACTGTGGGACCCTTCCAATCAATAAGTGTACATCTGTTGCAAACACTTCATCACAGGTTAGTTAATGATGTTAATTATATCAAGAGTTATAAAGCAGTGAATGTTGATGCTGCATTGAAAGGGCAGTAGAACATAATGAAAGGCCAAGGAAATCCCAATTTAATGTTAGCCTGTAGCTAAGAAATTTGTACCTGTTTCAGGTACAGAAGCAGCGCGCCTTTGTAGGCAAAAGCGTGTTTGGTGGACACAGCCTCAACTTTATATGCAGGATCAAACTTCCACGTCCTTAAAACTCAGTATGGGGTGAACAAAGTATGAGCATTGAACTTTGGTTTCAACTTGTGTATATATTAATGCAGAACATCTTACCTCATAAGTCTGTGGTAGGCCTACTGATGAATTTAACATTCATCCTCCCTAGCGTGGGTAGCTTTGAAGACTGACAGGGAAGCAGACAATGGTGAAAGGTTCTGAGAGAGAGAGAGAGAGAGAGAGGCAAAGATAGAGAGATATACTGAAAACGAAAGTGAGGAAGAGCGCTGTCAGTCAGTCCCGAGGACAGATCACTCTCAAGGTGACAACTCTTTCCATGAGATGGTTTTCTATTGGGGGTAATAGAGCTTGGGCCTTGTCTCACAAAAAGCAATTTGAAGCCAATAGAGGTCTGCAGAAGACAGAACCTCACTGAATGCTAGACACTTTCTGTAACTAAACGTGTCGTGTCATACTTTCATACGTTTCTACTAGATATCCATGGGCACCCAAGGTGGCTGCAGAAAGACAGATGCACATTTAGTAGTTCACCACTGAATATGGTTGTGTCCAGTCAGAACCGGTATCCAGGTACAGAGAATTCTGTATTTCTGGAGTGAGACAGATGTTAGAAGTACAGCATCTGAGATTGAGCATGCCTAATAGCATTTGTTACTGTCATGCAGTAATATATCTCAAAGCAACACAAATTAATCCATTCTAAGGGAAATGTTAATTGTCTCAAGTCGTGTAGAATAGAATAATGAAGATATCAGAATCTGGCATCACAGCCACTGATCTCCAAAGTTCTCCACAAACTTCACATGAAGTTTGCTCCACCAGGGGATGTTTAGATATTTGGCTCATGAATTAATTTCAAAAGCCTCCAAACCCAAAAGGCATAACAAGCTCTGGAAAAATAATGCATCGCTAACACTAGAGTGTAATGAAGTATGAATTTTGTGCCATCTGTGGTCCAAAACGATGCATCTAATTTTGATGGGAAGATGATCACCTAGTACCTTAATACTACATGGCATTAATCCAAAACCTGACACGGGTTAAAACTGGGCTGCTTCCAATTTTTTGTTTGGATGAAAATCCAAGAAATATGGTTGGCCTTGCTGGAAAGGATTTCATTTTGCTTCCAGGGAAATGAAAATACTTGTGCAGAAATCTCTCAAGCATACGCTACCCTCCAAATCATAGACTTTCTCCTTTGATCTCCCTGCCAAGTTGCTAAGCTTTTGTTTTGAAAACAGACATGTTGCATGAAATCTCACTCGAGCAGAAGTTGGAAGTGAACTCCTAAACAGCTCCCTGAAAACAAAAATGTTTTCAATATGCAATACCATGCTGTCATTTGCATGTGTGTTGTTCCTACTGTAAGTGAATGTACAAAGTTATCATGGGTCTAGTAGTCGAGTGATCAAAAGAGTTAAGAAAGAATGATGTGCTCAATAAGCAGCATTTTCTTGATTTTACCATTGAAAAATATGCATTCAACTATTTACCTCTTACTTGGTTTAACAACTGTTTAAACTACACACACACACACACACACACACACACACACACACACACACACACACACACACACACACACACACACACACACACACACACACTGAGCTGAGACTGAGAGAAACACACACCTCATTTTCCTCCCAGTCCTTATCTCATGTCCCAGTGGAGGAACTCATTATCAGACAGAGGAGTCTTAGCATTGTCTGACTGCAATTACCACTGTCAGTAATATGTAATGATGCTGCTGGAGACCTTGGATTACTCCTCTCTCTGGACGCCATCCTGAACAACCCTGATTGTTTATGTTCTCTGATTGTTTTTATATTGATTTTCAAAAAGAAATAGTTTCAAATACAGTATGTATCATTTCTCATTCTATGTTTAGCAAAGTGGTATACGTACATCCCAGGAAAGGCCTCATCCATTTTGAGGACAATAATGCTACAACAGTGCTAAAAGTTAATGTTACATGCTATACACAAATCATATATATGTTCAATAGCCATATTTGATTCTTGAATATAGTCAGCTTTTATTAGGGGTGCTGTATATTGATGTATTTTATTTGTGTGTGCACACGTAAGCTTTGTTCCCCACTATGCAACTAAGGTTTGCATTTTGTAATTCTTGGTTCCTCCTATTTGACTACTTTCTAGCCAGGCCAGGAAGCCTGATCCACCGCAGAGCTCTCATTTGACCTGGAGTCTCTTTTTACAATTCTAGTCTGGCCATGTCAATTCTCATTCATGAAACTGACAACATATCATTTATCAGTACACAGCAAAAAAAAGCCTCTTGTGTAAAAATGGAAAGTTGGTGTGGCGTGAAGATCAGTCCAAAGACAGACAGGGAGCAGCAGGCCAAGCTCCTCTCTGATTAAACCTTCATCCCTGATTTGAAACGGGCCACACCGATCGTTATGGTTACTACGTGGTGTGAGGGGAATGCTGGAGAGTTAATGGCGGTTGCTGCGGCCGTAATGGGAAAATGATCACCGTGGCCCTGTGTCAGTGTTAAGCCCCCATTCAAAGCAAGGGAACAGATCAATAGTTTATCTGTCAGTCAATGGAGTCACACACTCAAAGGTTTAAGACTAAAGTATACAGTACACTCACAGTTGACGTGCTACAAAAATCACACCAGCAAGCAGTTTGGATTATTTAATTTTTCAACAATTAAACATGGTGCAATGCAAGGTTCCCCAAGTTTTCCAGAATGTGAAACATTTAAACCAAGCACATAAATTGATAAACCACCCACAGAATTATAAATGGAAAGTATACATCTCTCTACAGAAGACTAAAGTTTACAGGATGAGTCAGCATTAATTGGTTTTCTCTTTGAAGGGATCATATTTTCTAGTTGCTCAAACAGAGAGTTGAGCAACTATCTTTAAAATCTTAAACAGGCCTTTTTCATTTAGAAAAAAAAAGTGACTATAATTAACAACATCAGGATATGAATTAGCATATATATTACAGCCGCTTTGAGATACAAATGGTTTGGGCAGATAACAGAACTTAAATAACCAGTTTAGCCTCAGGAATTAAATTATACTTCAGTACTTCTAATTGAACCCCTCAGCGATGTGTGAATGCATGGTTGATTGTATGGTGGCTGCACGTGGCTAGGATAGTTTGTCATCCCTCACTATTGTACTCCTAAGTGGGTACAGAGGACCGGAGCATGCCTGTTATGGACCAAAGCTACGGTGCTCTGAAGCTGTGTAGGAACAAACGCGTTACCACCCAGCTGCACTTCAGAGTGTCATCGTGTTGGGGCTCTGTGGCTGCAGCTACCGGGCCCATCACAAGACTTAAGAGCTCAGGGATTTCAATACATCTAAAAAAGGACCCACGCTCCTACCAGTAGATACTATCTTAGACTGTCAGTTGGGGGAAAAGCTGCTAGATACTCTTATCTGCCAGAGATAGGTCAACTCCTTTGGGGAATGACAAGCCATTGAATTTGAATCTGCACCCATGTTGTTCTCCTGGTGCTGGGACGCTGCTGACATCTTGTCTCTGTTACCTGAGTAGTAAGATTGAGGATTGTTGACATCCTTTGACTGTGTAGTTCTACAGTGTATGCACACATTTATAAACATGAGAGTCAAATGTCTATCACAGTTTGTGGTACCCAGCTAAGAGTCTGTAAAGCCGTTTTGTACATGATACATAATAATGATTACATTAAATTCACAATTTATATTTTCTCTCATATTACAAGGCCACTTTTAAAGATTTAGATTTGAAAGATTCATTCAGAGTTATTTCTTATTCTTGATCATTTTGCAGATTCTTTCATTCTCCAGAATGTTTGCATGAAGAGCTGAATTTAAATGACTTGAAGGTCGTTTGACTCTAAGTCAAATATTTAGCAGGCCAGGTTCCTGGATCTAAGCCCCTGTAAATACGTGGTAGTTCTAATGTGATGTATATGCTGTACCAACACAGTTATCTTGTGATTGGGATGTCGTAGCTTGTTTCTTGTTAAACACCTGCTCAGTTGATTCACTCTCATGTTGCTGAAGTTATTATGTATACTGTAATAGTTATTATTACATGTGTATTACATGTAAGCTGTCCGAGGAGGAACGATGACATAACGGATGTTCTCTCTCACTGCAGTGAATTACCCCATGCACACAATCCTCTGGAGCATCTTTGATTAACAAGCATGGGGCTGTTCCTCATATTCATGATACAAAACATATCTAAAGCCCTGCTCTCTTATCGTCCTCTCCACAATGCGCTGTATTGTTTAGCAGATGATGGATGGCGCATGGGAAAAGAGGCCAGAATGGGCTCCATTTTGAGTCCATGTGAATGTCACAGATTCAATACCTCTCCAGAAAGATTCATTACCGTAATTAGAATACTGTTTTCTCCATGTTCTCCCGCAGAACTCACATCTCAGCAATTACTCCAGACTCTCAACAGAGACAAAGTCAGATACTGACGGATGAAGTGGGTGGCTAGACTTGGTTTCTATTTTTATCGTAGTGGACATCACCAGCTTGGATAATCAACCCCACCAGATTGCACACAGGGAAACAAATTGCTTCATTTAACCATGAAAATGATTGAGCAAACGGATGACAAACAAACAGAGTGCATTTATCAAAGCTGTTTACTCCAGACACAAATCACCCGCTCCAGAATCCAGTTGAAAAATTGCATAGTTAGAGTGACAATTTATCAAAGACATTTTGCATTTGTTAAAAAAGAAACCTGTCAGATGGTAGTTATGATAGATTTAATGTGTCAATGATTACCACTGCATCAATTAGGGACAGTACATATTTCAGTAATGTATATAGAGGCTTCAAATACTGTACATGTTTCTGTATGTCTGACATGTAATGTCATATATCATCATCTATGAGAATATCTCCCTGATAGAAAGGTGACACCCAGTCTCTCTCCACGACATCTAGCAAACTCCTCTCCAATAGGTCCCAACGTGACCGAAACCACTATGAACATTCTGGATTTGCATACGTTTTCATGTTCTTGAATGTGTTATGTTTAATGTGTTATGTTTTGCCTACGGTAATTCTCCGTTCAGTTAATCAACAGCTTTTGTTACCCTGATGAACACTCCACGGCTGAGCAGTTCGCTGAGTCGTCAAACCTTCAGAATCATTAACCCACATCAAGCCACTGGTCTCACATCTAAGGAAAGAGGATGGTTGGCGGCGGGGGGGGGGGGGGGGGGACTAAAGGCCTCAAAACATCAATACTGCCATCTGTGAGATGTCCTGCTGCTTCACACAACTGACATTTGCATGGCAGTTCTCACATTAATGCAGGCTTAGCATTTCATTGTGAAATGTTTCCTTTGCTTGTTTTTGAATGTCACTGATGCTTTCAGATAATGAGTGCCTCTCACAAAGGGGACGACAGCTGGTGAAAGGGGGGACAAGTCGGCAACCGACAAAATGTTCTTACTTCTATTCTAAAAAATGTAACTCACCGAATCCATTGCATTGCAATATTTTGGCTTGACTAGCGATAGTGTTATTGATTTTCCATGTTTTTCCCCCTTTCACCAGCTGCCATCACAAATATAGAAGCTATCTATGATAGCAGTCCACAAGAAACTAGACGTCTGCAGCCAGGTACTATAGATATCCCCTGCCTTGTCATGCATGTATACGGTTGCTGTACTACATACAATAGCTGACATCTAGACACCCGGGGGGTATTCCATCAACGTATGGGGGTGGTGTCTGCATGTATATTCACAACGATATTATCTTTAACACCCGTGATGACCTGAATCATGACAAATTAGAATCTGTTTGGGTTGAAATTATCTTTAACAAAGCAAAACCGGTGCTGGTTGGTTCTATCTACAGACCTCCCGATCAGAGTGATTTCTATGATATTCTTGAGGGGTGCTTGGATGACGTTGACTGTGTGGAAAAGATTCTTATTGGAGATTTGAACACGGACATGCTCAGAAATGAAGCATCCGTTTTCAAATCCTTCACTAAGTTTTCTGAATTACACGGTCTCCGTCAACAAATTACCAAACCCACTAGGGCGTGTATTTCTACTCAAACCACCATAGATCTCATTCTAACATCGGATGAGTCCAAAATCTCCAAGAGTGGGGTTATTGTATGTGGGCTAAGTGATCATTACATGATCTTTTGCACTCGTAAAAAACAAAAACCCAAGGCTGGCGGTCATAAAACTATAACTACTAGATCCCTTAAATCCTATTCTAGTGAGGCCTTAAACCATAAACTGGAGAATCAAGACTGGTTTGATGAACTAAAATGCACACAGGTTGAAGAGGCATGGCTAGGTTTCAAAACCAAATTCCTAAATATTATTGACAGTATAGCCCCCATGAGAACCACCAGGGTTAAAACCCGATCGGAACCATGGATGAATTCGGACATTCTAAATGCTATGAAAGTCAGAGACCTAAAATGCTCTGAAGTTCAAAAATGCAAATCAAAATTAGTGAAACACTTAAACGAAGATCACAAAACCCACTTTGAGAAAATTAAAAAACAATGCAACAAACTATGCAATCAGGTAATTACCATGACCAAATCTGCTAAGAAAGAATACCTCGATAACAAAATCGAAGAAAACTTAAACAAACCACGTGACCTTTGGAAGCTACTTAATAGCCAACTAGGTTGCAGTCAAAAACTCAAAACCAGGTCTACAAACATCAGCATCAAATCTGGTGATTCTCTCCTTACAGACAAGCTGGATGTGGCTAAGTGCTTAAACACTTTCTTTACAACCATAGCCACTAAATTAGTTAACAATCTACCACCCCACTCAGGGCGTTATGGTGTAGAGCACATCCGTGAGTTCTACAATAAACTGGGTGTACGCAATGATGATTTTAAACTCTCCATGGTGTCAAACGATGAGGTGTTTAAAAAGCTAGGCGCTCTACACTCAGAAAAGGCCACGGGCCATGACAATATTCCAGCCAGATTTCTAAAAGACTCAGCTGCCTCCATTACCCCAATCATCACCCACATAATAAACCTCTCCATCAAACAGGGACACGTCCCCCTTGACTTTAAAATAGCAAGGGTAACCCCACTGTATAAAAAAGGAAGCAAATTAGACCCAGGCAACTACCGACCTGTTTCTATTCTTAATTCCATCTCGAAACTTATGGAAAAAATAGTTTATGAACAGGTCGATAGGTACCTTACCGAAAAAAAGCTGATGTATGAATTTCAATCAGGATTCAGAACATCCCATTCCACTGACACATGCCTTCTCTATTTGAACGACCACATCAACCATGAGGTGGACTCGGGCAAGTACTGCGGCATGGTCATGCTGGACCTCCAGAAGGCCTTCGACACAGTAGATCACCACATATTGTTAGATAAACTGAAAGCAATAGGGTTCGATAGAACATCGGTGAGCTGGATGCAATCCTACTTAGAGGGGAGGGAACAGGTGGTTAGTGTGAACGGAACACTGTCCCCCCCCCTCCCAGTGACCTGCGGCGTTCCACAAGGAAGCATTTTGGGACCTTTACTGTTCCTAATATATGTGAATGACATGTCATCAGCATGTGATTGCAATTTATTCCTGTTCGCGGATGACTCGGCTCTGCTGGTCTCTGACAGGGACATATTGCAGGTGGAAAAAGCGCTAAGCACTGAACTGAGTAGAATCTGCATCTGGCTAGCTGACAATAAACTATCAATACACCTAGGTAAAACTGAAACCATCCTATACGGATCCCCATCTAAACTCAGAAAGGCTGAAAATTTTAAAATAAAAGTGGGTAACATTAATATCACAAGAAAAGAGGATATTACATACCTGGGCTCCATCTTAGAGGCAAATCTTTCCGGAGATAAAATGGCAGCAAAAGTAATCAAAAAAGTTAACCATAGAACTAGATTCTTGTACAGGATATCCTCACTTGTCAGTAAAAACACACTGAGGACCCTATCAGGAGCTCTCATTCAATGTCACTTCGACTATGCCGTAACATCATGGTACTATAGAACCACAAAGGCCCATAAAACAAGACTCCAGACAGCCCAAAATAAACTGGTTAGGCTTCTGCTAGGTCTCAACCCTAGGACACATCTAACCGCTGCTCATTTTTTGAGCCTTGATTGGCTACGAGTAGTTGACAGAGTGCAGCAGCTTGCACTGGGCCTGGTCTTCAAGATACGCTACACCACAAAGACACCCAAGTACCTGTCAACATACTTCCAAAAAGTGAACAACGTCCACACATACAACACCAGAGGAAGCTCCACGAACCACGTTCAACCGCGTTGCACCACAAACAAGGGGTTAAACTCGTTTGCAAACTATGCAGTAAAAATGTGGAACGCCCTTCCTATAATCTTAAAGGAGTGCAAAACACTGCCCACCTTCAAAACCACTCTCAAAAAACATTTACAGGAGGCTGCAATCCGTAACTGGACCCTCTAAATCAAAAATCAGATTAAAAGACCCGAACTACCCACTGTACATACTTTGTGTTTTGTCCCCCGCCCCCACCTGTGGGGTATGTCCCCACCTGTCCTACCCGCTGTACATACCTTATGTTTTGTTGTATTGTTCTTCCCATGATGGATGTGTGTTTATCTTGTAGATAGTAATAGTTATTTGTCTGTATTATCTTGTAGATAGTACTAGCTTTTTTGTCTGTCTTACATGTAACGATGAATTGAGAATCAAGGACCCCAATTGAAATAAGCCAGTGGCTTTCTTGGGTTTTTATCCTGTTAGTTGACCTTGTATGTAATATGTACTTTCATGTACCTACTTCTGCAAATCTTCTAATAAAGTTTTCAATCAATCAATCAAAACGTCACTAAAGGAAAATCCAGGCTTATTTTGAGAAGGCTCGCGAGACTTTGATAACGTTCGCGAAAATAAGCCTAGATTGTCCATTAGCGACGTTGATGGAATACCCCCCAGGCACTGAGTACTGAGTGCACACATGCCAGCCTCAGTGATGTGTGTTCTCTGTAGCAGGATCCCTGGCAAACCTCATAGAGGTGAGCGCTTCACATAACAGCTCAGAGGTGTTGCATCATATTTCTATGTGAAACCAAACAAAAACAAAACTAGAAGCGCCCAGACCCCAGATCTGTCCATCTAGCTGCAACTCATCATTGCCCTTTCCCTCCCTGTTCAGGCTAAGTACTGTGACTGATATAAGCTTGCAAATTATTTCCTCTGTGTTTGGTAAATATTGAAACAGTGTCACATCTGCAGCGATGTGTGCCAGACTGAGATAATTAGTGTCATTTTGATATTTGCCTTTAATTGTATTTAGCACTAATAATAACCCTCAAAGGGGAGTAATACAGACCATACAGATCTATCAGATAGACCACTTCTGTTCTGTTATGACTTAACTCGAAATGGACAGTCTGGACGGATTGATGGCAGCTGCTGGACTGAAAAAATCAGGTGTAGTGCTGAGGCACAAACATGTACATTTCAAGCCTGCAAACTGTGACACTTTAAATAAATGTGAAATAATACTATTGTGCAATATGACAACCCTAGTCGTCTATCTGTACAGTATAGTACAGTGGATAGTGTACATAGCCTTTATTTATGTAAACCAGCTCCTTCCCTTCTTGTGATTTTTTTTTTTTTACGTTTTTTTTTTTCCCCCTTTCCTAACACCAGGGGAGCCACCCCTCCTAAATTTCGTTGTTTGGTACCTGTACTGTAGCAATGACAATAAAGTCCATTCATTCATTCATTCATCTCTTGTCTGACTGTTTATCTGAACTGTTTTAAATGTTACCACTGGGTGGCAGTGTTCCTCTGATCTTGATTGTTTGGTGTGCAGAGCAGCAGCCAAAGCCGAACCACCTACATTCATTATGCACTTACATGTCTGGTGGCCAAGGAGCACTTTGTCTCAGAGTGAATGCATTTTCAGGATAGGAATCAGTGAAGAGCGTTGGCCACCCACAGAGTTGTCACACCAGTGTGTCGAATGTACATTTCACATTACACATCCTCTCCCCCTCCGGTGCAGGGCCGTGGGAGAGGGCCTTGGGATGACTGCAGTATCCTTCACCTCAATGGAGAATGAATCAGAGCAGTTTTGTCTTGAATATCTATCTAATACATCTAGTAATATACATTTTATTCCATGTGAACACTTATAGAACAATGATCAATAATAATCCATGCCAATATGCAAAAGAAAATATAATAATATTGAGTAGAGAGTTAGCTGAGGCGGGGCACTCTGAGTCAACATCAGAGCTGTCTGTCAAGTGACAGGACAGCCGCGGCTTTGCACGTATGCAAACACATACATCACATGCTCAAGGGACAGAGCCTTAAGAGCCGCCAAGTTGATGCTCCTGCATAGCATTCACCAGTTGAAATATTGCACTGGCTCTGAGAGTAAGTGAGGTTTGTGTGATAATTCCACCCACCACCCCCAGCCTCCACCCACCACCCCCAGCCTCCACCACCCCCAGCCTCCACCCACCACCCCCAGCCTCCACCACCCCCAGCCTCCACCCGCCCCGTCTGTCCCTCTGTATGTCCCCTACCTACGGAGGCTTTGATAAGCCAAGGTGCTCCCTGCCATACTGAGTATGTTGTGTTCTTTTTTTACTCCAGATAGGGAACTAGTGTAAACAGAGTGGAGCCATCCAATTACACCAAGCTTAAATGTATTATGACTATTTTCATGAAATAAATCGTTAAACTTGCATGAGTGCACAGACTGTGGACGGAGACTGTGGGGTTAAAAGATCACTGTGTTGTACTGATGTGCTGGGAGTTGACAGGCCATTTATTCCCATGACAATAGCGTCGTCCTTGATGTGGTCCGTGCCTATACTTTAATGGTAATGTGCTGCTGCATGTGTGCCTTAGTCTGCCATGAACTATCATGAACTATCACGAGAGAGTGATGGGGGATAGAAGCGCATCAGATGCCATCCTGAATCAACCAGTTAGTTTATCAACTGTCGTACCTCATACGTACTCTGCGCGAGTTGTCGTTCTGTAGAAGCATGTTCTTTGATCAAAATAAATTGTAAAAAAAAAAAAAAAAAAAAGTGCACTCTTCTTCATGTCCCTATAGGGACACTCTTTGAAGAACCATTTGGGGTTCTATGTTGAATTCCTTTTGAGTTCCATTTTGAACCCTTTCCACAAAGGGTCTGCATGGCCACCCGAAAGGGTTCTTCAAAGGGTGCCCCTACAGGGACAGATGAAGAAGAGTGCTCTGGTGTCGTCCATGATTCAGCTTTAGGGCAGATATCCATCACCAGTAGTGCAGAAACGATCCCACACAGTGAATGGAGTGGTTGTCTCTAGGACAGTCCAAAGCTGGGGGTGACATTGAGACCATTGAAGGGGTAGATAAGGGTGGGGCGGCTGTGGCGCAGGAGGTAGAGCCGTCGTCTATGCGCATGAGCGGAAGTTGAACAGGTGTGTTTGGACTGAGAAAAGTTTGAGCGTGTCTTTTGGAAAAAAACATTATAATAACATCTTTATTTAAGCGAGTTAAGGATTTTGAGTACCCCGACAGCTTCGTGCTGATCGGGGGCTTCTAAGGACGGACGACATGGCAACGAACAACGCGAATGGAATGGACGACGATAAAAGTAACACGGACAAACGGTATGACGCAAGTTTAACGGTGGAAGTGCGACTGGAGCAAGGAAGTAATATAACCATGATGGAAATGTTACGAGGCATAAAGGAGGTGTGTGGAAATGTGGAGGGCTGTCGGGATAAAGGAGACAGGAAATATGAGATCACGCTGGCATCGAGGAGAGGGAAGGACAAGCTGGTGGATGGTTTCATGATAAAAGACGTGAGAATAATGGGAAAGGACTTGGCGGTGGATGAAATGGTGGTCTCGTTTTTGCATCTCCCGGTATATCTGAAGGACGACGTGATCAGGTACAGGCTGGAGTCGTGGGGGGTGAAGGCGGTATCACCTATCAAAAGAAAGACGTGGCCGGGAACGGACATTGCAGACGGGACGAGATACATGAAGGTGAAGTTCACCGAAGAGGTGAGGTCTTTGCCCTATTCTACCAAGTTTGAGACCCTGGTTGGAGTGGATCACTTTAGGGTGATTCATGATAAGCAAGTGAGGGTATGTAGGCTATGTATCAAACCAGGACATGTAATCCGAGAATGCCCGGAGTTCGTATGCTACAAATGCAATAAACAAGGACATTATGCACGTGAATGCATGGGAAGGAGATATGATGGAGGAGAGAGAGTGAGCAGTGATGAGGAGGAGGAGGAGAAGGAGGAGGAGAAGGAGGAGGAGAAGGAGGAGGAGAAGGAGGAGGAGGAGGAGGAGGAGGTGGTGGAGGAGGAGGAGGAGGGGGACGAAGAAGAGGAGATGGAGGGAGAGGAGGAGGAGGTGGTGGAGGAGGAAGTGGTGGAGACACAAGGAGAAGGTGGGGAAAGGAGCCATGAAGACGTGACGGAGGGAGGAGGACAAGCTGAGGTGGTGGAGGAGACCCAGATGGAGCCGGAAGTGGAGAGAGGAGCGGAGGGGCCTGGTCCGGTGGAAATGGAGGGTAAAGAGAGAGAGGAGATTGGAGCCAGCCTAGACAACGCAGTAAGGGATGGAGAGATGGATGAGGCAGGGCCTTCAACAGAGGGCGTGGGGAAAAGAAAAGGTTCCGATGAAGGACTATATGCGGATGTACAGAGGGTGAGGACAAGATCAGGAAGGGGTGCAAAAGGTGCACAAGGGAAGAAGACTAAGGTAGGAAAATGACATGGCGGTGTACATGATCTTTTTCTTTGTAATCTTGACGATGGTCAGGGTTGTTGCTGTCAACACAAATGGACTCAGGGATAGGAAGAAGATGGAGCTTGTGTTGGCAGCATACAGAGAGGAGATTATATGCCTCCAGGAGACGCATTGGACAGAGGATATAATGGAAGATGTAAGAAGGAGGTGGAATGGACAAGTTTATGTGAGTAATGGAACTGTGTATGCTTGTGGGGTGGCTATTTTGGTAAAGAATGGGGTAGTGAAAAATGTAAGGAATATAATGAATGACAATGAGGGAAGAGTGGTGGGAGTGGGGTTCGAATATCAAGGGATAGAGTATGCACTATATTGTATATATGCACCAAATGTGGACAAATATAGGAAAGTTTTTTTTGAATCTTTGAAAGAGAAATGTGTTGGGAATTGTATTATGGTTGGGGATTATAATGTGGTGGTGGACAGGTTAGATGTAACAAGGGGGGTGAAATTTAGGAATGATCCGTCACGCCCAGTATTATTAGAAATGATGCGCACAAGAGGAATGGTGGATATATGGAGGGAGGGGCACCCTGATGCACAGGTTTTTTCAAGGAGACAAATGGTGATGGGGGTTTTGAGACAATCAAGGATCGATTTATGTTTAGTGAAGAGGGAGGTGAGGCACCTGGTTGGAAGGGTTGAGTATCGGTTTATGGCCTTTAGCGACCACGATGCTCAGTCTTTCCAGCTAGGTGCGAGGAACGTAGGGGGAAGAGGAGGGACATGGTGCTTTAATGCAAGTTTACTGAAAGATATACGTTTTGGGGTGATAGTAAGAGAGTGTGTGAGTGTTGCTATGGAAGACCAGATGTATGAGAGTGATGTGTGTGTGTGGTGGGAAGGGATGAAGGATAAATTAAAAGCTGTAATAATAGCATTCGCAAAACTGAGAGGGAAAGAGAGGGTGAGGGAGGAAAGAGATTTGCAGAAAAGGTTAGCAATAGAACAGGAGAGAGTTGATAATATTCCAGGGCATGATTTAGCAGAGTATTTGAGAGTGAGGGAAGATTTGAGGGAGCTAGAGAAGAGAAAGTGTGAAGGTGCTTTAGTAAGGAGTAGGGCAAGGTATGTGGTTGAGGGAGAAAGGAGTACAACATTCTTTTTAGGTTTAGAGAAGAGACAGAAAGAGAAAGGGAAAATTAAGGAATTAGAGAATGATAAAGGTGAAATAATAACAGACTTAGTGGGAATAATGGATACTGTGCAGTCATTTTATACAGACCTATATACATCCGGGGGTGTGAATGAGGAATGTATGAATAAAGTATTAGAAGCAGTGGAAGCTAGGGTGACAGAAGAAGAAGGGAAAATGTGTGATGCAGACCTAAGGGTGGAGGAGGTTAAGACAGCCATCATGGGGTTAAACCCAAATAAGAGTCCGGGTTCGGATGGGTTGACGGCTGAATTTTATAAAGCTTTTGTTGACATCCTGGCCCCTATATTGTGCAGAGTGTATACGTGTATGGGGAATAAAAGGGTTGTTCCGGACTCTATGGGTTTGGGGGTGCTCACGTTATTGTATAAGGGTAAAGGGGACAGGAACAAATTACAGAATTATAGAGCATTATCATTACTTAATTGTGATTATAAAACCATAGCAAAAGTATTAGCAAATAGATTGAATAAAGTAATGAAAAACATGATTGCACCTAACCAGGCCTATGGAGTCCCAGGGAGGGATGTGGCAGAGAATATGTGCACATTAAGGGATGTTGTGAAGGACATGAGGGAGGAAGGGGGTTTATTGTTATCTTTGGATTTAAATAAGGCTTTTGACAGGGTGGAACATGTTTTTTTATTGAAAACAATGGAACATTTTGGGATTGGGACTGTTATGAGGGATTGGATTGAACTATTATATAAGAATGCAAGAAGTAAAGTAAAGATAGATGGATTATTGACTGACTCCTTCCCTTTGGGGAGATCAATAAGACAAGGGTGTCCACTGTCAGCATTGCTATATAGCATATCTGTGGAGCCATTGGCAGCGTATATTAAGCAGGAGAAAGAAATTAAGGGAATAAATATGCCGGGGGGAGGAGTTAGCATAATCCATCAATATGCAGATGACACGACATGTACTGTCAGGGATGTAAATAGTGTGAACAAAATAATGGGGTGTGTAAACATATATGGAAAGGCTTCTGGTGCAAAAGTGAATGTTGACAAGTCTGAAATGTTGTGTATAGGGGGAGTGAATACAGACAATTGTGTTTTTGATTTGAAAATTGTAAAGGGGATGATAAAAGTGTTGGGGATATATCTTGGAGAGGATGACAGGGAGGCTGTTGATTACACATGGACAGGGGTTTTGAATAAAATAAGAACAACATTGAATTATTGGAAGCAAAGGAACATGAAACTGAAGGGAAAAGTTGTAATTGTTAATGCACTGTTAATGTCAAAATATGTTTATGTATTAGGAGTATTGAATGTACCAGAGTGGGTTCTAAAAGAAACCAGGATGTTAGTGTCAGATTTTTTGTGGAGAGGAAAGGGGGTTAAAATAGCGTATGATGTATTAGTAGCAGATTATGATAAAGGAGGGTTGAAACTGGTAGATTTGGAAGTAAAGATGAGGGCAATGAGAGTCAGAACAGTCAAAAGGTTTTTGTATGGGGAGGAAGGACATGGATGGAAAGGATACTTTAGGGAATGGGTACATAGATGTGGGGGGGGGGGGGATTATGGGTTGTTGATGTGCTTTAAAGTACGGATGTATGATAGGGTGCCGGAATTCTATAAAGAGGTGTTTAAAGCCTGGGGTAGTTTTTTGCCTCAGGTAGGATATGAGTGTGAGAAGAGAGGGGAGATACTAAATGTTCCAGTTTTATTGAACCCTGTAATAAGAAGAGAGGGGAAAATGTTAGAATCTAGGAGTTTCTGGAGGGCAGGACTGATTAGAGTAAGGGATTTTAGGTATGAGGTAGTGCCAGGGTTCCTATCAGAGCAGGCAATTATAGAAGTTGTTAGGGAAACAGATGAGGAGACGAGAAGGGGAGAAATAGTGAGCATGTATAATAAAATAAAGCAGAGTATACCAGGGGAGTGGGTGAGTAGGTTAGATAGGGAGTTAAAAGGGAAGGAGCAAACAGAGTTACCTAAGTTAAGACTAGGGAAAGGGGAAACAGTGCGGGACTTCTCAGCGGTTAAGGTGAAGGAGTGCTACTGGGCACTGTTGGAGAGCAGAGTGAAGGAGCCTGCGGCAGAGAAGGTGTGGAGGCAGGTGTTCCCAGGATTGGAGGTGAAGAACATATGGAGGAATTTATTTTTAAAATATAATAGTTTAGAATGTACTCATTTTGATTTTATGCTTAGGCATAACAGGGTTTATACTAAGGTGGTGTTGCATCAGGTAGACAGAACAGTTTCGAGGGAGTGTGATGTGTGTGGGATACAGGATGAGAACTTAATGCACATGCTTTTTGAATGTAGAGAAATGAAGGGATTCGAAGAAAGGTTGAAAGGACTAGTGAAGAAGCATTGGGGGGTGGAGGTGGTGGGGATGCAGGAGTGGAGGAGGATGGTGGTTTTTGGGGTGGAGGGAAAGAGAAGGGGAGTGAATATATGGTGTTTAAATTATGTATTATCACAGGCTAGGTATGCAATTTATTTGAGGAGGAATTTAGCAAGATTTGAGGGAAAGTGGATAACGGTGTGGAAAGTCTTTGAGGGATTGGTCAGGAAGAATGTGGGACTGATGCACAAGACAGGGCAAAAAGATTTTGAGAAGTTGTTTATTAGGGATTGTGGGTTTATAAGGGTGGGGGTGGATGGAGGGTTGGAGTTTGATTTAGATTTTTGAAGATGGTTTTGTTTTTATTGTTGCATTCATTTGTTATTGATTTATATTAAAGGGTTATTTTGGTTATGAAGGACTGACTGAATAATAGATGGATTTATCTCATACCAAAATGGTATGGGTGTGTTTTGGTTTTATCTATTGGTTTTTAATTTATTTTATTTGAAATAGAATACAATGAAGGCTATAAAATGAACATGTATGAATATGTATAGCTATGATTGTATTTAAAAGAATATTTTTATAATAAAAGATAAAAAAAAAAAAAAAAAAAAAAAAAGAGCCGTCGTCTAATGATCGCAAGGTTGGCAGATCGGCGGTTCGAGCCCCGGCTGGCCACATGTCGAAGTGTCCTTGGGCAAGACACTGAACCCCAAATTGCTCCCAGTGAGCAGGCCGGCGCCTTGCATGGTAGCTTGCCGCCATTGGTGTGTGAATGTGTGTGTGAATGGGTGAATGAGAGGCCGTTGTAAAGCGCTTTGGATAAAGGCGCTATATAAGTGCAGTCCATTTACCATTTACCATAAGGGTGTTCCTCTACTCGGTCTGGTGGAAGACTGGCCCACTCTGAAGACTTGCCCTTTCACACATCGGCCTACAAAACTGACAGCTGGATCAACCTGAAGGAAGTGACCTTTAGGATCTGCACCTATGTGAAAACAGCCTATATTATATAGCCATATTATGTATCCCACTTGGTGTAAGAAAATACTGTGTGGTGATGTGTTCCCTACATTGTAGTGATCCACTCCATTTACTGTAACACTGACTTCATCAATCAAATGCATTTCAAAGTGGTGGTGTGCGGTTCTGCAAAAAGTAAATCTAAGTAAGATGGAATATCTTAAATCAAGGCAATATATTCTTGTTTTCTGTCTGACTGCACTAGTGTTAAGATATCTAATACTTGTTTTAAGAATATTTTTAGACCCTTATCCTTATCTGTTGGCAGATAATGTTGCTTATTTTAAGTAATATTTCTCCCATCTTATTGCTTTTTTTCTTTTTTGAGAGCTGACTTTTTGCAGTGTGCATGACCAGGCTCAATGCTCAATTACAGTAGATTTGATTTTCTAGGACAATGATTGGAACTGCAATCAAGAATGAAGAGCAATGAATTATCAAAACAAGTCTAGCTTGTAACAAAAAGCCCTTGGAGTTTAATCATGTTTCTAAACAAAAGTTACAAGATCTTCTGAGCTGGCCTTTTAGAGACTTTTAGAGACTTCCATCATGATAAATGGATATTACATTGTAGTCTTGTAAGACAGAGGCTGCCAACTCTAATACCATAACGGATGTCTTACAATATCATATCTGCTGTGATGGATTTAATCATCTGCAATGTTTTCAAGTTGAGATCAGAGGAGAAGGGACATATACAGTAGGTGCTGTAAACCATGCAGCATGAGTAAGTGTGCCTGTGTGTGTGTGTGTGTGTGTGTGTGTATGCATATGTGCATACATGCATGCACATGTGTGTGTGTGTGCTCGCGTGTGTGTGCTCGCATGATTGATAACTCTGATGACAGAGTCTGATGGGAAAGCAGCCCCAGGGAGCAGCCCCTTCTGACAGGGAATATGCAGGTAGAATGTAACTCATTACTCCAACATGCCTGTCAGCAGTGCCAGTCAGGACGCCAGCCAAGCCGAGCCAGGCCAGTCTGAAGCCGGCGACTGGCCCCATTTGTCTGCCCTCTACACGTGTGTGCATGCAATTGAAGGTAACACCTTATGTTCTCTCTATACTGTGTGGTGTTGTTGGGCAACTTAAAAGTAGAGTCTGACTCAATTATGGCTATGCTGTCTCCAACAACAATGAGACTGATGTATGGGAGAATATCTGCAGAGTGAATTACAGAAGCAATCACAGAAGGTCTAATTAGAGTTGCAGTACAGCCTATCAAGGTTGCTATTGTCATTACAGACAGGTCCCCCTTGACGAATTGCATTGACCTTCATCCATGGGTCTGTCAAATGAACTGTTACTTGCATTTTAATTGACCATAGTCAGTGTAAATTATGGAACTAATAATGTATTCATTATTAAGTAACTTATATTGTATTATCATGGACCAACCTTATGAATACAAATCATTATTTAGCCTGAAGGCCTACACTTCTTAATAATTTATACTCATCTTCAATATCGGCAACCTCTGAGAGTTCCATGCAAGAGTGTGAGAGATACGAAGATGCAACTTCATAACCTTTCACCTGACCTGGGTTGAAAAATAATAAGAAAAAGTGTGTGTGAAACCGATTTAGATGCCGGTCAGCTACACCAACCTTATGATGTAAGACTCATCCAGACAAGTTTCAGGCAATGGAGGTTCAAGGAATTCAGCTGGCACAGATCTACAAGAGACCCTAAGGCATCAAGAGAACCTTTTATCTGTACATCTAGAATTAAGCATCATAAAATTACGAATTTTATCTATACATAATTTCTACAATAAAGGACTGCATAAGCATAAGCATAAGGACAGCTGACTTCACAAACCAAGCTGAAAATGACAAATATCTTAAAATGTCTTAAAACAACATACAGTATGTTCTATATGTGTTCTTCTCTCTTAAAACAACATACAGTATGTTGTATATGTGTTCTTCATACAGTATGTTGTATATGTGTTCTTCAGCTAAAACAACATACAGTATATTGTATATGTGTTCTTCATACAGTATGTTGTATATGTGTTCTTCATACAGTATGTTGTATATGTGTTCTTCAGCTAAAACAACATACAGTATATTGTATATGTGTTCTTCATACAGTATGTTGTATATGTGTTCTTCAGCTAAAACAACATACAGTATGTTGTATGTGTTCTTCAGCTAAAACGGGTCAAGGAGTCGGGCGACCGTGAAATACCAACAGCACAGATTATCACTCTCAACCGTCCACTGAACACTGAATGACCAGGGGAAAATGTAGGTGACATTCAATCAATTCTTTTTAATGAAAGCATTCACTTACAAAGCACTACAGACATTTCCAGAGAGAAATGTTACGGTCAATGAATTAAGTTTGCTGTGCAATGACATATGGCAGCATTAGCGGCCTCCATTTTTGAAGAAGAGTTATCCTTCCAGTGCACAGTTATGATTACATCGCTGGTACATGCTCCACAGTACATTACAGATTTTTTGGACTAGAGGTCAGCTGTGTTTCTGTCAGGTATAATAACCCATATTAGAGATGCTAAAAGAGTTTTGCATACCGTGACCTTGTGTACTTGTACTTGAAAGTAACTTATCTGTGGCGTTTGATTGGCCAAACAGTGCCTCCCTATCTCGGCTGCAGTCCAGAAATGATGGGTGGGGGTTGGTGCAAAAAGGTGATTAATATTGCTAGTTTGTTCCAGTACTCTGTCTCTCTCTCTCTCTCTCTCTACCACTCTCTCCCCCTTACACTTGCTCGTTTATTTTATATCTCACCATTCCCTCTTTCTTCCTCTCTCTGTCCACCCACCCTTCACCTACCCCCCCCCTCCCCTTTCTCTCTGTCTGCGTCTCTCTCTCTCTCTCTCTCTCTCTCTCTCTCTCTTCTAATCTCTGACTCTTGAACGAGTTTGGTTATGTTCTCTCCATTTCTAAACATGATCCAGGGGCATCATTCTATTTAATGTTGGGTCAATAGCAATGAACATCACCGTAAGATGACACATGTTGAATTAAACCATCCCCATCTGGTTTTTCTACCCTCAAATTAGTCTGCAGTTTGAAGACAACCTCTGGTCAAACGCTGCAATCACACACTACTGAAATGAGCCATGAACATCATGATGATAGTCTCATTGAAATTGACCCAATGTCTTTGCTTTGGGTGTGTCATGAAAGGCAATCATTGTAGCAGTAGGTCTCTAGTACTTCACTAGCACGAATATTAGAACCAAACTAAGTCACCTGCTAGATTATGACAAAACGCTAAAACAGTTTTAGATGGTCTACTTAACTGAATTGTGTACTGGTAGTTATCTCAGTCAATTCTCACCGGTTGAAAGAGTGCAGCAATAACTTATCCTGTTTATGACACACGTTGACATCTACTTGGCAATAAAAGTAATTAAATGGATTCTATTTAATTAACAATCCATATTTCACAAGACATAACACTGTTGGGAAGATGATGGACAGGTATTCCTTTCTCTCTCTTCAGACATTGAATCCTTCGATATGATCTAAGGATCAAATGCACAACACTCAAAAAACCCTGACTGAAAAGCAGTGACAATGCTACAAGAATAGGAGGGTGCGGTCCCTAAAAACTGTGAAGGCCCGACATACAAACAGCTTTTTCTCCACAGCCATCCGGCTCCTAAATGCCGCTGCCCCCCCCCCCCCCCCCCCCTGACCTGACCCCTATCTATCTACCCTCCCTCCACCCCCACCCAGAGAGCTTTGGACTGTCTGGATATGAACACTTGAACACTTGATCTCTGCACTTTATATTTATATTAATTATGACTCTTGCACTTTGATGTTGGTTTGCACTGTCTTGTCCTGTCTTGCACCTGTGCTGCTGTAAACCGTGCTCCATTGTTCCAAACCAAATTCCTAACATGTTTACATGTCATGGCAATAAAAGTCTTCTGATTCTGATTCTGATTCTGATACTTACACACCACATCTATTGACAGTAATACTAGTCAATTCTAGTACAATACATTGTTAGGACATTGTTATTACACAGTAATAACCCAACTACCTTATTTTCTCAGTGAAATCTAGCAGGATCAGAGTTAGACCCTTACAACACATCAGCATGTGAATGAAACAAACGCACTAGGGGAACCGCAGTGTCTCTTACTGTAATACCACGTGTGTTGCTCTAAACACAACATCATGGCTGGCTGCCCACTGCCGCCTCGCCAGGGCACGCCTAAGAGAGGTGCACCCATGTGTGGATAGAGGGTGGTAGAGAGAGAGAGAGAGAGAGAGAGAAAGATGGAGAGAGAGAGAGAGAGAGAGAGAGAGAGAGAGAGAGAGAGAGAGAGAGAGAGAGAGAGAGAGAGTCGGGGGTGGAGGATGACTGATGTCTCGCAAAACTATTAATATCTCTCTGACAAAGCACCTCAGGGGTAGATCTCACGGTCCACTGACCTTCTTCAGGGAGAAGTCCCTTGAGTGGCTCTCTAGAGAAGGACATTCCTCATGGAGAGAAGGCGACACAGCAGAGGTGAAAGGCATCATATGGCCCTTTAGGGAGACTTGTTGAGTATGTCTGAGTGTCGCGCTCTGCATGTGTGAGCAAGTACAGATATAAACAAACGGAAAAAGTAATGTATGAAAACATTGTCTATTGTATCCTTCAAATTGTATCAGACTTTTTTCTTTAAAGGAGTTATAATAAGTTGACATTTTTGCAAATTAGTTTGGAGCAAGGCTTCATTTGAGTAGGGTGGATACAAGAAAATGTACCAGTCGATATAAGGATTAAAAAGAAAATCACATACTTCAACAGCTTTGCAGTACACATAGATACATTCTAGATGCTGTCCCCCCCCCACCGCTATAATTTCAATGCAACAACTGTGTGACTGTGTGAAGTGTAGCACGCTGTCAGGTCGCGGCAGCCAAACACAACTCCACAGCTAAACAGGAGGAAATGAAAAAGGACATTGGGACAAAGTTATCATGAGGGGCAAAAAAAACGAGATTACTGGAAATGTGTTTACAAAAGCAGGATGTATTGCATTCACCTCATATGTTGTAGGGGCCTGTTATCAGTAAAGTGCAGCATGCGCTCCTCTTGAGCTCGCCCAGTCAGTGGGGGAACAATGGCCTACTATCGAACTGGAACCGTTTTCTTATTAGGCCAACAACATTTAGAGATTTTCCTCCGATGCTTTAAGCAGACAAGAGAACCCTCTGGTTTAATTAGAAATATTCTCCTGTGTGCACATCTCAATATAACAGTTGAGAGAGTTTCTAGATGTCAAATCTATTTCACGCGAATGAAGAATAGGTTTTAGACTGAGGGCGTGTGTGTTCGCATTCAGAACCCCCTACTGATAATCGAGGTTAGCATACATTTATGGACTTGACCTGGAAGTGATTGATTTTAATGGTTTCCCTGAAAAAGTAGTCTGTGAGCCTGCAAGTCTCCAGCTTCCCTTTAACGAAGATGGAATGTTCTTCACATTGTTCTTTCATTATTGATAGATAAAAGGAAAGTTATGTTTCCGCCTTGTATTTGGACGTGTAGTCTGTTAAATGCCACACATTTGAAATTCAATGAATTAAACATTGTTCCATCAAATTCTTCACTGCTGAAAAATACATTTATTTCGGAGAAAGATAAGACCAGACTATACCGACTATTCAAGTGATGATGTCGTACTGTGATAGTAGAGTAAAATGCAAAGGAAAAAGAGTGTAAGTCAGTCAAGAGTTTTTGAAGGGAAGAGTACTTTAGGTGATTTACCATACAGTAAGGTAAGATGAAATGGACATGACATGATAATGAGCCTGTAAAGTGCCAGCAACATTCTGACAATGTTCTTGCTGAAGTGTAAACCTCTACACCGTTGCTGACATTAGATTTTGTAAAGCAGATATTGTGGACATGCTTCAAATACGAGCTAATACAGGTTTTTGTAACTGCATTTCACAAAGGAATGAATACAGTACAATCTGTCTGTTTCTATGTAAAAAGGGTGAACGTTTGCCTTTGTTTGGCTCTATTTTCCTAAACACATCGGACCATGAATATGACATGAGTTAGAAGAATACATAGGTAGGCTGAAGCATTGAGAGGGTAGTGTAACACCACTCTGAGCACTGTAAGGCAGACTGAGCACATAACCTTTATCACTGCTTTAATGAGCACGTTACTGCTTCAGCTCTATCATGAGGCCAATGTGCTATCATAAATGGGATTTGACAATTGTCTTCTCCAATTATGACCCATTAAGAGTTTATAGTTCATGACGCCTGACAGATTATATGACCCAGTGTGATAATAGCGCTAGAGGATGCTAATAAAAAGAATACTTGCCACTATGATGTTTAATCGTTTATTGATGTGCCCATAATCTACTGATCAATGCATCTGTATTAAAAGCTATGCTTTGCAGAAGACTCTTACTTTTTCATTTGGGAAAAGAGATATGTTCTTCTATATTTGAGAGGACACTTCATTCCCGCTACACTCCCTGCTTGTTTCGGTTGCCACTGGACATTCATTTGATGTGAAATGAGCAGCTCTCAATATATCATCCGTTTTATTGTCATTATTTATTAGTCCGGGCAGTGGCCTTGTAAACCGTGGGGCCTGATCCTGAGCTCCCACCATCTGGCCTGCGTGTCTAGCCTGTCCACTTCGCTGAGAGACAGAGAATAACAGGGCAGTATCAGAGGGCACAAAGCTATGGGCCACCACTGTGCTTTCAGTCCCTGGTTCTGACTGGAGCAGGTGTAAACTCTGGTAAGCAGCAGATGGTGATCATGACAACGGCCCATTGTAAAGCCTGCATGTCTGAGGTATGTTCATCATTACTCCTTCTCTTCTATTGCCACCAATCATCATCTGCCTCGGTGCATGATGTCTTTTAAGCTCCCAAACGACATTCTTAAAACAATAAACTTGATATCAGTCAAGCATAATGCGTAAATCCCACTCAAGAATACGCGGTTGAAATCTTGATGAATTAGCTAATTAGCTGTGTGGTAGGCGAGTAGGAACTGAGTATGAACAATCTGTATCTGATGTTAGTCCTCAGAAACCAATATTTAAAAAAATACTAACTAGGTTTGCTTTGATGTTCAGATTCAGATATTTAAAAAAAAATCTACATCTGGAGGTGATAACATTAATAAAAACCTAAATTAACAAGGCCAGTGATCAATTAGCCCCTTTACTGTGAAGAAATTAGAATTGATCTTGAAAAGATACATGTTCACATCAAGCTCTAACAGTAGAGGAGAATGTGTTCTATCCTTTGATAAATTGACACTTGTGTAATATGGTTTCAGCAACTAAATGGGTTTTTGTCCTGCAGGGATTACAGTATGTGATTAGTGATATTTAGAGCAGTGATCATTCAAACATAGCAAACAAATATGTGTTGTAATCTTTTCCATAAAGCTTGGAATAGGTTCTAAAGCACCCTGGACACCTTTTATTAGGCCCATGCTACACTACACAACAGTTGTATACTCTAGCTGGAACAACTGCACAACTATGCATAATGACATTCATGAATATCCAATCAGAGTTAGACACCGTACTTCAGTAATTAGGTCCAACAGTACGGAAAGTTAAAAGCAATAACACTAGCTGATGCTATAGAAATCTTTTGACACGCTGATAGTGCCTCCTTTGCTCTCTCCACCCCCACAAAACAGAAAATAGTGCTTTGCTTTGGCTAATGATGCCAAGTATATAATTATCCCCCAGAAGCTTTTTAATGACAGGAATTGACATCAGCAGAAAACTTCCCTCCACATCTCTCCGTTGTTCCCTTCATATGGAGCAGCCATGTTATGTTCTCCACGTTAGGAGGCCATTGTGAGACATGCTAATAGCTAGTGCTAACTAGCTCTAGAGGTCGCACCCTCATTCTGATTATTGTGTTTTATTCCTGACAGCAAGTCATCGCATCATAATACTAACAATGATATTGTGGACCTCAACTATGCATAACATACTTAACATGCAAGTTATCTGAGGAAATGGGTCAAGTTCATGATTTGTTTGTCAGATCCACTGTTGCAGTGCATTTGCTGTACAGTGGCAGCCCACCATAAGGCTATGGAGTGTCATGGACAAGGCTATGTTCAGTGTTCTTCAACCATAGTCCTGGGCTGGTAGTTATCAAGCCTCTCAGAGTAGGAAACGGTTCATATGTGGTCAGAAATTCAGTGAGTGATGGACAATTGTACTGTACTGTATAATAAAGAATGAATTATATAATAATTAGTGAGCCACTAAGTTCACAACTTATCAAGATCTAGATTCATTATGAGTAGGCTATGAGTTACTGATAGATACTGTACAGGCATGTTACTGGAAACATTACATTTTCTGTCATTTCCTCACTTACAGGAAGATGTTTTGCACTCCCTGGAGAATCAGAATCAGAATCAGAATCAGAATTGCTTTTATTACATCAATGTACACAGAGTAAAATTCTTGGGTTCAGGTTCATTCAACATTGGCATTGCAGCAAAATACAAAAACAATAGTAAAATAAGCAGGATATAAAACAACAATCAACAATCAATAGTAGCAGCATAGTGGAATCAGCAATAATAGAATAAAGTAGCCTAATAGCAACAGAGTTCAAGTCAACATTACGGGAAGTTCAAGTAATAGTCAGGTTGTGTAGTTCAAGTAGATAGTGTTCAAATAATCAGGTAGTCATAATATATATATTATTAATGTTCAAGTAATCAGGTAGTCATAATATATATTGTTAATGCAGTGGGCATGGTATGACCCCAGTCTTTTTCCTTATGCCAGTGCGTTTCCCTAGGAGCCTGACTGCTTGTGGGAAATAGCTGTTCGACATCCTAGGCTACAGTTCCATTTCCCCAACGGCAGTAGTTTGAACAATTCGATCCGATTTGGATGTCTGGGGTCCTTGATAATCCTCAGGGCCTTTCTGACACACCAGCCTCTGTAGATGTCCTGGATGGTGGGAAGCACACAACCCACCGCTGATCTTCTCGGCTGTCCGCACTACCCTTTGCAGCGCTTTGCGGTTTAGGGCAGAGCAGTTCCCGTACCAGGCAGTGATACAGCCTGTCAGGCTGAAATTAAAGTAATCCTTGACGAGTACAATAACTCCAACATTAATTAATTGCAGGACCACACATCATCAGAAGATGTTATTGATTTCACCACTTAACATCAAGTTATCCACTAACATGCATATCGGTGTAACGTAACCCTTTAACCGTAATGGTACTATTTTATTGTCATGATTACTGTAGGCATATACCAAATACTGGTGTTATTATTTTAATGTATAGAGTGCCACTAGGACTGCATTAGATGTTCAATGTTTGGAGCAAACCCAATACGGGTGCAAACTATAAAGAACGTCAACAAAAATGTCCTACATATGTTGTAAAATTGAGAAGAAGAGTTGGTCCTACTCATCGCTCAGACTGTGAGTACAAAGCTTAAAAACGCATTTCCACTGTCTACTTGGAACTGTGAGTTTTTTAGTCAGAACTGCACTTTTAGCGTGATTCCTTTGAGTAATTCTGAGAGGCTTGATAACTACTAACTTGCTCCTCAAGGGCCTTTCACATGAGAAGGAAGGGAAGGAGCGACAGGGATTACCTACACCGCTGTGCCTATATAATAGTTGACTTTTGGGGTAGCCCAAGCGGCAGGTCAAACTACTATATATTTGAACTTTGACCTGCCGCTACTCCTGTCCCTGCAGTGAGTGCAGCACATGCTGTGGACAAAGAGCTCAGTACAACGCCACCCTGCCTGGTGGCCATCGTATCATATCTGGAATCACACGTTTAGAATTAGGATCCAGTGCAAAAGAAAAAGGAAGGTGCTCATCCTTTTTGCTCGTTCAATTGCTCGTTCAAGAGCTGCAACCAAATACTGACATGGATCACCAGAGTGCATTCTTACTTACTTTACTAACTTTAAATTCCCTAGGGAACATAGGCCATCGATGAAACCCCTCCATCATCTTGTGCTCTCCGATCCAAAAAGTGCATTCTTGTCTTGAAAATTGCCCGATATCTGTTCACGTCTTTGCTCTCATGATTTGCATGAACTGTTTTCTCTTGATAGCTTCCATTCTTCTATATATATAGAGCCCAGACATTATGTTAGGGTCTCTTACAATACTGGACCTTTAGCTCTGTCCTGGTCTTTGAATCCTCATCATGATGCTAACAAAGCAATTTTGTAAATATGTATCGAGATTAAGAGCACAACCACCCTTAAATTATGGCACACGCATACACACAAATACATACATGCACGCACGCATGCACACGTGATCTGTGATGTGTCAAAGAGTAGTGACCAGATGAAGATCTTAAAGGCCGGGGGGTAGTGCAGTGCATATAGATTATTCTGCCTTCTTGCAGCTGGTCAATACAGTTAATCCAGCATGAAATTATATTTTGTTCAAGATAAAAAAGAGAAGCCATGTCATCGTTTTAAAAATGTTCATGCCATCAAAATGTGAGGTTTTATAGATACATAGATACTGTACTTGCTCGCAGCACGGATGGGTTTACTTTATTTCATAGCTGTCATGAGGCATTATGTGCTATTCCATCACAAGGCGAAGATGGTAACACTCACTGTTAAACATTATCTAACATGTGGGCCAAGACGCCATCTAATACTCAATCTATCTATTCCTTCTATCTATTCCATTAAGTTAGACATTTGCTTTGCTATCTATGACTAAGTTATAGTGTATTTCCTGAAGGACAGTGTTGGTGACAGTATTTGTTCTGTGCATGGGATTATTAGTGTAAACATGTAGATGCATTCATTTGAAACATGTATGATTGTTATACACATTTCTGTTTCTGTTGCTCTCTTATGCTTTCAGTTTACAATGTCTATGCTTTGTTCTCTTGATTAAGACTCCATCTCTTGGTGGACATGGCAGACACTATCTGTTGTATTCAATAACTTTGGGACTGCACTGTCACAACTGATGTGACGCATACATAACACTATCAACTAGAGTTTACATAATATTAATAATTCTGTCTACAATCCAATGTGCACGGTGTTTCTATGTGTCCTTGTTCTGTTGTTCAAGTACCTGGGAATGGCCTCATGGCTGATGCTGAAAACACTTCAGGTGATGAGAGCCATTATCCCCCTTATCTAGGATGTTACATAACTACGTTGATTTGCCAGAAATTATGCATGGATAGTCTGTAAATGTTAGACCTTAGACAGCTTACAGTATCAATAACAAATAACAAAAAAGTTATTTATAATTTGTATTCGTCTCCCCTGCCAACCATTATGGGTACGTTGGTGTTGCAATTACACACCCTAAACCTCAACACACTAGCCTAGACCGAACAACAGCTCATGCAAGCCCTAGACTATTTACTGTGCGACTTTGCTTTTTAATAATTGAGAACCGAACACCGGCTATCCATTCTAGAGTTCTGTAGCACTCCAGCCGGTGACACGGTGCTGCAGGTGATGAATGGTGGGCCCTCGCTGTGTATTGGTACATGGACTGTATGGTTCTTCTTCTGAGGTTGTCTAAAACTCAGGACATTTTTAAGCGTGACCTCAAAACCTACTTATTCAATGTCGCCTTTTGCTACTAAGGGAGACATTGGACATTATAGAACTAGGATCACTAGGCCATTACACCATACTCGTGTTTTGAGATTTGTGTTGACAGGAAAATGGACCCGGGTGCTGATGAGGCACTGTCAGCTCCCAGTAGCACCTAGAGCAGTACTGGAACCGGTACAAGGGTGTACCAGGACCACCATCAGGTTGTATTGCTGTCATCTTTATGGATGGAATCTTTATGGAATGGAATGGAATGGAATGGAATGGAATGGACTTTATTTGTCATTGCTACAGTACAGGTACCAAACAACGAAATTTAGGATTTATTGTTTTGTTGCATCATAACTGTGCTTAAGATTCTCTTTTGGCAGGACCTGTGCCCATGCTGGATGCAGAACGATGCAGATATAACACTACATTTATGGACAGTGTGTACGTCGATAATATGCAAGGAACTTTTCCTGGATACATGGTGTACAGGTTTTTTGCCCTTGCTTGCTTGCTTTGTGCCGGTGGTCCTTGGCCTCCCCTTGGGGCCCCCCGGCTGACCCGTGTGCCTGGTCTGTTCCGCCGCCGGGGCACCTGCTTGGCCGTCCTTGTGCGGGGCCTCTTTGGTCTGTGCTTGCTTGGCTGGGCCGGGTGTGCTGGTGGTGGGGCGGGCTGGGTGTGTGGGGCGGCGGGGGCTCCCCGGGGGGGGGGTGTGGGGGCCCACCGCTGGGTACTGGTAGGCAAACTGGCTAGTAGTCGCTCTATGTGTAGAGGGCTGCAAGGGAATTTTCCTGGCTACATAGTGTACAGGTTTTTACTTTTGCCTGCTCGCGGCTCTGTCAGTATTAATTGATTGATTGACTGATTGACTGAAAATGTTCATTGTGTGAAGCGCATTGAGTTGCATCTTGTAAGAAATGCGCTATACAAATAAAATTTGATTTGATTTGATTTGATTCTTATCTGTGTATTGGTACATGGACTGTATGCTTCTTATCTGTGTATTGGTACATGGACTCTATGGTTATTATCTGTGTATTGGTACATGGACTGTATGGTTATTATCTGTGTATTGGTACATGGACTGTATGGTTATTATCTGTGTATTGGTACATGGACTGTATGGTTATTATCTGTGTATTGGTACATGAACTGTATGGTTATTATCTGTGTATTGGTACATGGACTGTATGGTTATTATCCGTTGGAAGGTAAAGCCGATTCAGGGGATGGCCGAGGACGATGGCTGGTGGAGGTAAGGTGGATGTCAATAAACACGTGCACCCTAACACTGCTTAAAATCCTGTTTAATATGGTGATTAAGTGTGTCCTCTCTGGATACAGTAAGCCTGCTTTACTACAAACTATTCCTGACTTCAGCGGATAACACTTTTTTAATTACCTGCATGGTGACAGTTTAAATAATTTCAACAATTCATAATTCGTCACATATTCTAACTAATAGAAAAGTCAATCAAGACTCGATTACTGTGTATGGAACCATACACATGTTTTACTGAATCCAACAAACTCCACAAAACTTATTTTAGTTAATAAGTATGAACTAAAGTAACCTCAAACTACTTCTGGATAGACTGAAACCAAGTCACAATCTTGCTGATGGTACCAAAGTAATGGACAGCTGTTCACAAAAAACAAAACAAAAAAGAATTTCAGTTAACACATCAATAAGTAAATCCAACATGAAACATAATCGTTTTTTGTACCTACTGGACAAGAACACGAAGACATTTAAGTAAATGGGTGTGAATAATTCTTTAAGAGGTGAAATGGTACGGTAGGCCTTTTGTACTGACATCAGGAAAGGATATGTCTGTGTTAAGTGCATGACATTCACAGATGCAAGACAAATCTAATTTAACACAGTTGAACACATTCAATCTATTGTAACTGCCTTGGTCATCTGTATGCAAGGAGGAACCCACGGCACAAACCCAATGATTCAAATGAAGAAGGAATACAGTCCTCAAAGTAGCACTTGTACTGCCACACATGCACGTCAGAAAACGTTTCTTATCAAACCGGTTCAGTCTAATACATGCCCAGCCTATCATGCCAACTCATCTTTGACAGTCTCTGGTTCTGGGATCAGAGCTTTGAAGATATTCATCAGTGATAGAGCAGAAGAAAGGGCCTTAACGCTCCATGCTATCCCATTCTTATCAGAGGAAGGAAATAAGTGTCATAATAAACCTGAAAAGAAATTATCCCCCAGTCTTACCTATTATGCAATTAAGTCCCGCTAACTAGGGGATTGGTATTCCCTCTGCATTTCCGAACTCGGATAAATTTATTCCAGTTTTAATGGGATGAATAAGAACTCTGAACTGGGGGGGGGGTGGAGGGGTGGGGGAGGGCGCACAGAGTCAGCAGCACAGAAATAGCTGATGGGGGTGTTGTGATAGATCTGAGTTCAATGAAGCAAACGCTCTGGGACTGCGATACACAGTTAGTCGCAGGAAATAGAGTTCTCAAGCTCCATCACTCTCACACACAATCCGGCTCCGTATGAATCATAAATTGATTGCTATGCTTACTTTCGCCATCTGATTGTTATGAATTCATATTAGTACAACTTGGAAGTATCGAGGCGTTTGAACAAAATGATGATCCATCTCGCCCAGCGAACCCTCGTAGAGCTTTTATCTTAGGTTAATCAATGTGATACCTCATTAAAATGGTAATTTATATGTAAAATAGGATGGGATAGTTAATTGATAGTCACTACACACTGTAAGTAAAGTAAACTTTTAATGTAAACTGGAGTGACTACATTTGATGTATGATTATGTGTTTACTTACCCTTATCAAGAGATATGTTGAGCACAACAAATGTATTTCATAATTTACCTCTCACGAGTACAATACCCACTGAATGTCAACAGTATAGAACAATACAACCAAGAACAACATTTACTCGGGAGACTCAGCAGGAGATGATCTACATTGATTTATTTTTGCATGATTGAATGCTGCAGAGCTGCATATACAGTACACAAGACTGTAATTAATGATACTTTATAACTCTTTCTAATTGGCTTGTTTTTGTAAAGAGTGATTGATGCCACTGGGCGGCACACACGGGCCTGCGGTAGGCTATCCCTTATCCATTATCCCCCCTGTGGCTTATTAGTCACTGTGGGCAGCGGGCAGGAGATGGAGTACTGCAGCTCTCTGTACCCTGCTGTGGTAGGGAGACCTCTTCTGCAAAGTCTGCTTTACAAACAATCCCTATTACCATCCTAGAAGTCTTTTTTTTAACTAATATTATTCAAAGGTTGTAAGGCAATCTGTTGAGTCAGTTATTAAGTTTTCCTTGTTCTGTTTTTCAGACCTCTTGACCTCAACTAACTGTCGCAAACGGGGTCTGGTGAGTGAATGATCTTTATTGTCATTGTAACAGGTACAACAACATTTAAATGCAAGCCCTAGGTGCTAACAATCAAACACAGTCCTAAGATAATAAAAAACAAGAATGAGACATAAATAGGGGGGATATAAAGAGGGGGATAAGTAATCAGTAGGAATCTGAGAATGTATCTATTATGTAAACTTATATACACTATATGGTCTATTCACAGGGGGTTTATAGACAGGGGCGAGTTAGGATGTAACTGTGTACTTTTTTAAACATATAAACATATGAACTAGTAACTTATATACAGTATATGAAAACCTAACACAAGAATGTACACATATTGCAGGGTTATAGAACATTGCACTATTCCCTTGGTTATTGCACAGTAGTTTCTCGTATTGCACAGGGGGGGGGGTTACAGAGGGGATTTTTGTTTTGTTTTGCTTAGATCTTAGCCGAGTTATTGCACTTATGGCCCTGGGGAAGAAACTGAGCTTCAGTCTGTTAGTCCGGGTGGGCATGATACTGAAGCGCCTGCCTGAGCGCAGCCGTATGAAGTGTTTGTTGCCAGGGTGGTGTGGGACCTTGAGGATTTTGACTGCCTTCTTGAGACAGCGGGAGTTGTACAGTTCTTACAGGGAGGGGAGAGGGCCTCCGATGATCTTCTGGGCCGAGTTGACGACCCTCTGGAGGCTGATAGTATCAAAGTAACTTTGTTTCTAATTCCCTGGTGACGGTGGCAGCAGTGACTCAGCACTAACTGGAACTCAAAACTTCACCTGGTGGCCGTCTACTGTAGAAGTTCTGAGTCAGAGAGGTCGAGCATCCTGACAAGATGGGATCCCAACCTTTGCAAATTGGTATCTTACAGTACACAATCACATTGTTTAAAATACAAATTTCTCCACATTCAATAACATAAACACCCAATCCGAAAAGCTCACCTTCAGGCAGTCTCACAAATACCAAACTCCACCACATCCAGTTGTACAACACATACTGTAATTCTTTATAACTGTAAAAAAGAAAAAGAAGAAAAAAAAAGCTAGGTGTCTGAGTATAATGGGCTATCATAATGTCAATCATAGTTATTACTTGTCCCCCCCAGGTGCACAGTTTGCTGCTGAAAGCGGTATCCCATCCCGAGGGGTAATCCGGGATTTGTGCGTAGTGTATGAATCAGCATTAAGCCCCTGACATTGACATAATAGTGAGGGCGCGTTCTCAGACACAGTTTAACAGAGTAATGGAGATCTCATTCCTGATGCCCATGGAGTCTGTCTGGAGGGGATGTGATTGCAGTTGTACCGAGGTTGCCGTCCTCATCCATCAGGTCAGGCTGCTCCCCCGCTGACCTCCATCTGATATCAGCCCTGGACCCATTCTGCTGTCCTCCTGACCCCCTCAACGTGAGTCTTTTCTCAATGGGGAAGGGGAGAGGGAGAGAGAACCCACCTCTCGTCTGGTGGGGGATGGGGGACGGGTCAGTCAATGAAGGGTACAGAGGGGTGTCTGGGTAACAGACAGAACAGTTGTCCTCATACTCTACTGTACCTGTGAAGAAGTTGTAATTATTCCACTAGAAAAAGATGCTTAGCTCAATGACTGTATCATTTAAAATATAATGTGTAGAACATTCTTATATCATAGTAATGCGATGATTATTTGAGTAATAACATGTATCATGTCATTGTTGTTACGTAGTCATAAAAAGAAGAAGCAATTTTTATTGAAGCCTTTATCCAAAGCAACTTACATTGCAGTGAGTGATACATTATGAGTATGATACATACGTCAGTATAATATATATATATATATGTTACGGTACATGTGGGAAAACATGTGGGAAAACATGTGGGAAAACGGTACATGTGGGAAAACTAGGGTTAGGGTTAGGTGCTAGGGTGCTACGGTTAAGGTTAGGGTTAGGGTTAGGGGTAGGGTTAGACATGCCAGCATGTACCAAGTGGACGTAGTACCTAACCCTAATTGTAGTTTTCCCACATGTACCGTATTCCCACATGTACCATAACATATACATATATGGAACCGAACCCACAACCTAAGCATTCTTAGCTCCATGATCTACCAACTGAGCCACAGAGGACCAGTGTTACTTCATTACAAGCATCGGCAAAATCTCCACTAGGGACAGGGGGAACATGTCCCCTCCACTTTCAAAACCTAGATTCTGTCCCCCCCCACTTTTTAAACAAAGAAAATGGTGTATTACCCTTGGTCCTATGTAACTTGAAAATGTGTTGTCCACCATAACCCTCATGAAAATCACGTTATCACCAAATGGATGCATTTTACTTACTCCCCTAGGGGGTCTGTGGTCACCCTTTTATTGTGTCCCCCCCACTTCCCAAACCAAAGTTTCGCCCTTGATTACAAGTTACAGTTACTGGTTTCTTTGTGTATGTCGAATGAAGAATTTAATTGATTGCTATAAGATAACACAGAAATGGTTGATTAGAAGAACAAACAATGTTGTTATTGGCTCCATTTGGTGCAGTGAGAAAGATACAGCAATGCTAACAGATTGACTGGCCAATTTCCCTTGGCACACAGGTTGGGAGCTGTGTTGGTGTGCAGAAGGGCTTTCTAGAACATGGATACAGCCAGGTAAACCAGACCCTAATTGGAGAACAACAAAGACATGAACGGAGAGTGAAAAAGAATCAATTTTAAGTGAGGCAATGTAATGAAAAACACTGGCCATACACTCAGCAGACATGCACTAACAATAACGCCAAGTCCTCTGTTTCTGCAAAAAATTAGAGCCGGTCGTCGAATTCAAGGATGGTATCCCCAAATGATATAAGGACTAATTTCCAGCTTTATCTGTTGTGTTTCTGGCAGTGGTATTACTCTACTTAATTCTTTCCTGGACTAAAATGTATGTGTCTCATTCAAGTTAGACCCTAATGTGTCTGAGTACTAACCGTGGCGTCAATATCAAACTCATTCAAAGCATTTTCCTGGGATGTGATCTATTAGGTACACATAATACAATGATATAACATTATGTGGGTGCAAAGGTGAAAAACAATACTGCGTGTTATCTTCAAGACACCTTGTAACACAGTTTAATATACTGTGATATGATCATTCTATACAGGAGCGTTTTACACAAACGCATTAAGCGTAATTGTTCCATGGATGAGTTGCCATTATTAAACCCTGAATCAGTCCAATCAACGCTTTATAGAGTACCTGAACTTGTCTGGACGAGAGCATACCAATCAAGATCTAGGTATAATGAGATATCATTTTCATTCTCCCGAATAGCCCCACCATATAAAGGCCCTCACAATTACACTATACACCTCACTATTTCCATTCAGTGCCCTCCTAACTTTACCGATTGGGGTTGTAATGAACGTCCCTAACCCCTGTCTGATTCTATTTTTTATGACCGTTGCAATTACCTGTGGATGGCGCACGGATCATTGGTCTTTCATAAAATAACTAAAGCTGTTGACAAGCTTTAATCAAGCCCACAGAGAGAGAGCTCCACAGTTTACAATCTGCCATTCATTGCAACACGAGGCCAGGGACTATACATATAAAGCACAGGAACATTAAACACCCTCCTACGACACAAACAGTAAAGAACACTGAAATGGAATTTACATGAAGTAAACAAACTCACTTGTATATATAGCCAGAAACATTGATGATCAAATATAATGTTTCTAGGAGCCAATATATATTTATCAAAGTCTAAGATATTTCAGGTTATGCTTTTCCTCTAGTGGTCAGCTCAGCTATGACAAGTTTAGGCTAGTTTAGGGCACGCCTGGATGATGTCATCAGCACTTGCCAGGTGAAGACAGGTGCACGGGTAACTCTAGCACCCCAAGCCGAAATAGTTTTTCAACAAAGCTGTTTTTAAATTGTTGTTTCATTTAGTTTGAAAAGGGAGTTAAGGACCCTACGTTTTTTCCTTTTGTTTTGGGTTGTCGCGATATATCCTTTTTTGAAGGGTAATGTTTTACACCTGCTGTGGATCATAGCATCAGCCTAGCATCAACAGCTATACCATACATCACTCATTCATCCTCAAGTATCCACAAACCAAGAAGAAGCAGTCAACTACCGTTAGTAACCCAATACAAGATCAAAATGACGTGAACGTTGAGTTAAAGTGAACTTTAGTTATGACTTGTGCTTGGTGGTAGTAACCATGTTGATAGACTGAAAATAAAGTTTCAGACAATATCCACTCATATCACAAGTAACTCAATATCCACTCATATCTCAAGTAACTTGGACAGTTAATTTCCTATTGCCCCCAAGCCTGAGTTAGAGGATAGGAAGGGATTGTATCCCTACAGAATACACCAACCCCCAGGCGTCGTTCCAGTACTTCTGTTCAATTGTGGGATTTTCACAACGTGTACAGCAGGTGGTCCTTTTCCAGGCACCGGAATATTAGTTAGAGTAACTGCGGCACCTGTAGTAGAGTTAATATTTGATGTGTCATTTGTCCTACTGTACCTCTCCGTGCAGGAGGTCAACGAGTGATTATTAGAGTGTCACCTAACATTTTGTTTGGACATGTACTGTAACATGCTGTGTGTTAGATCTGTTAGCTAAAGTGAAAACCTTAATTGGCTCATTACACAGGGAATTAATGTTATGCCAATTATCTCTTTTCGCAGGGCTGTATCCACAGGGATGTAGCTTTACCCATGGTCATTTCTCTATAGGGGTTGTACTAACAGCTGCACATCTAATTACACCTATAGGGAGATGTTTTTTAAGTCCTGAAAATGCCCAATTTACTCTCATACTGGGCCATTAACAGGCCTCATCTGCCCAGAGCAATGATTTACGAGAATTTAGTTTTTATTATCCACGAGAAAATACATTAAGCTTAGGGTGTCATGGAGCGAAATTTATTCTCCAATTATATTTCCCAGGGGCTGTTTTTCCTTGACCGGGGTGTTCAACAATGCAGGGGCATCTGAACCTACTCATGCCTATAGACATACCGGTTTAATTGCATGCATTTCTCTGAATGTCAGTCCCAATACACAATCCCCTACGCAGGTCATGACTTTTCCAGTACTATTGTCTGGACTCGTGCACTATCCGTGAATACAAAAAGTGATGGTTCTTCTTTTTCTTTATAATGTGTTTTGTACATTGAAATGACAAAACTGAGTTGAGCAGGTAGCAATCCAGGATGTATCTATTGTACTGTATGGTACCTGTTTGCTGGGCTTCCACATTTCGAAATGGCCATTGAAAGACCTTACTCTGAAGTTACATAACAGTCTTGAGGGAAATAAGACATACAGGTACCTAGAGGACTCATTCATCAGTGGAGAATTATGCAGATTTATGGACTGTGATCTACCTGCATTGCAGTAAACACATTACTGGTCTTTACCAGTTCCTTCGCTGAAGTCAACTGTGCATTGTGTCCAAGGTGAATTGAGAATGTAATGTATCATGACATAGCATGGTTTTATGAATCACTTGCCAAGACAGAATGGCTGTCTCTTTCAATTGCCATGGCGGTTCTTACTGCCAACATACAGCACTGTACTGTAGCATTTACTTTACAGGTTAATTAAATGACAGCTGAATAGCTGCAGCTAATACGCTCGAGGCCTCTCTGTGGAGGTCTTTGTGAGTGTGGTGATAGCATTGAATCATTACTCAGTGTCTGCACAGGAGGGTGTGTGTGTGTGTGTGTGCGCGCACGCACGCACGCACGCACTCGTGTGTGTCTGATAAGGGGGGTCATGACTAAGCTTGGGCTGTTTCAACTGTATTGGGGATTCATTCACCTGCCAGTCCTTTCCCCTTCCCCTCTCACTTATTCCCTCCATTCCTCCCCTCCCCTCTTGCACCTCTATCTCTTTATATGTCTGATCCCCCCCGTCCCGTTCCCCTCTCTTCCTTCTTGGCCCATCTCTCTCTACCTTCCTCTGACTTTCCTGCACCAGCCAGCTTGTGAGAGATTGTGGATGACTCATAAAGGTCAACGTATCCTCTCACTAAAAGACTTACAGTATACGCCCAAGCCTATTGGCCAAAACAAGAAAAAGGGAAATGAAAGAAAAACTATTTCAATGTCATACTTTCATACACTAGCATGATGGTAAGAGTCGATATGAACAAAGGAAGATGTAAACAGAGGTTTCAACATTTTTGTGTTCGAGGTAATCAGAGATTCCTTTTTGTAAATGTCAGCGAGGAAGAGGGTCTGAGAGGGACTGCAGACATTCAAGGAAGGACCAAATCACCTCAGATGTGTATGAATCAGTAGTGTGGATATTAAAGAACTGCCCAAAGTAGCTCTACTTTTGATGACTATCCCCTGATTGAGAATAGCATTATTAGATTAGCATTAACAGATAAAATATCAATGCTATGACATCCTGTTGGCTTAAAGGCAGATTTACATGATATCATGATTATATCTCAGCTAGCCGACTTTGAGCGTGATTACTCTGTGTTGTCTGCCCACTCTTAGCGAAATAGAGCGGCACTTTGAGGCTATTTCATGATTACGGAAGATTATTCAGTGTCATGTGGCCTCATTCGACGAGGAGTCTCTACTTCATGATAAAGCCTCCATCTTATCCTGAAGGACTTCAGCACTGTGAGGACTTCAGCCCGGTAGGTCATGCACCTGCAAACAGTGAGTGTGAGTTACAATTGTGAGCACTTGTGTTGATATGATCATGGGATGTCTCTGTGTTGGAGGTATCAGATTTGAGTTCTGTGTTCTCTGTTCTTCCCCAAGGCTGAAGGTGTCAACAGCACAGAAGCAACTGTTTAATAAACCACCTACTGTAATATACTCCATTGTCCTGGCAGTGCCACAAACTCTTGCCTTGAAAAAGCAACCGTACATGTCTCGATTGTAGGAGGTGAATTCAGTACAAAGCTTTATTTATATAGTAAGTAAGTAAGTAAGTAAAGCTTTATTTATATAGCGCCTTTCGTACATGAAATGCAACAGTATAGGCCTACGTCTGTATCTAAATATACTGAGGAATACATGTGGGATGATACGGCAATATTCAGAAGTAGCTCAATAATGCCTGCATGATTTACCCATATGGAATGAGCCTCATATTTATTTATACATATGCCATGGATTTCATTGACACATGGGGTGTCAGAAGTGCTAAGTTATAATATTCTCCTCTCCAGTTTGGCTGTGCCCTCTTGGAATTAATATTACTTGACAGAGCGCTTCATATTTCCAGAGTGAGAGAGGGAGGCAAGGTTACTGTCCTCCCCTCAAACAGGCCACCACAGGTGAGTCCCGTCTTCTGGTTTTGATTGAGAGGGTCATGGTCTCACCCCATCTCTCCCTCGTTCGTCCCATACCCACCTGGCGGCTTCCTTTTCTTTAGAGGAGAGGCACACAAAGCACACCCCTGTCCCCTCAGCATGATGGCTGACACCGTGGGTTGCGCCCTCTTCGTCAAGTGTTTTTGATGCTGCTGCTTCTGGAGTCAAATGCGGTGAACTCACAATGAATTACAATGAGGGCGGCCTGGGGTGGAGTAAACACGCGTGGCGGAGGACGTCAGACGACAGGCGGGATGTCGTTACAGGACGATAGCGATGTAGAATGACATCTGTTTGAACTGGAACACTGCTCGGGCACATTTGCTAAGACAAACCATGCATAAATGCCCTCCCCCCCCAATATTGAGATAATGACTAACCAGTTTATCTGAGCTCCATATTCTGCCTAATCAACACAGACAACAGCTAAATTGAATGGTCAACTTAAGCTTCGGAAAAAATAAACTCATGAAATGTTTGTTTTTCACAGTTTTTTAATTTTTTATCCTGAAGATTAATAAAGAATGAATGGACAGGGGCAAGGTGTCTAACATCTTTCTCTCTCTATTAAAAACCGCAGGGCTTATGTGTGTGCACATAAAGGAGAGTAATAACAGGCCCCAGAGTCCTGATAATTGCAGTCAATTTGTCCGTAAGTAGATGTGAGGGGTGAATGCGCCTTGTCTTATCTACATGGGTGCAGCCTGTGATTGTAACAGGGAGTCGTGGGGTCCTGGGAGACTAATAAGACAACTGAGACAACAGCAGGATTACTGAGCCCTCACTCCCTCCGCCAGCCCAGCCCCAGCACCAAGGACATTTGCCAATAACAACTTTATCTGTCTCCTCCATGTGCCTTGGATTCTGGCGTGCCACTCATTTATAAACTACTGGAAATTAAGAATCTCTTTGTTTTTGTCTCCAAACCCCTCAGTCTGCTGACTGAGGTCATATTCAGGAGAGAGAAAAAAAGATTTGCTTGAGACGAAAAAACCCAGTGATTTCATTGAGGCCCTTATCAGTTGATTCATCTGGGACATTTTGGGAATGTCCAAAAACCCAGGAGTTTTGGCAAGCCATACATGGTCTTATGGAAAACATTGTCGGCCTTGATATTCCGTTTACCTCCAGTCTTTTTTATTTTGGGTGATGAATGAATGAATGAATGAATGAATGGACTTTATTGTCATTGCTACAGTACAGGTACCAAACAACGAAATTTAGATCCCTCAGCATTAAGTGATGTGACTCCACCACTTGGCATTTGGATCCAGACTGCTTTCATGCTAGGACAAAAACTATTGGTTAAAGAGTGGAAGGCCTCATCGGCACCAGCACCGTCTCTGTGGCGCACTTCTCTTGAAATTTGTTTATAGGAAATAATAGAAAAGAAAATGTAAGGGTGACGAAGCTCCCATTTCTAAAAGAGACACAGAAAATCAACCCTATTATATAGCCTCTTACCCTCTTCATCAGCCTAATTGTAAAGATGTGCTCCTCTCTAACGTGGCCCGTGGCATAAACATTGTGTCGACTTCTGAACAGCAATAGTTCCTTGTTAGACTTCAAACGCACATGAAGCATAAACTGTATCTGGAAAATGTAGTCACGTAATTGGCTCAATTCTCCACTAAGGCTTTCTACTGTACACATTGTGATTCCTGTGACAGTTTCCTGGCTCTCTTCACAAAGCTTGAGCACATCTCCCTCTCTCCCATCTGTGTGATGGGACCCATAGCCATGCTCCAAAACCATGGCGTTCATTTCTGGATTGTTCCTTAGCTCTCTCACTCTCTCTCCCCCCTCTTTTTCACCGCATGTGATATATGCAGATGTTCTCGCTTCCATTTGTGTCGTTGTGCCACGCTGCCTCCTATAAGGAAAACGTTGCATTCGTCTCTTGAAATGAGCCAGATGCTCGTGACATTGATTTGCCTTAGGGAGCACCTGACATTAACACTGTGTTACTCATCTGTGTGTTTAATATGGATGGGGAGCCCTTTCCCTTTTTAAATGAAACTCTCCTCTTTTGTGCGTCCCTCTGTTTCACTTTGGCTGTATAACATGCAGAGAAGCAGGGACTCTCTACACTACCTTGCTCGTGCCATATCCACCAGTAATTCAAATGGAAAACATGGAGAAATTGCTTTTTATCTTTGTCAGTTGTGTTTAAAAGTGTTTAAACACACCCATCATACATGTCAAATGGCGGAGTGGAGCAGAGGAGATGCGTCAATGCTCATTCCGGTTCAACCTGGGTTTTTCCGTGAAAATAACTTTTCCATTTAATTGCTGCACAGCGCTCATCTACCCTAGCCTACAGATATCAAAGGAGAACTTATTGGCCGTGCCTGAGAATCGTAACCCCTTAACCGTTTCCATAGAAACCATAGCAAAGGCCAGGCTCTGCACTGCTCTCTATTTTTCTGAGAAGAGTCGAAATAGTCAGAAGCGTATAATTAAAACATGTTATTCTCCTCTGTAGTCAAACCTGCCAACCATTCATTAGGGATGTAACATCACAATGCTTGACACACAGACACACACACACACACACACACACACACACACACACACACACACACACACTGCAATGTTCACCAGGTTTATTGAAATCTTCATCAAAGCATTTAACACTATCCTCTGAATGTGAAAACATTATTTTACCATACCAGTGTTTTTGTCATTAAATTGTTTACCAGTGAAGGATATCATATACAATAACATGTGAGCTTCCCTCCATCCGGGATATATACAACAAACAGTGTGTCAGCAAAGCCCGGAGGATCATCAAAGATCCCAGCCATCCCAACTGTTTGTTCGAACTGATGCCGTCCAAAAGACGAAGCCTCTTTGGCCTCAGGGGCAAAACTCAGAGGCTAACCAACAGATACTTCCCCCAGGCGATCAGGCTCATAAACAAGCCTACTGAGAACAATTGACTATCATCCCCAAGGACATCCCATGTCTACGGACTACCTACCCTTAAGCACACAGTTGCTTTACTCAATACTACCTCTTACACCGACTGCCACTGAGTGCAATACTCATACATACATTTCTATTTTTTTTTTACTATTTGTACTGCTAAATTGTGTCCTGTCTTATTTGTCTTATTTTGTCTTCTACAACTTGTCACTTATGTCTTATAACTACTGTCACTGTATTTATCTTATTGCCTTATTATAATTATTACTATAATGTTTACTATTTCTTAAACTTGTGTAATGTGACGTAACAATAAAACTTCAAACTTGAAATACAGTTATTTGTTTTCTTGGTCAACACAGTCAAGTCATTTAATACAATTTTGGATGGATTTACAGTCACCTCCGTCCTAATGCATTGTATTAGCTGCTGTAATGTTACTTTGAATGTCTGCCCTAGTGGCTATAGGTGGTTTCAGACTGTGTTAAACATTTTATTTTATTTTCATTCTACAAATAGCGTCTTTGAGCCCCGGAAAAGCGCTATATAAAAACAATGAATTATTATTATTATTATTATTAAATGGGATGTGTGCACTTCCTTCATCTTGGAGAAGTAGATGATTTATCTGAGGTGCCAAGAGCACATGTGTAAGATGGATGGTGTTAATGCATTATTCCTATATGGTCTTTGATGTTGCTGTAGATGTGGTGGTTATAACTTGCTGTGGAATTCAATTAAATCACAATCCACACAGTTTTCCCAAAAGGGTCTAAGTTAATTCGGGGTCAAGCCTATTTGAAGTTCTCAACCACCATACATACGTTTGGAAGGCTACACTTTGTATGACACAAATTGTAGAGTATATTTTGGAGGAAGGAATCAGAAGTCCAGGATCCAGTTGCATAGGCCGGGGTTGATGCCCTGAGCTTGCTGTAGAGTATGTAGTCTACTATGGTGTTGAATGCTGAGGGTCCAGTTAGAAGAACATCATTTACTAGTCAGAAAGGCTTCAAACACCATTGTAATCGTGGCAGTTCTCGTAAATTAGCCTACACCATTATTCTATAGCCTACATACATTTTAGATTAGATTCAACTTCATTGTTATAGAGTACAAGCATCAGACAACGAAATGCAATAAAAAGTGTGTCAGAAGAGGGATTTGAACCACCGTCTTAAAATGACAAGTTGATACCATGACAGCAGTTAATACCAGTACGCCATCATGACGACATGACTGAATCTAGCCTGCTGCTAATATCAACACAGTAGTGAATATTAATTTATTAAAATATGAACATCAATAAGGGCTAGTATGACCTACGCATTTAATCGGTCGGCAATTTCTTGCCAAACCATTTCCCTCGCCTTGTTAATTGCGGCAGTATTGCACTATTTTACATCTTCATTTTCGTCTTCATAAAGATCAATAAGTAGGACCGCTGCGCAATAAGTAGGACCGCTGCGCAGTCTAGTATCTTCATTTCGACAATCGGCTCTTCTGGGCTCTTTATGTCTGCGAGCACGCGCCCAAATCGAGTATTTCCAAACCGGTGTTCTGTGAACACTGATGACACAAGGCTGATTCTCATTCAAGGAATCACTAGAGGCTTGAATCCCAATCACAAGTTGCCTGAACAAGGCTTTTCTTTTAATAGCGGATATACTAATCCAATTGATTGATTGATTGAAAACTTTATTAGAAGATTTGCAGAAGTAGGTACATGAAAGTACATATGCCAACATACGTGGAAGCCCCCTGGTCTGTAGCCTAGGCTCAGGTGTTACTGCAAATAATTATAAACCATATTATTAATATGATCTTGTTAGACATAACTTGATGTTAATGTGTGTTACTAGCTGTTACGACCCTTCTGTCTATCTGGCCACTTTTATGTAGAGTCCGCTTTATCATGTCCATACATGCTGCTATTATAACTGTCAGGAATATTGTTGTCGCTATTGTGTGATTCTCTTGTATTGCTTGTCACCAGTGGTGTTCCTATCAGTTAGCTAGTGACATGAATTGTCTCACAGTAATAAGCTGAGATCAGGCCTCTGTGATGCAGCACAAGGTCAAACATTCTGGATGAGCCGCACTGTGTCATCTGGGCTAAGCATAATCAAATGTTCTGTTAACTGGTGGGAGAGAAGGGGGAGACTCGTGGGAGCGAAGGGGGAGACTCTTGTGAGAGAAGGGGAAGACTTGTGGGAGAGAAGGGGGAGGCTTGTGGGAGAGAAGGGGGAGACTTGGGTGAGAGAAGGGAGACTTGGGTGAGAGAAGGGGGAGGCTTGTGGGAGAGAAGGAGGAGACTCGTGGGAGAGAAGGGAGACTTGGGTGAGAGAAGGGGGAGACTTGTATGAGAGAAGGGAGACTTGGGTGAGAGAAGGGGGAGAGAAGGGGGAGACTCGTGGGAGAGAAGGGGGAGACTCGTGCTGAAGTGAGGGGACGACATGCCTGTGTGTCCCAGTGCTGGAAGTGATGGGAGCCTGCCTATTCATAGCTTTCAGTCACGTGGTTTCTTCCCTAGCAACCACCAACCTGACGGGCAAAAAGTATCATAGCAACATCGCTCAACATGGCTGCCTACTATTTAGACCACCTCACTCATGAAGAACTATCAAGATACACGACGGTGATAGGAGTGGAGGATTGACACCATTCAAATAGTGTTGGATTCCCTGTCTTCTACTCTATCCGGACACGTTGGAATTCTTTTCCTAACCCCCGGAGAATCAAAGTTATTGACCTGCAAAGGGTACCTCCTTGACCGGCTTTTCCCGTGAATAACACCGGTTATGGAGGTGGTACAAACATAAGACTATTATTGCTAAATTCACCATCAGTATACGGTCATTTTGAGCCCTTAACCACCGCGCTGACACCCCGAGAAGATATACTTTTAATATGAAACTCGATCAACCGGGCGTTCACCGGCTGCTGGACGAAACTCCCAACTCCCGCTGTCAGCGAGGCGAGGGAATATTTATATCCGGGAATTCGCTCCTTGCTGTGTCCACGGTGATAGGAGTGGAGGATCGACTCCATTCAAATAGTGTTGGATTCCCTGTCTTCTACTCTATCTGGACACGTTGGAATTATTTTCCTAACCCACGGGAAATCAAAGTTATTAACCCGCAAAAAGTGGGTTTTGCCCGTGGGTTTTGCCCGCAAAAAGTGCCTTTTGCCCGTCAGGTGGGCGTTTCCACTATGCTGTGACGTCACATGAAAGCTATGAATAGCAGCTCTGTGGCTATGTGATGGAGCCTGCCTATAGTAGCTCTGTGGCTATGTGATGGGAGCCTGCCTATAGCAGCTCTGTGGCTATGTGATGGGAGCCTGCCTATAGTAGCTCTGTGGCTATGTGATGGGAGCCTGCCTATAGCAGCTCTGTGGCTATGTGATGGGAGCCTGCCTATAGCAGCTCTGTGGCTATGTGATGGAGCCTGCTTATAGCAGCTCTGTGGCTATGTGATGGGATAGCCATAGTAGCCTAGAGTAGCTCTGTGGCTATTTTAGTGGTCGTTGCCATCAGGGACGGGTCTTAGCAACATGCCACAGGACGTTATTTCACGCATCACTGCATTGCCTTGGAACAATACAGCCCTTGATTTTTGTTGTGTGTGTGGCTTCTGTAGAGTTCCTTCAAAAGGCTGCAGTTCTCCTACAGCATTCTGATGTCCTACTTCTCAAACCACAGGGGTCAGGATCCCAAAGTTCCCTGTCCCTGTGCAAACCTGAGTGACAGGTTGAAAAATAGAAACACTCCAATTATGTTTAAACACATTCATTATCACCAGTAACATTGGCACAGAGGGCAAACCAGGTAAAAGCAGGGTATTGTGCTGCGATTACATTTTGAGATGATAGAGCAACAGCAGGTGTGTGTGTCGTTAACCTTCTATATGCCCTCAGCAGCATCAAGGCAATTTAGAACAGATTATTTCTTTGAACAATGGATTTAAAACATTCAATGTTCAGAAATACAACTGCGATGAGATCTATAATTTGTGATTCATCATTATAATTAAATAGTGTCTGGTCCTTTTCTTTCTGTGCTATATGTGATGTCTAGTAAAGTAGGGATTGACCTGCTTTACCCTCATCACACACACACACACACACACACACACACACACACACACACGCACACACACACACACACACACACACACACACACACACACACACACACACACACACACACCGCTAGACACATTTATAAAGTTAAATAATTCACTCATAATCCTTAGGCTTCAGAACCTTTTTTCAAAGCTACAACATAACTGTCATTGCAAAGATGCATACAATCAAGTGCTGCACAGAAGCCTATGTGACAAACAGCTTTGCTCCATATGATTGTGTGTGTGTGTGTGTGTGTGTGTGTGTGCGCCCGCATCAGAGCCACATATAAATCATGAGCCATGAAAGTATTTGTTTATAACAGACAGCTAAAACGTATAAGAATGATGCATATTTTTATCCGTCAACGATATAGTGGTCGTTCAGGATAAGCTCATTTAGATCAAGTCTAAATCCCTTGACTGTGGTCTTGGACGGGGGTCCCAGGGTGGCGTCGCTCCAGGGCTCTGCTCTCTCTCTCTGATGGGGCTTCAAATCTTTAGACACATACGCAACCTCACCATAACTGAGAAAATCTCAGAAACTACACAGGGGCTATTGTGATGTATCCATTGCTCCAAAAGATAACGTGTCCTTCAAATGGTAATCAATCGGCTAATGGAATTAGACGTGGTGCTAGCGTAACTCTCTGTCGTATGGAGAGAAGGACTCTTCTCTGCGGAGAGTGATTGCACTTGAAAGTCTGTGGGATTACCACACATAAGCATAGCCTCAGGCAAAATGTCCCGGTTGACCAAGTTAAAATTTACCATGCAATTGGCTTTACGGTTTAGAAGTTTTATCGGACAAAACTTGGACAAATACATATACCGCTACATTCCTATAAAAAATATATTGTGTCACAACATGAGTTACCAGGACATGAATCCATAGAGTTAATAAAGCCATCAAACGTGTAGACCTTACTTGTAATGCAAGGAAGGAGATCTGAAGGTAAACACATCTGACAGGTTTTGACACTGCTCTAAAATGAAACTGCCTCCTGGACAGACTGGCACACCATAGGGATGTTTCAACAGCTCCCAGATTTGGAAATCCCATAAGGCCTCATTTGTTGAATTAATTGTCATGCCTGCTTCTTCTTGTGATAAAGGGAATTAAATTGTCAAACAGCACCACTATCTCCAGTTGTGATGTCTCCTCCTGTATTGATTTAGAATTTTACATACGAGGCAGATTGGGTCTCTCGCCGTCAAAGACAAACTGTCTTCATCCTATGTCTTGGTGGTGAAAAAGTCCCTAAGTAGAGTAGGGTAATTTTTCAGTTTTTTTTACAGATTATGAAAGTGATTGTAGGCTTTCAAATGAGGTGTCATACATTGAAATCTGAATAGTTGAAGAAGATATGTGACACAAGCCAGTCTAACCATAAACCACTCGCAGACTTGAAGGGCTCGAAAATTAAAGTGAAACTTATTGTGTCAACAATATCTGGTTTTCGTTTTTTTCCATGACACGCAACTTGAAGTTATAAAGTACCCACTCGATATAATAAACAACAGTTTAACGATCACTAAATACTTATAATTTGTGGATTGGATTCACTGTTCTCGTTTGCCATAGGCTACTGGTAAGGGAGACTTTACTTGTAAATAGGGATGTAACGATGCACTCAACTCACGATTTACAATACTGGGTTCGCTGTAGGCCTACGGTTTTCTCACGATTTATTTTTACAAAATGAGATTGCAGACAAATTATGACTGAAAAATATGATTTTTATTTCTCAGACAAAAAATACAAAATACTGTATTTTCTTAAATAATCGCTTATTTGTGAACAGCATTGTAAGACGAGTGCAGCAAGCTTCAGCAATAAGAGTTTAACCTTAAAGCCCAACAACACAGATTTTCTACATGATTTTCACTCCAAGTTTAATCTTGTGCCATGGGCTTAAAACATAAAAAATCTAGCTCTGCATGTTTTAAATTGCACAACGTTATTAGCTACAAGACATTCACAAAACGCATTCTAGGATAAGTTAGGAATACAACATTGCTGTGGAGACTCGGTGGCAGAAGGCTGCAACCCGCCGCACCTGAACCAGCAATCGGCTGACGCGGGGTACACTCAACCGCTTGGGTGGCCAAGTTTAAGGTGTGGACAAAACACTATAATATGTTGATATTATGTGGTTCTAGCCCGGCCTCTCTCACTGCAATGTCCATAAAAAACAGAAAAATGACTCAACTGGTTGATCAAAAGTCTGTCTGTTGTCACATGCATATTTGAATGTTGGTACACCTCAAATGAAGAATTGGAGAAATCGGTCTGAATCAAAACACAAGTTTGCAACAATCGCGTTGGTAGCTACCTAGCAGCAAAAAAGAAAACGTCGCTATGTACTGACATCTAACAGTAAGTTTAGCACATCAAAACATGCTGATAGAACATCAACATGCTTAAAACACATGCTTAACACACACTACACATAATTAGATCACACAGTCCTTGCTTTTGAACACATCTTGTGTGTATGTAAGTTTGTTTACAAGCCATGTATAACTAACCCAGTAGCCTAGACAATACAATGAATCCAATTAACAAATTATAAGTATTTAGTGATCCTAAAACTGTTGTTTGTTATATTGGGTGGGCTGTTCAACACTTAAACTTTCGTAATATTAAATGTTTTAAAACATATTAAAGAAGCTTTTTGGTCATTTGCACAACTTGAGAATTACCAACATGCAGATCTTTTCACCAGACTGTCACATATTCGGTCACACTTTATGTGGATAGTCCCCTATAGATGATCTACAATTGCATCAACTGTAACTATGTTGGCATGCAACAGCTTGCTAGGGTTATGGTAGACTTTAGGTTTAGTGTAAGGCCCCATCCTATTTGTCATTTTTACCCCTACCCCTCGGTTACAGTTACAGTGCCTATAGAAAACCATCATTCCCCTTTGAAATAGTTACTTTATTTGTTGTACAGCCTGAAATCAAAATCCAAAAAACCTAGCATTTAGAATTAGCATTAAAAGGCAAAGGTTCTGAAAATGTATATAATGTAGAGTAACAGGGTTGGAAAAGTAATCAGTCCCCTGATTGAATACTTAGCACATACTTAACCACTACCCCTTGTACAATGCCTATAGAAAGTCAGCATACCCTGTGACAATCTTTACCTTTTGTCACATCACACCGTGGAAATTAAAATAAATTAAATCTAACTGTTTTGCGCTGTACACATTATAACCCTTATCCTCAAAGTGAAAATAACACGATTCTGGACAATTTGTACAAATTCATTTGTGAAATACCTGGTTAGGTTAAGTGATCAGCCCTTTATAATGTATTCCATTAGAAACTTGCTCAGGTGCAACCAATTAACTTCCAGATCAAACACCAGGCTAATTGCCCCCCACCTGACATCATTGTAGTGGTTTTGATTTCAGACTACAGAATAAAACCAACTGTTTCTTGAAGATTCCACTGCTAAAAGTGCATGGTTCTGCAAATAATTCACCATGGTTGGAAAGATACTTTCAAAAGGCCTCCGGGATAAAGTTGTAGGAAGGCACAAGATAGGTGAAGGCTACAAAAAGATTTTGAGAGCATCATTAAGAAGTGAAAAGCATATGGCACCACCTACACCTTACCTAGATCAGGCCTGGAAGATTCTGTTGCCGTGTGGAAATGGTCAGACGAGACTATGGCTGCATTTACACCGCCAGGTCGAAGTGACTAAATCGGAAGTAGGGATTACGACCTGTGGTGTAAATGCAGCCTAACATTTTTTTGGACTGAACTCCAAGTGCTATGTTTGGTGAAAAACAACACAGCACACCACCCAAAACACACCATACCTACTGTGAAGCATGGTGGTGGCAACATTATGTGGCGGGGATGTTTCTCTTCAGTGGGGACTGGGCTATTGGTCAGGAAAATGGATGCGGCAAAGTACACACAAATTCTTGAGGAAAACCTGCGTCCCTCTGCTAGACAGCTGAAGATGGGAAGTCATTCACCTTCCAACACGACAACGATCCTAAACATACCGCCAAAAGAACAACACAGTGGCTTAAGGATAGGATGGTGAATGTTCCTGAGTGGCTAAGTCAGAGGTCTGATTAAATCAGAAAATCTGTGGATGGACTTGAAGAGAGCAGTGCATCGCCGCTCACCATGGAATTTGAGTGAACTCGAACAATTCTGTAGAGAAGAATGGGCAAATATTCTCCAATCTAGGTGTGCAAAGCTAGTAGTGCGTTATCCAAACAGATTGATGGCTGTAATTGCAGAAAAAGTATAAAAAATGTTCCTCAATGAAATGGGATAACCCTTCAAGACCCTGATATGTCATCAGTAGTATCATAGTTTTTTAGAGTTAGTTACATCTACTGAACATTTACAAACGATCTATTTGGTACTATCCAAATAAAGTGATACCGAATATTCTTCTGGTTTAGGCTACAGCATTTCAATAGTTGCTCTTTATTTAAACACATTTAAAATGTGAGTGTGTGTGTGTGTGTGTGTGTGTGTATGTATTTACATTGAGCAGTGGGATGTGATCCATGATTAGTATTCAAAATCAGTCCACTGTAGGTAATAGAACCTTGTGACTGAGTAAGTCATAATTGGGGTATTTGCCATAGATACATATTGAAAAAAAAAAAGACCTGGCATTTCCTGTTTCCTGCAGCTGACAGAACTTAAAGGCAGGACAGGACAGACAAGCAGAGGCAATGTGAACTGAATACATGAGTAGCTGTTTGAAATTACTGTATCACACACACACACACACACACACACGCACGCACGCACGCACGCACGCACGCACGCACGCACGCACGCACGCACGCACGCACACACACACACACACACACACACACACACACACACACACACACCTACAAAGGCATGCACACATGCTGATGCAAGCACACACAAACACATACAAACACACACATATACACACACACATATACACACACACACACACACATCTCCTCTTGGATCGAGAGTCCACTGAGACTGGTTCAGATAAAAAGCACTTCAATTAGTGTATGAAATATTGATTGCTATGCTTTTCATGTGCCCATTGTTAAGCCGGACACGTAGAGAGGGCCAAGCAGATCCAGAGGAGATGGGCTGGGGATCTGCACTGGCATCTAAATTTCCTCATAAGAATCGGTAATTGATACACAGCAGTGCATCTCATTGCCTTGATGCTGTATTGCCAGTGACGCTACCCAGGGTGTCTGCTTCCTTACCTGCAAGCAGCATTAACTAAATCTACTATAGCCACCAATTTGGTGTTGCCAATTATAAGTTACTTCTTAATCATAAGAACTTTGGGGGGGGGTTTTGGTACGAGGCTACAGTTAATCTCGGAACCCAGATTCTCGTCTCTCTCATCTCTCAATTGAGATTCTGGGGATGAAGGAAGTAAAAAGTAGTAATGGCCAAGTTCACCCTCTAAACTTTTCTCTGTAAGCTGGCGTTGCACAAAATGAAAACAGCTGGAAAAGAAGTTTACAATGCCAGCATTGCATTCATACCAAAAAGGGGGAGGTTGTAGAGAGCGGGCGAATCCCGGTTCTGGACCTAGAGATCCAGGGTTCGCCCCTGAGGGTCATCAATGTGTACGGCCCAACCAACGTGGCCGAGAGAGTCTCCCTATTCAAGAAACTTCGGTCTCTCCTCCTCATCACACACCAGTCTTAGTGGGGGAGACTTCAACTGTGCCCTCCGGGATGAGGACCGCAGCAGGCCCAGGAGAGACCGATCTACTACAGAACTCCAACTTCCAACTGGTAGACGCCGGTGGCACCTCCCCGCGATACACACATGGGTGAGTTCCTCCGGGATGTCTTCCTCAGGATAGACATGTTCTTGCTCTCGCCAGGTCTGAGGATGGGAACCCTGACCAGTCAGGCGGTCCACTTCTCGGACCACAGGATGTTGACCGTGTCCCTGGAATGGGAGGGCCAAACAAGAGCGGGTAGGGGAACCTGGAGGATAAATACATCGATCCTCCAGGACCCAACAGTGGTGCATTCCTTCTCCAGGCGCTACCTGGAGTGGAGGACCTTAAAAGAACTGTTCGACTCCCCGATAGAGTGGTGGGAGATGGTTAAGGCCAGGACAAAGGGCTACTTCGGGTCAGTCGGAAGGAGGAAAGCGGCAGAACAGAGGGCCAGGTTTCAATACCACAACGCGGCCCTCCAACGCCTGAGTCTCCTTCAGCTGGGTGGTCTGGATGTGGCCCGAGAACTGGCTGAGACCAAACAACACCTTGCCCCCCCCCCACCATGACCACACACTGTACATACTTGTTGTTTGTCCCCCCGCCCGAACTACCCATTGTACATATTATATGTCTGTCCCCCTGCCCGAACTACCCACTGTACATACTTTGTGTTTTGTCCCCCGCCCCCACCTGTGGTGTATGTCCCCACCTGTCCTACCCGCTGTACATACCTTATGTTTTGTTGTATTGTTCTTCCCATGTTGGATGTATGTTTATCTTGTAGATAGTACTAGTTATTTGTCTGTATTATCTTGTAGATAGTACTAGTTTTTTGTCTGTCTTACATGTAACGATGAATTGAGTATCAAGGACCCCAATTGAAATAAGCCAGTGGCTTTCTTGGGTTTTTATCCTGTTAGTTGACCTTGTATGTAATATGTACTTTCATGTACCTACTTCTGCAAATCTTCTAATAAAGTTTTCAATCAATCAATCAAAAACCCTCTACCGGGAGCAACAACAAAAGAAACAGTTCAGGGAAAAACTCCAGGGCCTGGAGGAGGAGGAGAAATGCACACGCCACTTCTTCCGGAAGGCACGGTCAAAACACAAGCCTATCCTGTCCCTATACGACACCAAGGGGGACACCGTGTCAGACAGAGGCAACATTCCGGGGTGGCGAGAGAGTTCTACGAAAGTCTAGTCTATTATAACATCAAAACAACCGACGAGACTCTCATGGCCACCTTCCTGGATGGTCTGGACCGGTCCCCGAGGGTGGTGAGAGTGAGAACCCAGAGCTGACCACTGAGGATCTCACCCAGGCCGTGCACTCCTTGAATACACACAAGGCTCCTGGACCGGATGGGATCCCAGCAGAGTTCTACAAGACTCTCAGATTCAGATTCAGATTCAGATTCAGATTCAGGTTTATTTATACAACGTTTATTGCCATTATGCTTGACACATTTGTTTTGGCATTACAGTAGGTGCATTTATGCTTTTTTCACATGTATACATGAACAAAAACAAATACAACTACAAATGCAAAACAGGACAACACAGGACAGACAGTGCATTGAATAGTGCTATATATATATATATATATATATATATATATATATATATATATATATATATATAAAGTGCAGTGCAGAGTTTTTCAAAGGTCCAGTGCATATTCAGTCCTGGGCAGACTTGGGGGCGGGGGGGGAGGGGGAAGCCAGAGTCATTTAGCAGCCTGGCGGCTGAGGGGAAAAATGAGCCTGTGGTGGGCCTTTACTGTTTTAGGCAGCCGCAACCTTCTCCCAGAGGGAAGCAGGGTGAGGAGGCCGTGGCCGGGGTGGGAGGGGTCGACCATGATTTTTCTTGCCTTCCTCAGAGCCCTGGTGTCGTGCAGGGAGTTGAGGGAGGGCAAGGGACAGCCGATCACCCTCTCCACTGCACGTATAACCCTCTGCAACTTGGCCTTGTCCTTGGCTGTTGCAGCAGGGAACCAGGTGATGATGGAGTGGGTGAGGATGGACTCTATGATGGCCGTGTAGAACTGGACCATCATGGACCTCGGCAGCCTGAATTTCATCAGCTGCCGGAGGAAGAACATCCTCTTCTGGGCCTTCTTAGTGAGGGCCTCTGTGTTCCGCTCCCACTTTAGGTCCCGAGAGATGGTGATGCCTAGAAAGCGGCATGACTCCACGGAGGCCACCGGGGTACCTCCCAGCGTGATGGGAGGGGGCAGGGCTGCTTTCCTGCGGAAGTCCACCACCATCTCCACTGTTTTTAGAGCATTGAGCTCCAGGTTGTTAAAACTGCACCAGCTCCGCAGCCCCTCGATCTCACCCCTGTAGGCAGATTCGTCCCCCCTGGAGATGAGGCCCACCAGGGTGGTGTCGTCTGCAAACTTCAGGAGCTTGACCGAAGGGTGGCGGGAGACACAGTTGAGAACAGTGCTGGAGACAGGACGCAGCCCTGCGGGGAGCCCGTGCTGGTGGACCTGGAGCTGGAAATGCTCTTCCCCAGCTTCACCCGCTGAGACCTGTCAGTCAGGAAGTCCGTAATCCACCTGCAGGTGGAGTCCGGCACCTGCTGCAGGGATAGCTGGTGCTCCAGGATGTGTGGGAGGATCGTGTTGAAGGCCGAGCTGAAGTCCACGAACAGGATCCTGGCGTAGTTGCCTGCAGTGTCTAGGTGTTCTAGCGCATAGTGCAGAGCCATGTTCACGGCATCCTCCGTGGATCTATTGGCTCTGTACGCGAACTGCAGGGGATCCAGCACAGGATCCGTGATGAACTTCAGGTAGGCCAGGACAAGGCGCTCCAGGACCTTCATGACGACAGAGGTCAAAGCGATGGGTCTGTAGTCGTTAAGGCCTGTGACCTTGGCCTTCTTGGGGACGGGGATGATGGTTGACGCCTTGAAGCACGCTGGGACGTGACACAGCTCCAGCGAGGCATTGAAGATGTGGGTAAACACCAGGGCCAGCTGGTCGGCGCAGTGCTTCACGACGGAGGGAGAGACGGAATCCGGACCAGCTGCCTTCCGGGGATTCTGCCTCCTGAACAGTCTATTTACCTCTCGCACTGTGATAGAGAGAGGGGGTGGGGAAGGGGGGAGGTGGGGGGGGCGGGTGAGGAGGGGAGGGGAAGGGGGGAGGGTGGGGGTAGCAGGAGGGACATTGGCCCCACTGGGGGACGGGGGTGGTGGTTGTAGCCGGGGGGGGTGGACGGAGAGGGCAGGGGTGGGCGGGAACCTCTCTTTCTCAAACCTGCAGTAGAACTCGTTCAGCTCGTTAGCAAGAGGGAGGTTGTCGGACATCAGCGGGGTTTGTAGTTGGTGATGGTCTTGAGGCCTTTCCAGACGGAGGCGGAATCCCCCTCAGAGAGCTGTTGCTGCAGCTTCTCCGAAAAGCGATGCTTCGCCTCCTTCACCGCTTTGGCGAACCTGTACTTGGCCTGCTTGACCCGGTCCACGTCCCCACTGCGCCTAGCCACCTCTTTCTCCGACCTCAGACGCCTGAGTTGGGATGAAAACCAGGGCTTGTCGTTGTTAAAAGACTTCCTGGAGCGGAGGGGGGGGACACACACCTCCTCGCCAAAGCTGATAAGGTGTCTCCTCAAGGAGGACTTGGCGGAGGTCTTCAAAGCCGTCTACAGGGAAGGGAGGCTTGGACAGACCATGCGACAGAGTACGGTCACACTGATCCCCAAGAAAGGGAACCTCAAGGACCTCCGGAACTGGCGCCCCATCAATCTCCTCCCAGTGGACTATAAAATAATGACAAAAGCCCTCACCCAACGCTTCCAAACCCTCCTCCCCTCAGTTATAGCCCCTGACCAAACATGTAGCCGGTAGGTCCATCAATGACAACCTGCTCCTGGTGAGAGACCTCATCCTGCACTCCCAGGAGCGGAGGTCCTCTTTAGGCCTTCTCAGCCTGGATCAGGAGAAGGCCTTTGACAGGGTTAGCCATGGTTTCCTGCAGAGGGTAATAAGAGGCATGAACTTCCCCCAGCACCTGCTCCACTGGACCGAACTCTGCTACAACAACATCACGAGCAGAGTTCGGATCAACAACCAGCTGACAGACCCCTTCCATATCAAAGCTGGAGTACGGCAGGGATGCCCCTTGGCCCCTCTGCTGTACGTCATCTACCTGGAGCCGTTCCTACGGAAGATCAGGAGCTCCCCCAACATCATGGGCTACCCTCTACCAGGGGCCTGGGGGGAGAGGCTCAAGGTGGTGGTGTACATGGACGACATCACCATCGTCGGCACAGATAGTCGCTCCATTTCCACAGCAACGAAAGTGGTAGAGGACTACTGTGCAGCCACTGGCGCCCTGATCAATAGGGGTAAGTGTGAGCTGTTTCTGTCGCAGCACTGGCAGGAGAACCTGGCTACCTCCTTCCCTGTAAAGATGGAAAACATTAAGCTGCTGGGGATCACCTACCAGAAAGATGGAGGGGCCTCCGGCAGCTGGAAGGAGGCCAAGTCCAAAAGAAGATCTGCGAGTGGAGTGCACGGCCCCTCACAATGACAGGCAAGATCCTGGTCCTGAAGGCTATTGTTCTTCCCATTCTCCTCTACCTGGGCAGGGTGTTTCCCCCAGACAGAGCAGTATCCAAAACCATCGAGAGGATCATGTTCACCTTTGTCTGGGGGAGCCAGATGGAAAAATTAAAGCGCACCACCCTGTACAAAATGGTGGAGAATGGGGGGAAAGGGGTCCCAGACATCCTAAACATCATTAGGGCACAGGGACTCTCCAACCTCATCACCAACATCAACAACACAGATAGGAAAGCCAGGTTCTTCGAGATACTATGCCACACCCATCCTCCGGACACTCAGGGTGACTGCATCTATAAACCACACTGTGCCCTACAGCTGGGACCCCCCTCCAGTCTACAAGATATGGAGGGACTTTGCCTTCAGGACAGGACTGTCCGTGGCTGGGCTGGCCTCATGGAAATACAAAGATATCATGTCCTTCATAAGATCGAAGGACACCATCACTCACCCGAAAGCCAGCACAATCATAAATGTACAAACAATAAACAAAAAGACATTGCCTGGATGGCTGCTCATGGTTGTCTCCCCACTAGGGAATTCTTGCATAGGCGGCACATCGCAAAGACTGAGAACTGCCCCCACGGATGCACGGACACAGAACACATTAACCACCTGTTCTGTGAGTGCTCCGTGGCCAGGCGGGTCTGGGCCCTGTTTGTTCCCTCTGTCTCCCTCAACAGCCTGCTGACCCTGCCCCGCTTGACGGCCGAAAACATCTTGTATGGTCCTCCCAGGGGGTGCACAACCCCCCAACTACAACAACAGTGGAGGATCATCAGTGCCGTCAAGCAGGTCCTCTGGGAGACAAGGAACATCAGGGTCTACCAGAAGCAGAGCGTCGACCTGACAACCCTGAGGAGGAGAATCACCCTCTTCCTCAGGGACCATGCAATCACTGATTTAAAAAATAACCAGGAAAAAGCAAGAGAGGTGTGGGGGTAGGAGAGATGGAAGGACGTCAACCTCTAAACCGCCCCCCATGCCGCGCCGCATCGCCCAATCCCCCCCCAACCCGGGCCTACCTCACTGCACCACCAGTTCCTGCACCATCACCACCGTTCCAGCACAAGCTCTGGTCAGCAGTATCACCACCACAAGGACCAGGAGAGGAGCAGCGCACAACACCAACAGGGAAGTCCACTGCACCTTCCACCACTTACACATGTACAAAGCACTGACCCACTTCCTACCTTCACCAGAACAACACCACACACAACCCACAACCGAACCAACCGTCTCTGCCAGCACCACCAGCACCAGCACCAGGATGACCAACACCACTGGGTCACAGGGAAGTACTGATCACCCGCCTGACACCAAAATGCACACCTACACAAACCATGCAGACCTCCCTTCTCTCACTCCCCTATCTTTTCAGGCACTCACGTCATATCCAGCTCTGACACCCACCCAGGCTTCCAGACCCAGGAGCAGAGACCGGCTGGCACCACTACGTCACCCCAGCACCAACCCCAGGTTCCAACTCAGCGAACCCAAACCCTCAGTTCCGGGCCCCCCTCCCCAACTCCAGGCCCCCAGCTCCAGGCCCAGTCCCCTACCCGCCAACCCCCAACCCCCAGCCCGGAACAAGCTGAGAAGAGGCAGGGAGCTTTTTCCTGGATAAGCTGTGTACAGGTTTTTCGCCCCTGCTTGCCTGCCGTGTGCCGGGCTCTCTGGGCCTCTCCTTGGGGGCCTCCAGTCGGCCTGCGTGCTTGATCTGCTCCGCCGCTGGGGCGCCTGGTCCGGCTAGCCTCGTGAAGGACTACGGTAGTCTGGGCCTGGTGGGCTGGGCCGGGTGCGCCAGCGGTGGGGCGGGTCGGGTGAGTCGGGTGTGTGGGGTCCCTCGGGGGAGGGAGGTGGGGGGGCCGCGGCTTTGCACTGGTGGGAATTTTCCTGGATGCACAGCCACAGGTTTTTTTACCCTTGCCTCCTACCGACACTGGAACCTGGACAATGAACACTGAACACTGAACACTGAACACTGAACACTGAACACTTTAGTTAGTTGAATGTAAATGTTGGTTGTTGTTGAATGAAATGTCTGATTGTCTGAAATGTCTGAAATGTCTAAAATGTCTGATTGTTTGATTGTTGATTGTTTGTACACATGGTTTTGAGTTTTTATAAAAACCAATAAAAACACCTATATGTGACACAGTCTGATCATTTGGTCCACATGTCTGCAACCAATCAAAATGTTCAGACTTTTCTTTTGAAACACGGAACTACGTTTCAACGTTCACAACACGAACTCGCTAGTCGAGCCAGCAAAATACTGCAACGAAATGGATTGGGTGAGTGACCCCCCACTGCTACCTCGTTAACTAGAACACTACTTTACATTGTTACCTAGTTAACTAGAACACTACTTTACACTGCTGCCTAGTTAACTAGAACACTACTTTACATTGTTACCTAGTTAACTAGAACACTACTTTACACTGCTGCCTAGTTAACTAGAACACTACTTTACATTGTTACCTAGTTAACTAGAACACTACTTTACACTGCTGCCTAGTTAACTAGAACACTACTTTACATTGTTACCTAGTTAACTAGAACACTACTTTACACTGCTGCCTAGTTAACTAGAACACTACTTTACATTGTTACCTAGTTAACTAGAACACTACTTTACACTGCTGCCTAGTTAACTAGAACACTACTTTACATTGTTAGCAGGCTCACAAAAACAAGCTGTGTTAGTTGACTAGCGACATGTCGTTCATTTTCAACAACGCGGAAATGTATTCACATTCTTCGAAAGAAAAGTCCGATCATTACATCAGATCCCGACATGAGGACCGAAACAATAGAATGTGTCACATATTGCTCTGTGTACTCTTTTTTTGTGTGTCAGTTTTACTGACACAATTGTTAATGTGGCGCCACTGTTTACACATGGCAGCATAAATCATTGACATTTGCACATACTCGGCTATAAATAGTGTGGTGGGAGTGGAGATGCGTCTCACCCTGACAGCCTCTCCGTCGGCGTCACAAGCCACTCTGAGCTGTGGTAATGGACAAGCAGACAGAGGAGAGACTCTCCTTGATGAGGCTTTAGGTAGAAGCAGGGATCTGCCCCTGTCCCTTTCTAACCCTCATTACCCCCTCTCCACTCTCTCCACCACCCACACCTTCTTAGCCTCCTCTATCTCTCACATTCTTCCCTCCTCTCCCTCATGCTCTCATTCTCCTCCTCTGTCCTTTTCTCCCCCATCCTCATTCCTATATGTTAACACTAGAACAGCCATGCGTTGTTACCTACTAAAAGAGCCGCCCTCATCAGAATGGGAATCTGCTATTTACACACAACGATCACTAGTTGGCTGCTTGTAAATAAGCCTGCTTCCTACACAGAAAAACTGCAAAATAGCTTTATATTAGCTCATCCTAATGTGATTTTGAAAATGTAAGGATACTGGGTGATAGAACGCCGATATATAGCAAAAGTCATGAAAGGAGGGTCCTGAAATTTGATCGAGTGCAAAGATATAAACACATTTTTACTCACATTTTTTACTCACACTCACTCATGGCTGATTAAGTGTTAATAAAAGTTTGATCATAAACTACCTGGGATTTGGCTTTTCTTTCAAGAAATACAAACACTCACTATCAAGAAATACAAACACTCACCATCATGTTCTCCGAGCCATAATTAAGGATCCATGGGTGTGGACAGATGGCCCGGTAACTAAAGGTCACAAGCCGAATGGTGGAGATGGATCAGGTAATGGTTTACCATTCCTCAGTGTCCACATGGATAAAGGGACATTCCATTAACACCAGGGACTGTTCAATGTGTTGTGTGTGTTGTAGCGTTTCTAATCATGAATGGATCAATGGGAACATAGGATTCAGAAATGGCAAAAACAAAACATTACTATGTAAGCATGAGTGTTCTTAGTCAAGGGTCATTATGTTTAAATAGTACACGACACCTCTCTAATGTATATGCACTGTATGGAATGCTTTATTGTGCATGCAACGCCATGCACAAGGGTTAAGCTAGGCTCTTGTACATCTGAGACTTTCAATTTCGATGGAAACAATGACCAGGATGATAAATACATATTATAGAGTACACTGGCAGTAATCATATTGATTGATTGATTGAGAACTTTATTAGGAGATTTGCAGAAGTAGGTACATGAAAGTACATATTACATACAAGGTCAACTAACAGGATAAAAACCCAAGAAAGCCACTGGCTTATTTCAATTGGGGTCCTTGATACTCAATTCATCGTTACATGTAAGACAGACAAAAAACTAGTACTATCTACAAGATAATACAGACAAATAACTAGTACTATCTACAAGATAAATATACATCCAACATGGGATAGTAAAATCATGAGGCAGAGTTGCCCTCTGACAATGCAAAAGTCTGGACTGGTCTGGACTGGCTTTTTAATCACCGTCTTTTATTCTGCTGCTGAGAAGCCATTCACATATTCACTCCTTTAAAACGAATGTGTGTCTTGGTACACATTTCCCATTAGCTGGAGGGTGGAGGGAGGAGGGCTGGGGGAGGGGGGGGAGAGGGAGAAGGAGGGCTGGGGGGGGGGAATGGTAGAAACTCTTCACGTCCAGGAAGAATAGATTCCAATTATAGATCTATGCTGTGCCCCTCTCAATCTATTCTCCCGCAGATCACACTCTCCACTGCATGCCTTTTCTCCCCAAGCCAAACAAACAGAGAATGCATGAACACATGAACTGTTTTCTTATTTTGGTAAGGGGGAGGAGGCGAGGAGAAGTGTTGTGTGTTGAAAGCAGAGGGTGGGGGGTGGGCATTTTAGATGATGTCAGAGTGTTCTAGTTTTTAGTTAGTTTTACCCTGAGCCCTCGAACAGATGAGGGAGAGGGCCGCTGTGAAGTAGCAGAGCTTCAAAGTGAATAACTGTGTGTGTGAATCAGCCTGTCTGTTCCGAGTTGTCTATATTCTGGGTCTCAAGTAGACCATTTTGGAAATACAGTACAAAGCGATATCTCATTTCAAATATTTGATTCATTGAGGTGTATATTGCACAATCCAATCTCCAAATGAATAGATAGTTCTGGGGGATCGTTTCTGAAGACCAAAGATCATGTTCTGAACATGCAATCTGAATGTTGCTGGTTCGAATTCTCCTAACCCTAACCCTGTTCTTTTGTTATTATTATTAATTATTGCAAATTCTTGTTGCTAATATTCGCTAATGCCATCCCCTGACAACTTACCCTAACCGTAACCACTCGAAGTTAATGCCTGATACTGCCTAACCACCACATCAGTCCTAACTCACGTAACTCTCAGTAACGTGCCATTCACCTAACTCTCACACAACGTGTCTTTAGTTTTTGGACAGCTCCACAGGTGGTCAGGTGATACAGCCAGATAATACGTGCACACAGACAGATTCGATCAGACAGAAACGAGCCCCCACGTATTCCGTTGGAGACATTTTATTTATTCATTTTGTGAGAACATTATGCAAATAGCCAATGCAATGCATTGAGAGTGCAGTATGATGGACTAAACCAGTCAAATATAATGACTCAACATTCAACATGCAGCCCTGCCGACCTGTGTCTCCCCTAGCCTGGGGATTGGACGGTGAACTCTCACCACTGCAGCAACACTGCAACGACTAACCGTTTATTAGCACCTCGCCCACACACTAGCAGTAGGCTACTTAGCACAGCCAAATGCAGACTGGACATGACTGGACTATCAATGTCAGGTATGATTTTGTTTGTGTAAAAGCCTAAACGTGAACCCTTAATGTGTATGTACAGCAATTCGTGACGTTAGAATTATAAGGTTCTATTACCATTTCTGTCAAAATTTAGTTAATTACATAATCTGATCCATTAGGTGTTTATTAATGCCTGTGTGGTGTTATTTTAAAATAAAATGTTGACATTTTTTAGTTAGTAATTAATCAAATAGGCCTACAAAGGTTCCATCTCACAGAACATAATGGAATGTAAAATCTTTGACGCTCAGTATCTCTGAACTCCCCTAAACGGAGATAGAACCTTATAATTCTAAACTCACGAATTACTGAACTATGAGGGTAGCAAACAACAATATAGAGTAAGTCTAGTATTCTGGGAGAGGATGAAGAGTTCCAGATTCCAGAACCCCCAGTGCGCTGTCACACATTGCACAGAGCGTTCTGCTCTCTCTGTGAGATAAATAAAACGAAAGTTTAGTCCCTAAATGATCGTATTCTCCACAGTCACAGGTCGCTAGATAGATGATGCTTGGCATCGAGCAGGAACACAAATATAAAGAAAGTTTAACTTTATATTGCAATTCCAGTATTGATTTTATTATCCAGAAGCGTATAGGAGAATTCGCTCTTTAAACCGCCACTGCAGTGCTATGCTGAGAGACTTTCAAACGACCCAACTGCTACAAAAACACTATTGCAAAGCCTCCTCCAATACTTTCTGAGTTCTGGTTTTTGCACCAGTGATGTCACTGAAAATACCAAAGAGAGGACAGTACAATGTCTATGTGACAGAAAACAATACTTTTGGATATCATTTGTCATAAAGAGGCAGATCATGCTCCACTGTCTAGAATTTGACTTGCCTTCGCTGTAATAACATTTTCAACGTCAATTACAGCTTTCATAAAAACACCCTTGAAGGTTAGGGCTGACAACTGTAGTTATTTGGTTGAAAGTTCTGTCGACGTCTTAGAGCATACATCCTGAATAATAATACATTAGACTTATATAGCACTTTTCTAGACACTCAAAGACGCTTAACAAACAAAATGTTTATAGTAATAATAAAAAGAAACAAAAATAAATAAATAAAAGTATGGGTCTAATTAAGGTAGTGCTGGGGACACATGGGAAGGGGAGGGGGAGAGGGTTAACTGGTGAAGGCAAGCATGAAGAGGTAGATTTTGAGGGCCTGTTTAAATGTTGGCGTGGTTCTCAACCCTCTCCTCGGGGACCCCCAGCCGCTCCACATGTTTGATCTGTTCCACCACCAGCTCACCTGATTCAACTGATCAAGTACAAACCATAATTGCTTTATACTTGATCAGTTGAATCAGGTGTGCTGGTGGTGGAACAGATCAAATATGTGGAGCGGCTGGGGGTCCCAGAGGAGAGGGTTGAGAACCTCTATCTCAGGGGTCCCCAAACCACGGCCCGCGGGCCGAACACGGCCCACTCCCACACTTGGACCGGCCCTTTGAACAACGTGTAATTTCTAACTGCAATTGCGGCATTGCACCGACGTGGTGGCGGGGGCGCTGTTTCGCAAATAATTGGAAATACATTTCCACCATAAATTGATGCAGAAAGGGCACAAATTGCATCTAAATTCACCAGAATGCAAGAAATTAAGTGTTTGATGCTCGTTTAAGGACCCCCAGACAGCCCTGCTTCATGGGTCCCCCCGTGTATGATGAGGGTCCTCTCTCAAGTATCAGACTGTAAAACTGATTATATTTCATTGACATATCACTATAGGTATAAATTCCATCCAAATTCAACTGTTTAGACTTTATTTGCATCCACCAGTGCTCTCCTGCGCACAATTGCTTTGCGCAACCGCCTCCATTCCACTCCGTTCCATATTATTTTATGTTAGAGACCAACCCAGGCCCCCCATCACAGAAAGGAAAAATGATGTGGCCCTCACAGAAAAAAGTTTGGGGACCCCTGCTCTATCTGATGTGGTTGGGGAGGGCGTTCCAGAGGGACGGGGCTGCGGCTGAATAGGCTCCTCCTCCTTGATCAGATTACTCTCACTACAGCTGGAGGAACAGAAACCAGGAAGCAAACAAGGCCTTGTGGGGATCTTGTGGTTGAGTCTGTTGATGTCACACTTTTTTAGACATTACATTTAGATATTAGACTGGAAATTCAAAACTGCTGTAAACACTCATACATCTGACAAGACCATTTCCAATTTCACAGATAGGCCCACGAGTTAACACGTCAAAAGCAAACCACAATGTGAGACAAACAAGCTAAACCCAAAAAATCTGTGCGGTCCACTCAAACAAAACAACTCGGGAGTTGTCATCTGGCCCACTGGCACCATCGAAGTGTCTCTCCCAGGCTTTTATCCTCCCTCCACCCTTAAGGGAGTGATTGAGCACACCTGGGCTCAATCAAGCCGTCGCCATGGCAGTAGGCAGGAGGAAGGACAACCACCTGGGAGAAACTAACACAACACACAATGGCTGTACACACCACAGCCGTAACATCCACCAAAAAAGATCAAATACTTTACATTTTGTCAATAAGGAATCTCCAGCGTTAATGTATTGCCTGTGCAAGGCCAACCAGGACAATGAGAGGGATAATTGATGTTTTTAAATGAGATGTTTACCTTCTGGCGTATCTCCGGCAAGCCTGGAGAGTCCCTGCCCTTCCTGCTCTTTCAGCCTCCTAAAGGGTCAGAGAAACATGATGTCAACTTGTCTCTCAGTTTAATTCTATTAAGCATAGGTTCAAGCTCCGAATTAAAATGCAAATTACCTTGGTAATAAAGGCGAGGGAGAGTGCAGGCAGAGAGATAAGGTACATCCTTCCCCTTTATTGCTGCCACTTACAAAGCACAAACCTTTAATTTAAAAGTTAATTTAGTTCTGAAGAATAAAGTGTCTCAGAACATTTTGTTTCATAACGCTCTCGGTCTGGCTTTGTGTTATGTTGAAGCAGAGACCAGGAGTGTGTGAAAGTGTGTGCTAGGAGTTCTGTTCTTGTGTTATGATTTGTTTTCCAATCGTACAATCACTGTTATGTTTTACAATAGGGTAAATGTATAAGAATTAGGCGGTCCAAACCATTAAACATTTACTACAAATTGCTAAATCAGGCAGTTGTTGAAAGGATTTATGGAATACTCAAGTAGCAAACATGAAGTTCTGCCCTGAGGTTTTGTCAGGCTCTTTATTTAGAGAGTGGGTCTGCCCACTCTACCATCACTTCATAGAGTGGCCAGGCTGCTATTTGACATGACTCAGCAAATAATTGGGGGCCCCTGAAAAAAAGAAACTACTGCCTGTAGCTACAATACAAACCCTCCTCAATGTCCTCAGTGAAACCGTGAAGGCAAGATTGGAAAGGAAAATAATATTGATATCTGCAAATGGAAGCTGCAGGGCAGGCTTAACTGTCAAGCACAAATCCTACTAAACTATCTTCAAAGAATTACAATTCATGATATGTTCAACGTTTCAAGTTGAGAGAAGTCTTATTTACATTTCGATTTTATTGAGTCATTCCAAATTCCTATCGAACTAAATACTTCAAACTGTGTATGTGAATTTGTCACTTGAACGTGTGTGTGTGTTAGTAGCAGACGGTCCCTCACCTCTCCCCACTTCCTTGGCGCTCTGCAGCTCCTCGCCCTGAGGGAATAGTGCTTTTTCTATTCCGCCACATGTTACCTATATGAGGTGAATGTCAGCGTCAAGGAGATAACAGCTTGACGTCTCCGCTGCTCTGTTATCGCCGTGCCTCCTCACGCCTCCTCGTTCCGAAGGAGTACACAGCTGCAGGAGCAGAAGTCTTATCAATCCCAGGGTCGGGGTGAGAGAGCAGCAGCAGGAGGGCGAGACCCAGCCGTCCCAGCTCCTGGGCCTCTCAGCCCTCAGCCCCGCCGTCTCCCTCTGACTCCTCACACCCATATTACCCATTAACATTCTGAAGGGCTGACCTTTTAGCTCCTATCAAAAAGCGAAAAATGTAGCATAATCAGGTCTCTTTAGTGTTCCCAAGGACGATTAGGAGTCCTGCCCTGGCACACAGCAGGTTATGGGGTTGCTGGCTGATGGCTGTGTGCATGTGAATGAGCCAGCTGAGCCCATACTGTTCAGACTGAGGAGATATACATATGTGAATATAGGTCAGTGCAGGTCCCTCAGGCTTATCTCAGACACACACACATACACATACACGTACACACACATACACACACACACACACACACACACACACACACACACACAAACAAAAAATGTGCGGCCATCTAAACACCATAAACACCATAAAACATCACGCATGCCTATCGGAACACCACTGAGTGGGTCATCAAGACATCATGGTGGATATGGAAACTCAGCAACAAATGCCAGAACATGTAATATTAATGCACTTGCTTTTGTTAAACGAACATCTGGCCGCAGCTCCTCTGGGCTGTTTTCCATCTGACACCTTATCTTTTGTGTCTGGAGAGAACACAACGTATTGTTCATTTACCGTAGTGCCACTAAAACCCTTCCTAATGGTGGAGTGATAACGGCCCAGATCAGATCTTTCTAGAAGCATCCGGATGTGGCCCAGGTACAGCTTTGTTCACCAGGCCAGTAGTGGGCCAGCTATAGCTGCAATTCCTGAGCCATATCTTTGCCATGAAAAGGACATCAGTTATCACTTCATAATGGTCCAGGTAATGGGCTCTGAGTTCCTCAAAACTAGATTCCGGTTCCTGAAATCTTCCTCGCTACTCCAGTCTACTGTTCAGCAACGGACCAGCCAGGGGATGATGGATCCCCCTTGGAGTCTGGTTCCTCTCAAGGTTTCTTGGTTTCTTTGTTTTTCTCCCTCTTGGGGAGTTTCTTTTTAAAGAATAATTATTATTATCCTGTTTTAGACACTGGCTCATTTTGTGTGTTCAATTGCGTACAGTAAAATGCTCTCCAAATAAGACAACTTTTGATTAAGTGAGTCTATTAATACGCAGCATAATCTCTGAGTTGCTTTTGCATGAATTCAAGCTCTTCACTACAGCATTATTAAGTGTCAGCTTCCTTGTGGATGACTTGTGATGGGGCCTGAGTAAAAAGTTTGATCATAACAGAACCAAATGAATCATTTAATCAATTTAATCGTTGGTCGAAGAAACACACTCTCAACACACATTGTCAGACTCTGTCAGAATCTGTGTGTGTGTGTGTGTGTGTGTGTGTGTGTGTGTCCAGTGCTGTAGGAATTGCATGCTAAATTAAGACAGAATGCCCCTTACTTAAGACCCAATTGCCCAGTGTACTGTAGGAGAGCTGGAAGTGATGCTTGTTCATTCTGGGCTGTGTCATTATGTAAGTGACTGTAGCGACTTTGGGGGCTAGCCAAAATTGAATCGTTGCTATTAATTACTGGAGCCATATGGTCAACAGCGTCTAGGCGCCATTTCCATTTAGGCTCCTTGGGAGGTGCTGGAAGGCCTGCTGACATTTACACAGAGTCCCCTCTGTCCAGCATTAGTGTCCTGCTATAGTGTCACACACATACACACACACACACACACACACACACACACACACACACACACACACACACACCACACACACACACACACACACACACACACACACACACACACACACACACACACACACACACACACACACTGTTTGCTAATACCTTCTCCTGATAACTTAGGGTTAGGTTTAGGGTTAGGGTACACTTATCCTAACCGCTTCAAAGCTATTTCCAACCCCTAAACACTCAACATTTTTGCCCAATCCTAATCCTAACCTTAACCCTTACCTTAAACACTCACTGCCTAGTATTGCCTAACCACTAGTTAGTCATTGCTAAAAAGAAAAACTTTTTTTACAAAAAATAGAAGATTCTATTTTTATCGTAGTATATTTTATCGTAGTATGAGGACATTTTGCATTGATACCGTGTTGCAGCCACACAAGGACCAATCAATAGAAAACTATGTTAGAACAATCTAATAACCGCCTATTTAAACATAAAACAGTTATTTCCTCTGAAGACAACTCCTTAGGAGCCATCCGGTATCAGGTTGCTGCTTGTCAATGGAGCCATGGGAGGGTATGAGTACGGGCCTGGAGAAGACTCCCTCCTACTGTACATGTAGCTACAACGGTTGATTGAGTGTCTATGGGAAAAATGGAAATGTAATTTAATAACTCCAGGGAAGATCCACACCTTACTTAATCACAATGACAGGTGATTCCCTACTGTTGAGAATGACAATGAAGCAGGGAATGGTGCACCTCCTATAAAATGAGATGGATATTGTTTCACATGCCCTGGGCTGTATTTCATCATGACCAGACGTTGGTTACATGTTGAGAGTAGGTTTACACATGGGGTGTATTAATAAAATATTTTCACAGGGGGCATGTCTCTCTAAAATGCTCTAAGAGTATTTTTCTGTTGATAAACATTTTTCTTAGCCCAGAGCAAGAAAATAATACACAAAATCATAAAAAAAATTTGAGTCTGTGGATAGGTTGCTCTATCCACACATAGAGTTACACACAATGTAACCTAATGTTTTTGACACTGGTGAAAAATCGGATGCCTATGATAATGATTTAGTACATTTCCCTCGTGGTACTTTACATTTATCCCAGACTCAGCTGACATTAAATAGTGATCATCATCGAGTGGTAATGTACTGTAGTTGCCTCTGCATGTGAGGTATGTGATGTATGTATGTGTGATGTACAGTATATGATGTATGTGTATTGCTTGGCCTTATTCTGTGTGCTCACCAAACACCATGCTGAGGTAGCAACAAAAAACTACAAGTACACTCTCTATTTCAAAATAACCCCACAAAAAATAACCCCAGAAAGAGGACAACATGTTACCATCCTGTCCAATGTTGATGGCACACATGACGAACCATCAATTCTCTGGAATAGTCAACAGAAGTGGAGTGGCTGTCTCAAAATGTATATTTTAGGCATTTGATTTGTTCAGTTTGCCATTCAAATGTCCTTTGCGATGCCAGAAAAAAAAAGAAGAAAAAAAACCTGCAATGCAAAAATATGTTAGCAAATCAAATAACATACAGCATCACTCCTCAAATGTCCAATTTTAGATATCTCTCCTCTCCATGATATCTAGTAAAACCTTACCGCTAGAGTACTGTAATTACAGTAATAACCTCCACTTAATAATCATTAACTGATATTTTAGTCTAGCTGTGGCAAGAGTGAGACTACAGTAAATTATGACTTGTCAGGCTAGATCCAAAAAAGTCTTGATTTTGCGTCGGGGGATTGACAACCACTAGTCATGCCCGGGGACATTCCACCCTCCCTCCAGTTCGGGGAGATAGGGGTGAATGACGGCTTTTCGCTCTCTTCAACAGCATTTTACTTATTAATCACATTGAGAGTATGGACCGTGAAATGAAAGCCATCCCTCCAAACTACTCCAGCCTTGACTAAATAAATGTTCCTCAGGGAAAAATAACTTTTTTACGGAATGGGTTTGGTGGCAATACATTCAGAATATGTAAAATATCCCAAAGATGCTGTAATGGCATGCCAAACTAAACCTTGTGAGGAATGAAACAAAACTGCATCAGTTCTTATGGATAGCTCAGAGCACAGTCCCAGGGCAAACCAACAACATAAACAAAGAATCAATTAATCAATGTTGTCGAATGTACAGAGACGGGTCTTTTTATTTCTAACCTATGTATTAATCACAAGGTAAGAAGGGCAATGCTTGTTGTACATTTTTGGGACAACTGTCCAAATAGACAGTTAGTAAATAGTGCTTGCCATCACCCTATTTATATGACTATTACTGAGTCAGCTGCCTTTTTTGATTAATTTAAATGAGCTCATTGAACTGTGAGAATGTTAATTTTCTTCATGAGGGCTTTTTGTGTTACACAGCCCCCAGGGAAAGACGGGAATATACACTTCATAATTTGGGCAAGCTAAAACTTCAAAGTGTCAAAGTCTGGAATTGATAAATCTCATTGTTTATTTTTGTTCACAGGGTTTACAGGTTGGTCTTTATTTACAGTGTCACTAAAATACTATAATTGACAGTTTCATATGTGGGTAAAGTCTAATTATGCTTAAACTACACATTGTGTATTTAATTTAAGCCTTTTTAATTATACTCTTGATATTATATTAGGTAGACACATAGATTTATCTTCCCTTTAAAATTCGGATCTTTGAAAGCAAAAAAGTTGATAAATTCAAATACAGTCATATGGCAATCATCAGTTGCTAAGTTATACAAATAGTTATTAGGTGCAAATCAATAGCAGGTACGAGTCAGTCTTTTGCATAGAGGGATAGAACAATCAAACTATGGATATTCCCGATAGGCACTGGCATATCTCATTATCATTTTATAATCCATCAAAGAAAGTGCAATGTAGCACAAACCTTTCATCATCAAGTTCAAAGAAACCATGACAACCCCCGACTGATATAACATCCCCATTATCAGATGGTTCCCATTGTAAGTCTTTAAAGATTAAAAAATAACTTGAAATACAACAAGAAAGATGTATTTTAACAGGCCCATGTTAATCACTACTGTGTTAATGTTAAAGCTCAAGTTCTCTAGTTTACCATTACACCAATGCATGGTTTATGGACTAGTCTTGACTTACCAGTCCTGCTCTCATGTTTGGCCCAAACTATTCAATGATGCATTTCAGTCAAACCAGTACTGTAACTAGAGCCACAGTTAAAAGACCAAAAGCAGTCTGCCAATACCAATACATAGAGTAGGACAACATTTCAACCCTACGTGTTTCATCTTGTGGACAAACAGAACAATGACCTCCATGGTGCAATTGTCTAAATTGTAATGTATTGGTTACTTATGTTCAGTAAAGCCTTTTTTACCTCAACCTTTTGCTGTCCTTCAATAGGATCTTACAATACTTCCAACAGTTCTGACAAATAGAGATGCATAAAGTAAGGCCACTAAAACACTGCTACAGTGTAGTTGTAGGTGTGGTTTACTGTAGCGTCATGTGGTCTCTCAGGCTCCTGTCTGTGAAGATGTGAATGGTCTCAAGCAGGGAAGTCTGTCTCTGACAGGCAGGCCATTGATGGAGGAAACAGCAGGGGACACAGAGTGTACAGCCCATTTCCATGGTAGAGCTTATTAAGCTCATGTACAGAAAAAACACATTTTGGCTCTCCTGTGAGATGTGCCAATGGCAGAGAGATAGGAGGCCTGTCGTAGGAAGAGAGTGCTACTGTAGTGTACAGTACACACTTGGTGTTCAAATCATCTTGTTTTTACTTTATCTTACGAGTATGAAAGTATAGATGGATCACATATACTGTAAGAGGGGGTACACTTGCAGATATCTCAGGTATTACAGTACAATCATTATCAAGCTCACATTCTACCGTGAATCAAGTCATTGTTGTTGCTGTCGTATTCATGGTTCTGTAAGTGCTGCTACATTTCCTATAAACGTAATATGTACTGCACCACGTTTCTGTCTCCTTTGATGGTGTTTCTATTTTCCATTTCAAACAAGGAGTTGCAGTCTAAATTCCTCTAAGTGGTTTAAAAGCTGTGGACGGCACTGATAAAACTGACTGTCTGTGTAATGGGTGGATTTTGACACTGAACCAGCCTAATCTCCTTTAGTGAGGCTGTAAATAGGGCTGTTCAAGGCAGCTTTGTCACAGGAACCACCAGCTCCTCACTGTAACTTCAACAACTGATAAAAAAGCAAACTGCCTTTTTAATTTTTAATTTTTAATTTCACATATTACTCCTTAATAAATGTATAACAGGTCATTATTACTCCAAAGTAGTTTCCCTGTTCGAAGTGAGAACCATTCCATTAGTGCCTTTTATGTGTTTTAAAAGGAAAATTTACATTTTAAATAAAGGTTTTCCGAGGTTTTTAGACATCAAAAGTAGATTGACATGCTGTATGTTCACGTGCCATGGCGTCTGTTGTGTAGATGCAGCTGTATGCCTCAATCTCAAATGATGACACATTTGCACTGTCTAATTTCCTTGTTTTCCTGGTTTTATTCAGTGCTTCTGAAATCTTTTTCATTCATTTGAAGTGGAGGAATCTACACAATCAATGTCATGGGACATGGTTTAATTTTGAAATTAGACTACTTTAGAGGTCTGAACATGTCTGACGAATGTAAAAGGGATGTCCCTTTAATGATCCATTGTGTAGAGAAGAGAGAGCTCCCCTTTACCTACTGAGGTACTGTACCAGCAGCCTTGGATATACAGTATTGGTTCAGCAATTTGTCTCTTACAATCAGGGATCTGTCATTCAGCGCGACAGCCAACCAGCAACTTAAACTTAGAATGCAATTGCAACCACTCAAATTCCAGATCTAGAATTCCATATAAATTGTAGCGTGCAGGTGCGAGGCAAGGCCAATTGCTTTTCCACGGTCACTCCTGGGCTTCAATACTGCTTACTCTGGGTTTAATCTGTGCTTCTGTGGCCTCCTCTGCCCCCCCGGTCCCCATATGGCCAAACAAGGCTAGGGGCACAGTTTAGAGTGAGGATGGAACTGTATCTACCACGGCTCTCTGGTCCTTTAATAGCTGAACCTCTGGCTCATATTTTTTACATGACAGTTCTCTCTAGTACTATTATCAAAGTGCGGAAGGCGGCCGATGGACATCCCAAAACATTCTATAATTACCACCCTATCTCAAGGTTTTCTAGCTCAGCAAAGATAATGGAGGTAAATAAATTGCATTTTTAAAATGTGCACCAGTCAGGTTTTGGGACTGGACATGGCACCACCTTCTGCTGTGTCCCGAGTTTTAAATGGCATTGGGATCTCTCTGGATAAGAAGCAGCACTGTGCAGCCTTCTACTGTATATTGACCTCTCTAAGGCTTTTGATATTGTTGATCATGCCCTCCTATTACAGAGGTTGTCTGCCATTGGTTTGGCCTGTAACTGGTTTCAAAATTGCCTGCAGAAAACATATTTTAACAGATGGAGTTCAGTCTAGTTTGCTCAATGTTAATGGTCTTCCACAAGGTTCAACTCTAGGTCCACTGCTGTTTACTATTTACATAAATAAATAATAATAATCATTATTATTATTATTATTATTATTATTATTATTAGTGTTACAGTATTGTTATTGGTGGTTTACTTCGTATTATTCTTTTCCTGGCTTTGGTCAAATAGCTCAAAAAGTCCCTGACCAAAAATGCTATGAATTTGCATGCCACAACGAGAGAGCATCAGTAGCTATGGCAGAAAGAATTACCATGATTAGATCATAGCTGGAGCTATAATAACCAAAAGTAAATAATTAACTTCAGAATGCTGGCATGAAACTTGGTACATATGTGTCTTTCCTCATGGGGAACATATTTGCCTCAAGAACCCATAAGGTCCGCCATGATGGATTTTTCTGCAGATGCAAAATTTGGCCAAACTTATAAAAATTAACTTGTATTCTGATTTTTCCAAAATTGCATATGGACATGCGTGGTGCACGTCTCTCTATAGGATGTTCAAGGATAAGAGATCCATTCCAATATGGCAGAGAAAATGATATGAAAACAAAAAGTAATTAGGCCAGAATTGTCTAATTCTCATAGATGTTGCTCTGCTACGTAAAGTCCCTGACCAAAAATGCTATAAATGTGCATGCCACAACTAGAGAGCATCAGTAACAATGCCATACATAATTACCATGATTAGATCATAGGTGGCGCTAAAATAACAAATAGAAAATCAAGTAACTTCACAATGCTGGCATTTCTACCCCGTTGAAAATGTATGAAACTTGGTACATACTGTATGTGTCTTTCCTCATGGGGAACATATTTGCCTCAAGAACCGGACATTACAGATGTTTGAAATGTTTTCAAATTCCGACACGTCTGTGACGTAATGACGCCTCATTTAGCACAGGCACAACACGTGCCCACCCTCCTCCCCTCCTCCATCTTTTATGAATACGAGAGGACAGAAGTCGCAGGTCGTAATTAGTTACCTATGTTTTCTGTCCCAGCCTTTTCAATTTGAACCCGAGCGCAGCGAGGAGGACAGCAGAGAAGACATTACACAAAATGACGATCAAAATGAAGACGATCTGAGAGGAGAGGAGGCGCGAGTGGGACATAATCGCTGGTGTCTGTGTAGCAACTGTCAACCAATGCCAACCGAGATGGAGAGTGTAAACAAACTTGTTGTAAAGAGCACAGATTTGAACTTTCATTTACTACAAAATGCCTGTACACTCTGTCAAAACAATGGGTGATGTAATGGTAGCAGTTACAGCTGAAGTTCAAAATTGTTACAAATGAGTTATACACTGGTGTGTAAGTTACTCTAAAGACAATAGGTTGCCCTCAACGTGTCCTTGAATCTGAGTCACAGCCTGATCTGTATGGTAGGGTTGCAGTCGGTGCACCACTGCCTTGTCTTAGCCAATTCACCATGTTCACAGCACTTCTGGGTGACACACCATCAGAGAGGGAGAACAGGATAGAGAGAGGGAAGGCAGAGAGAGCAGCGAGGAGTAGTGGTATCCAGGGAGAGGCTGATCTGTTCTTCAGACAAGCTCATGTCAACGAGCCATGATCTCCTACAGACAACAGAGCAAGGCAAAAGCCCCGCAGGACTCCATCTCAACAGCATGAGGCCTCAGATGAAACACAAGCTATTTTTACAACTCTGAGTTTTGGGTGAATGTTGTACAGTTCAGCGTCCGCAACATTATCCGGTTCTCGAATTAGACCCATGCACTTCAAGCCTCTGGATCAACAGCACCCAGGAAGACAATCCATTTATCATACAAAGAAAAGGGATTAATTTGTAAAAGGTCAAGTTTAAGACCAATAACTGTGGCAGTTATTAAGATTACTTTGGTATCAGAAATGTCTCAATTTGGTTATTTTTCAGTGTAGGCTGACATTCATAACGTATAAAGGGAATACGTATCTGTTCAGACTCAGAGTCCATGAGGGAGCAGATTTTTGTAGTCGGACCCTCAAGTGGCCTATAGCATATGTTGTTCTGTGTGAATAACAAATGTGCTGCCGCAACCCAATTTTTAAACAAACTCAGTGCTACAGTACAGTTTTGACTCAGCCTTGAGAGCTCAATGAAATTCCCATTACCAAATATCTCAACCGCCTGACAAATTACCACAGGAGAAGGAAAAGCAGGGCCTGCAGTTATTTTGCTCAAACATTCTGCTCCAATATCGTGACAGCATACAGGGCGTTTATTCACCTTTGTTTTTTTCTCACAATTCTAATGTCTTTTTTGGTGGCTGTGTGGTTACTGACATGTGCCTATAGGGTTCACTGTATGACCTCTGAGAGCAAAGACTATTATGGATGTATTACTGTTACTGACAAATACAAAGTTGAGTCATGAGATTATATGATGGATCACTACATGCTGACTTTATTGAATAAGGACAACTGGTATTGCCAAACGTTTATATATACCGGTACACATTAAACCAGGTAAATCAGGTTCTTGGAATGTAACCTCCAATGATATTGCAAGCACTCCCATTGATCTGCCCAGTTCAGTCCAAGCTGAATGGCTAATATTAAATCCTCCAGACCTCCAAAAGAGGTGTGGGATATTATGGCAGAGAGATTACTCACCAAAATTACAGGATCACAAAAATATACATGGTTTTGTATTTATATTGAAAATTAAGCTGACTTATTATGGCATGGTGAATTCAAATTGAGATTCAAATCAAATGTTTGTGTGTGTGTGTGTGTGTGTGTGTGTGTGTGTGTGTGTGTTCATGCTTGTACAAGTGTGTATATGGCATGTGTGTGTATGTGTGTACAGTTCAGTGTTGTCTTCTCATCTCCTGCTGTTGAGATCTGGGTATATCAGTTGAGCATACGGTATGTGCAAACTAATTATCTTCCTAATTAAAAGCTGTGTGACCCCAGAGCTGTTTGTGACAATCTCATAGAGGAGCCAATGTTTTGGCTGAGAGGGATTGGACTGCCAATATGCATATTTATGACAAGTCTAATGGGTGCTGACAGATGTGAGGTGGGTTAGACAATGGTATGGCTCACTCATAAGCACCCAGGGGACTGCTGTGTCACTATGTCATAATTACACTGAACCCTGGCCATACGCATTGTGACAAAGCACCTCAACAATGCTTTAGATTATTAGATTAGATTAAACGTTATAGTTATTGCCTGGTACAAGTACCCTAACCCTAAAGGCCAATGCACACGGCGTGCGATTTTGTCGCACGACAACATTCGATTCTCAATTCACACCAATGAATGTGAATGGAGAATCGAATGTTGTCTTGCGACAATATCGCATCGCACGCCGTGTGCATTGTCTCATTGAGATGCATTCAAAACAATGGAATCGAATTCGGCGGTGCGACAAAATCGCACGCCGTGTGCATTGGGCTTAACCCTAACCCTAACTCCAATTGCATTGCTTTTGTTTTGAAGGCGACAATTATATTTTCAATTTACGTATGTGCGTGACTATGTTATGGCGCTTTTCCACTACCGTGCCGACCCGTGCCGTACCACGTGAGCCCGGTTTGTTTTGCTTTCTCCACTGCCAACCGAGCCGGGACGAGCCAGGCCGTTTTAGTTCTCGTTTCAGAGGGGTAGCGAGAGGCACTTTTTGCCAGGCTGTGTGTGACGTGTGACGCTGCAGACCGTTGATTGGTCAATGGAAATCGTCACAACATCGTCATCCCATGTTCAGAGTTCACCCTTAACCGCCATTTTTAAATACCACAACAGATTTCGCTCTCGGAAAATGTCACTTACTGTTTCTGTAATAACTTATTAATAAAGATTTGAAAAATTATGATAACCATCTTATTATCTTAGTTTAATGTCATTTCAATGCATCTTTTATTTACAACAAGCATAACCCAAAACAATTATCAGAATAAAAGTCCTTAAAAAAAAGTTTCAAAATAAGTCCTTAAAAAAAAAGTTTCTGAATAAAAGTCCTTTAAAAAATCTGAATAAAAGTCAAAAATAAGCAATAAAAAGCAGTTTAGCATCTAACCAGAAGTGCAAATAGTGATATTCAATATGCACTATGCACAGCCAACTGAGGTGAAGATCATGATAAACAAATGTTGTGAATTTGTTGCCCAGATACTATACCTGCAGGCTACAATACATTTACTGTAAGACACTTTTTTTTAATATCTAAAAGATTGTCTTTTAAATAATGTTTGCATAAGTAGTAATAACTTGAGTACTACAACTTTTTGAGGGCAATCCATTTTGATCATAATGTTAGAACTAGACATTAGTCATATTCATCTCATATTCATTCAACTACACAATATATAAGGTGATGATTATGAGATACCGTTTTGTAAATCCTTGATCAATATCTGGGTGAGAATGAACTGCACAAGAATATTTTTACCCTCCTAAACTCCATGCACTATTTGACTAATTTCCGGCTAAAGAAAAGACCCAAACTAAACTGCCTATAACATTAGACATATGATGATCAGATGCAAAAGCAGGATGTCATTTGATAGGTAACACCTTGATGTTTCGTGCAGATATGCTCAGATCATAGTTCAGAATTTGGGAGTTTAAGAGGTTAACTAAATCGCAGATTACATTCACAGCCTGAAAGCAACCCACGATCTTCATTGTCTGTTGACAGAATCAGATGGTTATAGTGAGAGAAACTATCTGCCTACAGTTGAAGAACCTTCTCTGCCAGCAGAACAGACGCCCACACTAAAGACACTACATGGTCCTCAGGGCCATTGTACAATGACGTTACATAACATCTTTACAGGGACAGAAAGAAAAACAGATTAATAACTGTTTCCTTACAGTATAAGTGATTACGTCTACCATTTGTCCTGCAGAAATAATTACCAAACATCAACAGAAACCCATAATTAACACTCGCATGTCTACAGAATAATGTCAACATATCAGGAAATGCTGGTGTAAAAATAAACATTTATAGTCTGTGGTGAAGTTAGCAACATGTGATTAGCATGGCTAGTTTAATGTTGTACTGCCTTGTTGGGTTTGGGACGTGGCATGCACTTGGACATACAGTACAATCGATTACACAATCAAAGCCTTGCTTGGGAGTTGATACATCGCTAGGGAACAAGACTCGGAACACCTCAAGCAATCATGTAACAAATGGCAACATAATTGAACCAGCAGCAGAAGAAGCACATGAGACGGCGGTGAGTCAACAACCCTCATTATTGTGCTGATTCTATGGTTTACATGTTAATGTTATATTGACTGCTGCTGCTTTCTTGGCCAGCTTTAGAGCAAAAGAGATGTTGTGTCTCAATACTCTTTTCCTGGTTAAATAACATGTAAAAACATGTATTTATAGGCGTCCTCTATGAAGATTTATGATGTGTCCATGAGAAACACCCCCGGGTCGGGACCTCTGAACTGGATGTGTGGCCTTAGTGGTCCGTTGCCAGGCTGTATTCACTCTTCCAGCACCTTTCTATCGTCCGATACTTCCTCCTCCATCCGTCAACGTTCCTGGACACAGTTTATCCCTGTCTGTGTGTTTGTTGTTTTCCAACTCCCCATTCCCCTCAGTTCACCCTACCCCTGATGCGCGCCATACAGTTAGCTACAAGCAGCCCGCTTGGTGACAAATGAACCTTGTCACTCGGCCAAAAGCCTGCTTGTGCTTTTATTACAGTTATGGAGTCCTGGTCTGAGGTGGCTGCTTGATGGATTCCCCTACTGAGTGTAACGTTTGGTTTGTTTGAAATCCGTTTTCGAAATAAAAGATGGAAGCAGGCAGTTTGCCTGTCAGATTGTTTTGATTTTTGATGCTTTTTCTGGGATTGTCTTACAATAGCAGCACTCTACTTGCAGAAGTGCCATCACTCTAGGCAGAGGGAAATTGACTTTTTAGTGGCCAATATATTATTTTCAATGTCAGTTGTGTGAGACACAATGCCACACTTCTGACAAAATGTGAGATGCTTGCTGAGAGACATGAGCGACTGAATGACCTACCTTACCATGTCTTTCCCCATCATAAATATAAAGCTTACTCCCTGCATCTCCAAGACACACTTTGTATTCTTTTAAAAGACTCAAAGGCAGTTTAAAACATACCGCAGCTGCAGTATAGCAGGATGGTAGAGTAACGCCAGACCCTTCACACCATCTGAGAGCAGGATGTCTCAGTGCCGTTAGAGAAGCTGCTGAGTGTAGAGGTGTCACTCTACGTTAGCTGACTGGCCTTCTCTATCCTGTCTGATAGGATACAGCCTTATCACTTAAACCCTGCAGTGGCACATCATCCAGATATCAGTCAAGTCCCATTGCAATGCTAGCACTGCTAATCTTGATCAAGACCATACAATGCAAACCATTGGCATACATAGAGCCTCTGAACATCTCAGGGTGATATGCCATACATACAGAGACCATGTCTGATTTGGTTTCCTTGTATTGCATGTGGTATTAGACATAACCTTCATCTCTGATACACAGGACATGACATTGATCACTGCTAAGGTGCAGTGTATCTTGGCTTCAGGCAACTTTTGTGATGGGATACTGAACCTGTGACTAATGTCGTTTTATTAACTAGCATATACTGAATATTACACCATATATTTGTACTGTCTGTAGACAGCAGCTTTGAGAATATCTGTGAAATGTCTTAAAGTAATAACCACTGCTCCACATGTAACGTCATAAATCACTCAATGGGTATGATGAACTATCTAATTGAAACTTTCAAGCACTGAACCCGAAGAGAAGGTCTCTGAAGAGATGATCATGCAAACCATTTTGACCTTTTGAAAATGGTTACATTTTAGTGAATTTAATTTGACATTTGGATGATTTAAGGGACTGATTTGCACTGAGGGTGTAATGAAAACACACCGAATCTTGTTTAGATGTGTTGGATATGTACCATAATCATACTCACAGTCAATCTTGCTACAACTGCTTCCAAATTGTAATCTGATATTTGTTAGAAACATCTCCTTGGTGATTAGCGGCATTCATTTTGTGGGAGGAAAAATATTAAATGAGTCTGACCTTTCCAGAGAGCTTAACCTTTTAAAATGCCAGACGCAGAGGTTTTAGTACAAGTGTGCCGCATTCTCTGAAAAAGTGTATGTTTTAGCGACTCATCATGACCTATAACAGCGCAGCCAAAAGGGGGGTCTGACAGTGATGAATCCTGTGGCCAAGAGCTATTTGTTATCGTTTAGATATTCCTGGAAATCCTCTTACACTGGAGCGTTTCTCCCACAGAGCTCAAATGACCTGTCTCCAGAGCTGGGGCCCATGAAGTCCACAGAGCTGTCAAGCTGTCCAGACTCCAGATTCTCTTCAGAGATGCTTCTAAGAGTCCAGACGTCTGCGTGGGCTTGGTGCGGATGATACGGTGATCTATGCATGCAGAATATTCCACCTATTCCTTGTTTATTAGATGGGGTGATCGAGAAGAATAAAACTCAAATGTTCACCAGGGAGACAGGGCCATTTGTCTAGCCGACGTGAGATCAATCTGACTCTACCGTGATCCCCCCCCCTGCCACTGTCACCACCATAGCTGTCTTCAGCAATCCTGGACTCGCAGGTCAAAGAAATGAGCTGCTTTGTTGCAGGGATTACCAAGCTCCACTGTGAGTACCTCACTGGCTTGAATACATGGTGATGAATAGGGGTTTTGCTAGGACAGACACACAAGTACATGCGGGACGGCAATAATTGCTTCTGTCAGTGTGAATGGAATCAAGTGGAGGACACATCCAGAGCTCTTCACCTTTAGAGGACGAACCCAGAGTATGTGAAAAATGAATGACTAAGAGAAAGGTGGTGTTATAGATGAATGACTCTATGTGAGAAAAATGCCTTTAATACAATTATCATGTTACAATGTTTACATAAGACTATATGAATAACAGGAATGGTATGTGATTAATGTTGGAAGCAGAGGTTTTAATGAGGAGGGTGGCTTCTCCTCCCTTCTTTGCAAGGTCAAAGTGAACTTACTCTGCTAAGACCAAACTCTGCCCATGTGATGTTGTGCCAGAACTGAATGTTGAAACTATAACATGTAGCCAAACACACAGATGAGTGGCGTTTGTACTTTGGCGTTTGTACTTTGTAACTCTCTGTTGACTGTACGATGGCTCCTCTTGCAAGATCTAAATAAACACTCTGAAATGATTGATAAAGCCTCAGCCTCTTAACCCTCTTAAGTAATTATTTAATCTAACACTCTAAGAGAAAGGTGGTGTTATAAATGTTATGGTAGGAGTAATACAACTCTGTAGAATACCCTAATAAAAAGCCTCCTAAAAAAGGGTATAACGTTTTATAGTTCTGCAATAAGTATAGAGAGCATCTACGCTGCATTGGATAATCCTAAACAATAAGTGGACCAACCATAAACAATATTTTTTTTAAATTCTATTTTAACATTTGTGAAACATCAGACAACATAGCAGTTCTAGCAATCCTAATGGAATTTCCCTTTGGCCATGTAAAGTAACCAGGGTCACTTACCCGGATCCCCTCCCTCCAGATATCACCAATCATGGAACAGCTTCTCCCATAGATAGACACACACATACGCATGCATAAACAAGCATGATATGTAAATGACAATGTTTATTCAAAGAGTTATGCTCACCGTGTGATTAACATCAAAGATTCAAGTGGACACACAAGCCAAACACGTTAGTGTTAAATGAGTGTGTATTTGAATGTGTCACTCCCATAGGACTGAGCCACGAGGACCATATCCATGACATACATTTATTCCTAGATTCTATGAATTATAATGTAGACTGTGTCAATACACTAGGGCTCAAATCAAGAATAAATATATCATGTGATGTGGATGGAATATACAATTAGATCATTGAAAGAGGATATTATGCATTATACCTTTCCATGTGTGGCTGTCAGAGCACAGGCAATGTGGCAGGAGATAGGAGATTATACCTGGTCTTAATACTGTCCATTACCCTTAATGATTCAGTATTCTAGTTGCACCTTTGCATTAGAACACAAGCACCACTGTGTGCCCCCCCCTCTGCAGTGATGATTGGGACTCTGCCTCTGCAATTTCCCTTCGGATCAGCGGGGTGTGTGAAGATGGGTTTGACGAGGCGATGCCCCGCAGGTGTTGTTTATCTGCCTGTGATGGCCTTGCAGATGTCGTAATGTAATTAGAACAATAGTTGTCTGCCGAACTGAACAAACGCAGAAGAAGCCCCTCCACGGTCCTCCGCCACCCGCCGATCCCATTGACAGCCCTCTATGGCGGCGATATGCAAATACACTATCAAAATAGAGAGCATTTACATCAGGCCTGGCATTCCAGGGTGATGTTTCTATGGTGATTTGTGTTTTTGAAAATGCTGGTTTATTCTCGTGCTTTGCTCAGCCAGCCTTGTCCTGGCTGTTGTATGAGGAGATGACAGTATTACCATGCTGGGGAAAACGACCCCATGTGGTCGCAGTGGAAGAAGGGAGGCAAGTCTGTTGTGGTCGGTCATTGGAAAGCAGAGGTTGTAGGAAAATAAATACTCCAAATGTATTGCACTTTAGGCTTACCTGTGCCTTTCAGCACTGCTCAACTATTTTCAAAACTATTCTCATTGCTCAACTATTCTCCAAGCATTGCATTAGCGAAATTAAAAACTGTTTTATCTCACAACTGAATGCACACAAATAGCTGACTTAACATAATTGTAGGAATCCAATTTTGTATTGATTGGCAGTGCAGGATGCATCGGGCCTATTTTATAGCTTCCCCGTCCTATTATACTGCCAGGTTATTTAGCAGAGAAGAGATTAGGCATTTGCTGTGAGTAATTAGCTAAGCTCCTGGCTTTGGAAATTTAATTGCAGGTACAGTAGAACTCATTCACAATGGGATAACTGGGGCATTACACAGTGTGTGACAGGCTAACGAACAGTAGGAGCAGAACAGACTGGAGTCCAGCACTGAGGCCCAGGAACACACCCCAGCCCACAACAACTGACCCCTCTGCACACTCTGTCATTAATGATGTGCAGTATTTATACATCGGGCTATTGAATGTTTCATCACCACTCTTCCTGTCTCGTTGCGGTTGTTGCTTTATTGATGAAGATTCCATTATTCAGTGGTATAGGAGAGAGTGTCTACAGAGTGTGTCTCACATTATTAACAATATTATGCCATGTGCTGTTTGTATGAGATGCATAAAGATAAATTGAAAGAAGAAGAATGCTCTTTGATGTTGGAGTGAATCTTTGCAGCCACTGGAAAGACATTCCAATATGTGAGTAGCCTATGAATGAGAGAGTACACACACTGCTATGAATGAGAGAGTACACACTCTGCTATGTGAGTTTGATTAAATCAATCTCTTCGTCTTTCATAGTGGCCTCACATTTGAAGGGTTAGTGTTATTTCTTCACTCTGACGCCTCATAATTAAATAAGCAAAACATGCCCAAGGAAACGCTTGAAATTGTGGACTTTGATTTTCTAATAGAAATAAATCTGAATGGTTTAGCTAGACTGATGGTATTTTTGCCTGTGGGTTTTTATAACTGTTCATTCATTCATATCTAGTCCTAACACACAACTGTGCATTAGTCTCGTGAGTAACCTCTGTGTCTTATACCTTTCGGATGTAATATACGGTAGCAGCTTTGAATCATTAAAAAACGTTTTAAGCTAAATCACATTATATTATTAGGGGGGATCTGTGAAATTATCTGTGCGATGTTTATCTTTTGTTCGGATTCCAGTAAAGGTGATTTATCACAAACACTTGCTAACGATGTGTCACAAAGGAAATGGCTGTGATTATTTGAATGGATTGCTGTCTATTAATTGCATTTCGCCTCACCTCTCTCATTATCCATCGAAACCTGCTTGTTTTCCTCTCAATTAGACATGCAGGCACTGAACAATACCATAATGGCTACTGAAACAGAGGCCGGGAGGCGGGGGTGGAGGCAGGGGGCAGGGGTGTGGGGGGGGGGAGCTAAGCTGCTGCTTTTGAGGAATTGAGCTTTTATGTCATGTTTAGGGTTGTTGAGGGTTGTTCCCTGCTGTTTGTCCTTCTGCACTCACCCCTCTTCTGAGGTGATTGGATATGTGTCAGTAATAACACCGCCAGGTTTAATGCCATATCACAGATGTCAGAGGAGTGAAGGACAGAATGGAGCAACTTTCTGGAATGGAATGTGACCGTAAATGGAGGCCTAGAAGCCAGTGAGATTTGATGTACATACAGTGATGGGTGGTTTTGTACTGAGCCTCTCAGGATGATTTCAAAGGTTTACCGAGAGATTGTTTTTGATTATCAGGAGATAAAAAAAAAACAGTTCAAGGAAAGGTAACATCCCTATACGTAGTGGTGAAATGGGTACCATTCTGGAAATCACAAGAGCTATCTGAAGTGTGGTTCAAGTACAGTGCGATCCCCTTTGCATATTCTGTCAGTAATCCAAAAGGTCCATGTACGTTTTCTGTCCAGCAGACAAACAGGACAAGTGGAGCTGGAGATTGGTGGAGGCAGAAATCGGAGGACAAGCTCATTGTAATGCATCCATTCCTTATTCCATTCCACACATTACAATGAGCCCTTCCTCCGATCTCGGCCTCAATGAGCCTCCACTCAACCCCTGTTTATCTCTTTCTATTCATGTTGGCTTTCCTGCACTGAATAATTATTGTATAGTATTGAATTCTATTGTATGTCTCCTGGCACGCCTTTTGTAATGGGTTAATGGTTAAGGGTTAATGACTATGTGGGTCCACTGTGGTGACCAGATGTGACCTTTCTGATTACCAGCCAGCCTCCATATAGCTTGATTAACCTAAGACGATTATGTCTGTGTGTGTGTGTGTGCGCGTGTGTGTGCGTGTGTGTGCACGCTTGCGTGAGTGTGTGTGTGTGTGTGTGTGGATGCCTGCGTGACTGTGTGTGTTTATGTGTAAGCGGGTACTCCCTCTGTGCACGGCCGACCTATTCCATGTTGCTCAGGGCCCGTGTGGTGAAGATGTCTCCCTGCCACGCTGCGATGGCTGCTGTGGTCACATGGCTCCGGCTGTGCGGGAGCCCCGTAGGGAGAGAGTGAAGTGTGTCAGCCTGGGCAGCTGATAACACCGCCTCTGTCACACTCGGGCCAAAGAGTGTTTGCTTGAGAGCTAAGTCGCATGATGGGATTGTGACGGAAGCACACGACGGTATTCAAAGATGCGAAACCGGGGCAGGCAGTTTTGTTTCCTTTGAACCGCGTCATGTCATCTCTCTGATGCCACCGTGATGGCGTTGTTTTTTTCTTTCTTTTCTCCTCCTGAGATCATGCTGTTGCTTTCCTGTACGGCACTGTCACGTGATGTGTCCCATCAGAATGCTTCTCCGATGCTTTCAGCACAGAATCTGACTCACATTACATGCCTTCCACTAAATACAATGAGTCACATACAATGTATACAGTGTGTTTTTCCCCTAAACCAAATCTTTCTTGCAAAAAAGCTTTATATTAGCTTATCCTGGTGTGATTTTGAAAATGTAAGGATACTGGGTGGTAAAACGCACATATCTAGGAAAAGTCATGAAAGGAGGGTCCTGAAATGTAATCGAGTGCAAAGATATAAAAAAAACAAAATTACTCACAGGGGTCAAATGACCCCTCATGGCTCTCAACCAAATCTGTTGCTTTCTCTACATCTGGGAAGGATGGAATCCTTCTACTGTGGCACTTTAAGAGTTCTTCCAACTCCTGAGGGCGTCGAGTTCCCACATTCGGTCCCTTCCATCGGGAGAGGCTCTCTTACAGAATAAACAGAGACTGCCTTGGGGAGCTCAGCCTTGTCGACCGGCAACATCTGGGCCAGACTGATGGGGCTCTTAAAAGAGAAAAAAAGCCCCATCCAAACGCCATTAAGACCTCTCTTTATAACACTTGTCTAACTGCGCCCTTTCAACAACACCAATTCACCCCCCTGTCATTAGCCATATTTTTCCCACAAGAACCAATTTCTTCTGATTGTAGGGCATACTTATGTCTCACTGCAGGAGAGGGATAGCACACACCGACAGGGATGTATAAGCAGCTGTATGGGAAGGAAAGCAGAGGTTAAGGAATAACCATTTGCTGCATATCTGAATGAAATTGAAATTGGCCATTGATGAAATATGCTTGTCCTAACCATTCTGATGATATTCTATCATGATAGATTCATACCTGATTTGGAAGACTGAGGTTGTTGATTTTTTTAGCACAGATATATCCTCAATTTGTTCACAATTTGCAGGCCTTAGTGAACCATTTAATGGTTCATGATTCCAGCTAAATTGCAGGCATCAGTGTTCAATTAGTCTTACAGGCAGGATGTGTTTCAACCCGTCAGATCAGACCTGAAAGTAATCTGTAATGGCTTTAAGCATTGATGTAAGCTCTGTCTGTCTGTGCATGGGAACAAGATCACAAAGGTAATACAGTATGTACAAGAACTGTGTGTTCTCACAACCTCAGTAACAATCTAAGACTGTAGTCTCTGCATTTATTGGGTGTGTGGGAAAGTTATGTAGTGAGGCAAATTAATTGCACAGTTCCTTATTTAATACTAATGTTCATATCCTCTGTTTCAATATGCAATATGGCTAACAGTTAGAATATATGATGTTGGTTTTAATTTAAAAGCCTAACAGCGCATTATGTTATAATTATCTACTACAAAGATCTTATCGGCGGTTCTTATACTCATGACAAAATTGAAATCCTGAGGAGGTTGAGTTTAGATGGTAGCACAGCATGGATGAAAGTTTCTAATTGGAAATAATGCCGCAAGTTTATCACCATTTAGTATCGATGATAACAAGGTCTTATAAAAACTCTTACTTAGGCTCCCTCTGTATCTGTAATCCTCTGTACTGCTGCTGATACATAGAGAAACAGCATGCACTGTCAATTGCCTGCACTGCTCTCTCCATGGTTCAAAATATTATTTGCATTCATGTTAATGAACCTCTCTCTCTACTCTCTATCCCTCTTTCTCTTACACACACACACACACGCACACGCACACTCTCACACACACAATTTCCTTCCTGAATTGAGCAAGAATGCAGCTGAAACATTGATCATATCTGTTAGCAGTCTTATGTACCAATCCAGGCATGGATGTCCCTCTCTTCGAAGCCCCCACCACACCCCTCACAACCATCAGAGTTTGGTTTTAGGTTACTGTTTGACCTTAGGGCATCAAGACCTGACCCATTAGATCTCATGTTGCATCACATGCCCATGTTGGACACAGTGATCGCAGGGCTTAGAAAATCAATGCTGCGGTCCCGTTATTGTCCGAAGGGCATTAGCAGTAAGTTGTGAGTATCGCCCTCAGCTTTTGACCCCTCTGAAAGGGAATCCCCCTCTCCTGATGGCCAGGTAATCCTGCGTCATCAATGGATTGACAGCATGATTGATTGAGCTACACAGCAGTTTCGAGAAAAAAAAACTAATTAGAGTGGACACACTCAACAAAGGGACAGTCAAACCAAAGCAGAGAACTGAGTTGTAACTGTGCATACAGTGTGTGTAGGCTAAAGTGGAACAATTAGGACTGTAAGTCCTGAAAGTTCTGGTTGGGTATACCAGCCTTTCTCTGAATTATCCTGATGTAACATTCTTAGATCAGACTAAGTCGACTTTGCTACTAGAACTGGGTTGACAGGATACAGAATATTCACTGGGAGAGGTTCCTCCAGGAATGAGCTAGTCTGTGGGGATGCACATGCCCTGATATTCTGCCAGAGATAGAGTCTATAGGAGTTTTACTAAGAATAAAGTTGTTCCCGTGTTCTCTAATAATGTCATCATCAGCCCCTAAAACTTCATGATGACATTCACTTAAACTCAGAGATATAGGTAAAAACAAGATGAAAGAGTAAAAAAAAATAACACAAATGAAATGCATGTAGCATACTGGAATACAAGGTATACTCAAGTAGGCTAAGATACAACAAGATACGGAGGAGGATATGTAGGCCTACAATTGATTATGTCAGTAATATTGCCATTTATTTGAAACCGTGTCTTTTAGTGCAAAAAGGTACAATTTAACAGCAACACAGCCTATCCCTAGTCATTGGGAAAGCAGTCCATTACAGTATCAATAGCTTAAGTCTTGCCCATTTGCAATGCAATTAAAAACTCAATTTTCGAAGAGCTTTGCCGAGAGTGATAAATGAAGCAGTAATCCTTTAATTGTTCTCTGTTCGGCTGAATCACAGGGATGATAGACGGTGAGTTTGTTGGCCGAGAGAAAACCCTGAAGAAGTTTGAGTAAATAGTAACTAGCCTACTACTGGGTGCGAGTCTGTGGGCTAGTATGTGGCTGCTGTGTGCGGTTTGGTCATAATTATGACATTGAACACACATGTCAGAATGTTACTATGAGACAAAATTAAGTAGCCTAAAGACCAATGACGAGGTAAAATGTGATGAACGGTCCTATATCTTTATCGGGCACAATCGCCACGGGTAGCTTTCCCCCCATCTCCGATGTCTTCCCATTTCAGGACCATGGACAGCTCCCGCGCTGAATTCTTGGGTGGTCCTGAAATCGGAGGAAGGAGCGATGTGGGGGAAAGGTGGTCAGTTCTCCTAAGTGACCACGCTCTTGCCACAATAGGCTACTCTACGTGCTGTGGGTAGTTGGCTCCACCGAGATTAGTGTGCTTTATTTGAACGTGCTTTCAATTCATTCTCTCCCACACACAATTTCTCTGCATGCGCTTCAGCCTACACTGGATTATTTTACAGCTATCCGTGCTGTGCTGCTGTTCTTACTGTTTATGCTCCCTGATTTAAGTATGGCCACGTCTTTTTTGTTTACCCACGCACAACGGTTCGAATCATTCTGAACACACACACACACACACACACACACACACACACACACACACACACACACACACACACACACACACACACACAACTGTGTGGTTGCCAGAAATGAATGAATGCAAATTGTAAGTTGCCTACTTCTTTAGCCCTTCAGAATCACTGACAACCATTTGTGAAACAGTGGATGGAATTAGTTGCGAGTAAGGGCTGCTTAGCCCACTTGTGTTGCCATTATTGTTGCCTCCGTGCGTGCTAACGCAACTTCTCCAAGCATCCTTCAGATGCAGCAGCTGGTAGCGGTTAGGGCTATTCACAATCATTGGCCGCCTAAGATTACCGTGCTTCTTTTGATTGCGTCTACAGTCGTCTTGACAAGCTCAGCACTTGTGTCTTGCAATCATAGTCTGTCAGGCTAGTGGAGTCAGTCCAATGCATAGGACGCTTTTTAATTCAACGTCGGATCAAGTTGGATCAATATCGCCCCGCCGCCGCTGGTCCAATCAGAGTAGCCCGTATTCTCAATCAGATTCGCTAGTTTCTCCACCACCATCTTTGGGATAAGTCCCTTGCTTTTTTCTCTCGTTCTCCGTCTCTTCCTCTCAGTTGCAGTAAATTGCTCTGCAGCCCGGGCTGCACCTCAATGAACCTAATTGGTGCACTGTGAGCGACCATCATAAATCTGACGGATTTTCATCGTCGTCGGGGTTTCGTATGAATGTGCTTATACAGACCCTTTTTAAGGAGTTGAATACACAGGTTGGAGAAAATGGCACAAACCACCGTGGTTCTGTTTTTATTGTGGCTTTTTGGCAGATCATCCGGAGGATTTCCTCATCAAATTAGTATAGGTAAGTGGTTCCTTATTCATTATAACATCAAGTAGGCTATTGTATTGTCTTGTCTCATAATTGATTATGCCGGTTTTTAGGATGATCTCTCCAGGACAGAACGTTATCCAGTCTGTGGTGTAGCTTGGATGCGTCGCCTAACTGATTTTTCTTTTTTAAAATCTATGAAACTAGCCTACTAGCCCACTTAAAATAAACGGGAACTGGTGCAACTTCTATGAATTGTGTATTGCACGATCTATACAACAGGCAGAACGACGAGAAATAGTCTATAATAATGTAGCCTATTAGGAGACACGCATTACATGATCAGTTATGTTTGTTTGTCAAGTCGATCAGCACTACGGGATGTTATACAGCAGCTTAGGACTGTTTATCTACACAAGACAGTGCTGCTGCGGCTGCTGCCTACTCTGGTGCCTCTCAAGTTCGGCTGGGGCGGCAGTGTCCACGGGCTGGTTTGCGAGTTGGTTATCCCACTCCGTGAGCTTCTAGAAAGAATTATAAGGTTCTATCTCCGTTTAGGGTAGTTCAGAGATATTGAGCGTCAACGTTTTTACATTCCATTATGTTTTGTGAGATGGAACCTCTGTATCTCATGAATTACTAACTCAAAAATGTCAACATTTAAAAAATAACACCACACAGGCATTAATAAACACCTAATGGATCAGATTATGTAAAAAACTCAATTTTGACAAAAATGGAGATAGAACCTTATAATTCTAACGTCACGACTCTTAAACTGTGATGGCAGATCTGGATGTATTCATGATCGGAGATGGTAAGAACAGTGTTAATTATTGATATGTATTTCTTCAAGGGGGACTCTTCATGCGGTCCACTGTGCAGGAGCACAGCGCTTTCAGGTTCGCTGTTCAGCTCTACAACACAAACCAAAACACGACCGAGAAACCTTTCCATCTGAACTACAACGTTGACAACCTCGAGTCGTCCAACAGTTTCTCAGTCACCCATGCGTGTAAGTACAATGTGGTTTCGATTAAATGTCAACACCGAATACAGCTATGAAAAACGTCATCTTTTTAACTTAACTTTTTTTTAAGACTCAAATAGCCAGAGCTGGTTATCTTAGGCTATATCCTGAGAAAGTAGGCTACACGGTCATGAATGTATTTCTACCTATTGAATGTGCTTTGAACCCTCCAGCTGGATATCATAGCTACTGCAACACTCATTAACATACATTGTAGGGTTTTTGTTAAAGGAGTACCTCACCCCCAAAAAATAATTTCGAATGTAGGCCTATTTCTCTTCAGTTCCCAAAATATAAATACTTTTTTTTGCCTACAAGCCTCATAGATATCCTAATGACAACCTTATATCTACTTAATTGAAACGTGATTTCATGATGTGTTTTTAAAACAAAATGCATCTTTAAATCACTTTTCCAAGAAGTAAATATAAGTAGGAAGTAAATATAATATGAAATATATGAGATTTTAATGAACAAAATAAATGTACTAAAGTACTCCTTTTAATACTTTAATACAGTATATACCACAATATCCATAATAACAATGCACCAAGTTAAGAGAGTTGAATTGCCTGGGACTGAATCGAATACTCATGTATTTCTAAGACAAAATCTCAATACAAAACAAGTTCCCTTGGCAACATACTGAATACACAGTCTTTACACAGATGCTAGCCTTGAGAAGAAAAGAAAACATACCCAATTATACAGCCGTGGAGTCAAGGATTCCGTGTGGGAGGTTTTCATGTACTGTACACTGCAGCCACAAATGGATGGTTTGAACATTAGAACTGTGTTTCTAATCTTACAGAATCAGCTTTGATCAGATGCATAATTCATCCCTTAAGCTTTGGCCCTAAATCACTGCAGCACTGGATACAGATCAATACTTTTTTCGCCCCATCAATAACATTTGATTCTCTCCATGCTGTTGTGTGGCTCCTCCTAGCCTGGCAATGGCTTCCATTCAGGGAAGCCAAATTGCCACATTTTAATGTAGTGTACACTCTGTCCGCCACGGTCTCATTCATTGCATTAGCAGAAACAAAATGGACAGAGGAAGGAAAGGGAGACCAGCGCGATGAGATGATGTCATAGTACATGGTGAACTCGATTGGCTGGGCGCCCTACGGTACACATACACGTTATCCATATCCAAATGTTTTCTTCTCTTCTGGCTAATATGATTCTGTCACCTCTCTCTCTCTCTCTCTCTTCACACCCTGTCTGACCAGGTCTTTGTGTCTCTGTGTCTCTCTTCCCTGCTCTCTCCTCTGACTGTCTCTGTTAGCGACAATCTCTGTGTTTAAGCCACCATCCCTCAGCTCACCCCTCTCTCTCTCTCTGAGTCCCCCTGTACTACGGAACATCTCCCCCAGCTCTGCAGAGTCAGCTCATTAGCACCCAGCCCTCATACCACCTCACTGCGCTGTCATTGGATAAAATAAATACATAATAAAATCAAATAAAAATCCATATAACCCCATCTGACCGAACAGCAGCAAATGAGTTGAGCTTCGACCTGCAGCGGGGTGCAGATGGAGGTCTGAGAAGGGGAGATGGGAAGGAGATGAAAGCCCGAGCCCCATAATCACAGCTAGGCAACGCCGTCCATGTCGTTACCAAGGTGTCCCTGTCCCTGTCCCCTGTCCCTGTGTTGATACCAACAGAAACAATAAGCAAATGAGTCACTAAATAATATAGAATGCTGCGCTGCACCTTCATGCATGTTGAAGGAGCAGGGAAGCACAGGGAAGAAGAGGCTAGCTATCAGAATCTAATTAAATCCTGGGCCACGCTCAGTGGAAGAGGCTCCTGAGGGAGCCGTGGCCTCTTTCCTGCTTTCTCACTGCCCGCCGCCACGTCTTTGCAACCCCATCAAAAAGCAACGACTTGAGAGCCTTTGATGATGTCGAGTAACTGACATTTAAAAAGAGAGAGAGAGAGAGAGAGAGAGAGAGAGAGAGAGAGAGAGAGAGAGAGAGAGAGAGAGAGAAAAAAGGAAATTTGCAGTTTTGTTCCACAGAATAGTGCAAAGTTTGTCAAGCGCCATTATGGTGTTGATAGGAAGTGTTCTCTCCCTTTGATATGATGTGTATATGATGTGTATAGGATGTGTGATGTGTAGGCCTATATGATGTGTATATGATGTGTATATGAGGTGTATATGAGGTGTATATGAGGTGTATATGAGGTGTGATGTGTATATAATGTGTATATGATGCCTTCTACTGTGGTGGAGTGTGTTCTTTGTTGTTCTCTGTGCCATGCAACCAACATGTAAGAATACATCATGCAATGTTCTCTTGAGACTGGACCACACGGCCACACACACGCTAAACACACGCTAAACACACGCTGTCCCAACTTCAAGTTGACCACATGCTTTGTCTTCTACTCAATTTGATGGTTGTCAAACTTTGCTGTGATCCAAGTATGGACCTTTGTGGTAGAGCTCAGTAAAACGGCTGTAGTTGTGTGTTCTTTCAAAAAACTGAAAACGTCACACTTTTCTTTTTGAAAACACGATCAGCGCCATGTTCGATCTGAGGCGTTTGTTTTCAGGTAGCATCCTGGGATTCTTGTCAAGCTGAACTCCTGAACAGCAGACAGCTCCTACTGAGCTCACATCAGTCCTCTCACACATTGGCTTTCCCTCTGTTAATGTTGTGAAAGTGATATAGATGTGTATGATCCAATAACAGTTCAATGTTGCCTGTTCTGGCTCCTGAGTCTGACCTGCAGTTTGCTGAGACTGCTCGTGTTAAGACATTTAACATTCAGTACGCCAAAGCTGTTGTGTTGTGACTGGCTGACCAGCTTAGCCAGACAAACAGAGCCAGGTGTCATTTAAGTAGACCCTATCAGCGAGAGCCTGCTAGGCATGTAGTTTACTTTGCAAGCTGTCAGATGGATTTACTGGCCGTTCTGACTTCCCCTTCGTCATCAGCACTAAGAACCCCTCTGGGATGACTCAGACCTATGTCATTAGAAACAGCCTTTCACTACACCGGTATTCACTATGTATTTGAGTGAAGCTGTCAGGCTGTTTTTGTGGCTTCATTGAAATGCAAAAAATATCTGCACAAATATTAGTCTACTGACCTCCCTCTTCCTTTTACAGTCACTGTAAACACATTATGCAAGTGTCATTATTTGCTCTACTGCAGCATAATTGTCGAGCAGCATGTTTTTATCATTGCTAACTGATACTGTTGGGTGGCCTCTTTTTGCACAGCATACTGTAGATACTGTGTTCAAAGCTAATGGCTTTTCAGCATTCAGCTATAACTATTGAACTTGGGCTAGCATTAACTACACATCCAAGAAATAAATATAAAAATCCTGGGGCATAAAAACAAGTTATATGTGAGAAAGATTTTCTTTCAAGTAAGTTTAAAGCCTCACACTATTAATTGAATTAGTGACCGGCAGCAAAACAATGTGTGGCTTCAGTAATCCTTCAGGCTGGGCTTTGTTCTTCGGCTTCACACTGCGCCCGCTTAGTAGGGAAGGCTGTTGTCGTTGCTTTGAAGTGACATCAAAAATCGAGAAATGTGTAATTACCTCTGCTAGGTCCGTAATGGCTGTGGACGCTGGAAGTCAGGTACACTCATACAGAAGACAGGAGCAGTTCAAAGCAAAGGGTGAAACAGCGTGAAGAAACCAATGCAGACAGAGTTACTGTCCTGACAGCCACAGCTAGCTAAATGAACGGCTATAGGCCTATGGTATCACATTCTGTTGTCTACGTTTTTCCCCCTCTTTCTTTACCTGAGGAGAGAAAACAATCAAGCCACCCACACTCTTTTGTCTCCATATTCATTAGCTTACCCGCTTTGATTTTTGTCAAAGCAAAAAATGTGCAATACTTAGCTTTTAATCTGTCCTCCCTGTCCCCCCACAAAGTTGCCCATCTCTCATTCTGTCATTAAGCTAATGGTGTGTGTCCCCTCTACCAGCCTTTTACATGTGCCTACCTCTCTTTTATTGGATCCTTCAGGTCTTTAAACACCCGCGTAGCAGATGGTTATTTGGCTGCAGCACTCAGCACCCTTCTCACGCTGCTGCTGCTGCCGCCGCCGCCGCTGCTGTTAGCTAACTCACTACAAAAAGGCAACAAAGTATAAAGGCGAAAACACAACAAAGATTCACTGTAATTGCGTTTGCCTTTCCAAAAGCACCAAACAGGAGGGACAACAGTCGAAGCATGCGACTGCGTGGCGGAATGAGCTTCTCTGTGGGCGGAGGGCAGGCGAGGTTAGCTGCCATAGACGAGGATACATATGTGCTGTAATATTAGCAGCGCCTGGATGATAGCTGTCACAGCTTATTACTGTGTGCGTTCAGAGTGGGCGAGCTACACAAAGAAGAGAATGCCGGAGATCAGTGATGATATGTAAAATAGATGCTTAACTGTTGTGAGTGATACGTAGGCTTACCATGAAAGGCAGCAGCGGTAATATGCACATCCCAAAATAACTTAAATATTAACTTTTATTCACATGTACTGTACTACAGGTAGTTTGTTATGACTCACTCAAAATATGGGGAACAGAATATTTCAACTGATAAGGATGATATGACATTTCAGAAGAATGTCAGGAATGTATTCCTCGCCACACTGTGCTTGGATATCCTCAATGCTCAAGATAGCAATCTACTGTGGATAAACTTGTTCCATTTTTATGTCTAGACTACAAGCCACAAGCAAGTGTGGCTGGTCTTTAGGTCTACCCAGATACCATCTACCTTTCGAGTTCCCTAGAGAGAAGAGACAGGCAGCCTCTCAGAACAGTGGGCTACATTATGATTGAGCATGTGCGGCAAATACAGCATATGTTCAGATGAAAGGACTGTGTTCAGACTGTGAAGTCTTAGCGTGACGTTGTGGCTCTCGGGCTCCGCTGTGTAAGGAGAATTGACGGCAAGCAGACGCGCCGTGCCAGAGGAGCGTTTGACAACCCTCAGGCTCCTGGCCAGACAAACATCTTCAGGTGACTCATCTCCGCTACACCTGCCCGGAGTCACACTCACATTCTGGAACCCCGCCTAGAGAGGTGTGACATGTCCAGAGGGTTGACGAAACCTGAGAGAAAGAGGGAGAGGGGAAGAGGAAGAGACAGAACTGAGAGATGGAAAGGAAGATGGAGACCACAAAAAGGAAAGAAGAGCAATAGAGATTAGGGTTCGAAAGAGAGAGAAAGTGTGTGTGTGTGTGTGAGAAGCGGGGCGGGCTGTGGCTCAGGAGGTAGAGCCGGCGTCTAATGATCGCAAGGTCGGTAGATCGGTGGTTCGAACCCCGGCTGGCCTTGGGCAAGGTGGTGTCCTTGGGCAAGACACTGAACCCCAAATTGCTCCCAATGAGCGGGGCCGGTGCCTTGCATGGTAGCTTTCTGCCATTGGTGTATGAATGTGTGTGTGGGTGCACTTTGGAATAAGGCGCTATATAAGTCAGTCCATTTACGAGAGAGAGAGAGAGAGAGCTTTCAAGGCTACAGGGGATATCACTGGAACACGCCATCCGTTGGAGACACAGATGGAGACTCTTTTATGGGCATGCACACACATACACACACACAGACACACTCACACACACACACACACACAGAAGGAGAGAGCAGGAGGGACCGCAAGCCAAATATCACCACATTATCATGTCCCTCATCACATTTACTTTCTCAAGAGGCCCTGTTCAGAGCAGCACTCACGCCTAGGCATCATTTATATCAAATAAGCGCTGTTTACACCCTCATTGCTTGCTTCTTTGTTTTAAATAAGGGCTATTGATTATGCATTGGTTTCTTTCTGTGTACTGTATACAGCGCAGTATACAGCGCAGTATGTAACAGTAATAGGAGGAGATGAAGAGCTATCCGGGACAGTTCGGAGGGAGATCCCTCTAACACCAGTAAGTCAAGTGGGACATAGAACAAAGAAAAGGCAGAGAGTCCAGGAGGAGAAGGGGACAGGCGGCTGATGCTTAATCAGGACCAGGGGGATAGGCAGCTAGGGTTTCAGGAGTTAGCTGTGTGCATAAGGATATCCATGTGCACAAAGGCCTCTGAGATGACGTGAGTCACCATGTGGTGGTGTCACAGTCCATTTTGGGAGGCTGACCGTCGGTCTCGGATGCCCTCATTGGCGGCTTATCGCGCGGCTGAGTCCGAGGTAGAGCAAAGGCCCTGGATGAGGTTACATACTACAGGAATCCTGAGTGCACTGGGTGGGGGGATAGACAGCTACGGGAAGGAGGTGACAACTTAAGGCCATGTGCATTGGCCTTTACTCTCGTTTGGATGTTGGCACATCAAAAAGGATAGATAGGAAGACAGAAAACAGATTGAAAATCCAAGAGCTGATTCTGTATTTTGAGGTTCTACAGGCATACTTGTGCAAAACTGTGTTTTTTTGGGGGGGGTTTTAGGTTGCAAGGGGTTAAAAAAAATTATGCTGCAAATACATGTAAAGGCAGCCCGTAACTCCAAAGGCCAAAGCGCCAAAGGGGAAACGTTTTTTTGACCTAATTTTCATATTTCCAGTGAGACGCAGGGTGCCCCAGTCTGGTTTTTAAAGACCTGCTCGCAGTGGAAACTGTAATGAGATTCAGACAGGAACACAGGCCTCACTCCCAGGCAGATTCAACACAATGCATTTTTAATCAGAATATCAAAAGATCCTCTTAAAGTGAACCTGAGGAGAACGGTTGCTGTCGGAATGTTATTTGTCTGGGAATCGCTAACCTTCACAGATGCTGTTTGAAAAAAACAAAAAAAAACAGCTCTCCTCGTCTGCTAAAGTGCATGCTTATATGATTCTTTATCAAAAGTAGTAGGGGTTCAGCCATTTCAGCAAATTGCGGTTGGGATGTACGTAGTTATTGAAAACATGTGTGTGTGTGTGTGTGTGTGTGTGTGTGTGTGTGTGTGCGTGTGTGTGTGTGTGTGTGTGTGTGTGCGCGGAACTAGGTTTTTCCAAGGCGATGTTTCAAATGGTCTGTAACAAAGCATACTGGGGCTGTTTAATAGGGTGCGTTTTAGAGTCCATCTGGTATTGAACTCTTGTCAGTCTATTGTGCGCTATTCAGCCCAGAGTTGTTGTTAGTGTCTTTAGATTTCCTATTGATTTCCTTTATCCCTCTGCTTCATCTTCCTGGTGCAAATCTGAGGGATTGAATAGTGTCAGAGGATAGGCAAAGTGACGGGGTGGAAATGGTTATGGATGAACTGTCGGCGCACATAAAGACGTGCAAATGGGAAAAACACACACATTTGTACAGATTGTTACATTATGGTATTTCAGCATCGAAATGACTGAGGTACAATACAGAATCATTCAAGAAATCTACACTTGTCGAGATGATCTAAAATGGTAGTCATGTAAAGTTATATAACCTTATTGCTTTGATAGATAATCTAAAGAATACAAGTCATAACTGTACTCTCCTCTTCCTCGTAAACCTCCTGATGATACATGCAACCAACCAATCTCTGGACATAAATGTTAACGTTTTATGAGGATCCCATACTGATTCTAAATCTAAACCGTATCCATAGTAGTCAGACTGTGTAAGTAAGTAATGTTTATTTATATAGCACATTTTACAACGACAAAAACAGCCGCCCAAAGTGCTTAACAGAAAACACTAGTAAAAGACAAATAACAGATAAAAAATACACTAAAAACAAGATGCAATACAAAATACAAGTGCAGAAATAAAAGTGCAAAAAAGTGCAGTGTCGGGAGGCAGGCTCACCTCAGGCCAAGGCCAGGGAAAAAAGGTGTGTTTTTGCTAATATTTTAAAAGCCTTGATGTTCTGGGTGGATCTGACGTGGAGGGGGATACAGTAGAGTAGTGTATGCAGTAGACCCTCTCGTGTGTATACAGTAGACCCTCTGTGCAACCCCCCCTAGGTAGGTACTCTGTGTACAGTCGACCCTCTGTACAACCCCCCCTAGGTACGTACTCTATTTGAATCATTGAATCACTGTTGAGCCGTAGCTCACACAATGAAAGAGTTAGCCTGTGCTTATTGAAGATGATATCAACACAATACTGGGATGGAGAAGTGTACCCAGCTGACCATAAACAAATAATAATAAGCGATAATAATAAACACTACAAGAAGGATCAAAACATGCTTGAGGCCTCGTGAAATTCTTAGTGGGACATTAAACACATTCAGCCCTGTGCTCTGTGCTCAACGCAATAAAACCGGGGGCACATCCGGTGCATTCTGAATCAAATGAATGGGTGGAGAGGCGTTGTCGTAGAGAACTGTTCATCTCAGGTGCGTGGGTAATGTGTCTGCGTTGCAAGGCACCTGGCTTCCCGCTATGGCTGCTTTACATTCAGTCTCTGCGATAAAGAAACCCTCTCAAGGAGAGTGAGGTCCTGCAGTTTTGTGGGGGAGATTATTCGTTTTCATTTCTAAAAACTAATTTACCCATAGCCTCCTATTGTGAAAGGGGTGGAAAGAAGAATAGTGAGGAAAGGGCGAACAATTCTTGAATCTTGTCACATAAAAAGATCTCTGGCGTTGCAGTCAGTCAGTCAGTCAGCATTCTCTCTCTCTCTCTCTCGCTCTCTGGCAGAATGTGGCAGTATCCACAAGTGCGATACTTATACCAGCACAAGTAGGGGATTACTGATTCAGTGATTGCGGGTATTGTCGGGGTGTTGTGTCAATGGCCAATAGCTGACTGAGACTGGGCCGACTGCAGCCGTGTAGGTGGATGAAAAGGGCTTTCTGAAATAGTGTCGAGAGAGAGAGAGATAGAGAGAGAGAGACACAGAGAGAGAGAGATAGAGAGAGAGAGATAGAGAGAGAGATATAGAGAGACAGAGAGACACAGAGAGAGAGAGAGAGACAGAGAGAGAGAGAGATTGAGAGAGAGACAGAGAGAGAGAGAGAGAGAGACAGAGAGAGAGAGACAGAGAGATATAGAGAGAGAGACAGAGAGAGAGATAGAGAGAGAGAGAGAGACAGAGAGAGAGATAGATAGAGAGAGAGACAGAGAGAGAGAGAGACAGAGAGAGAGAGAGAGAGAGAGAGAGAGACTGAGTGTCTGGCCGGCCTCTCCCCAGTTGGAGGCCCTGACTGCGTTGTCCTGACCAAGGTCATTATGGCTTCATGAACAAAAACACTCTCGCTTTTAATTATCTCCAGAGAAACTGGAGGAAATACAATAATTGGCACGCCGGTGTTCCAGAATAGTCATCGGTGCATCAGGAGTAAATCCATCCTATTAGGCTCTTCATTGTTTCCCATGCTGTGTGTGTGTGGTGTTGTATGCTTTCTGGGCAAAGACAGTTGTGAAATTAACCAGAGGGAGGGAGGGAGAGAGAGAGAGAGAGAGAGAGAGAGAGAGAGAGAGAGAGAGAGAGAGAGAGAGAGAGAGAGAGAGAGAGAGAGAGAGAGAGAGAGAGAGAGAGAGAGAGAGAGAGAGAGAGAGAGAGAGAGAGAGAGAGAGAGAGAGAGAGAGAGAGAGAGAGAGAGAGAGAGAGAGAGAGAGAGAGAGAGAGAGAGAGAGAGAGAGAGAGAATGACGCGCGGGGGATATGATGAATACAAAACATCAACAGTCAGCATCATAATGTTCTCTACCAAGTAAATATTGGATCACGGCGCAGTTGGGCCCTGCTTCAAACACTCCATTTGCAGGGTGAGCGGATTGATTTACATGTCTCTAGCCTGTTCAGGAGAGGAGGCGGTCATAAACGGAGGCCTGTCAGAGCAGCAAGTCTGTGTAGGAACAGGGTCTCCATCATCAGTGATTGCTAGTGACAGTTCACAGTTGCCGGCCCACTGAACCATCGCAACCTTGTGAAAGCAGTGTACGGCCACTGTAGCATGCAAGGAAAGGACGAAAAAATAAATAAAATTATATTAGCATATCCCTCTAAGCCATACAGGGATATGCAAATAAGATATGCCATACCACGCATAGCCCACTGTAGTTAATATTAAAGACTGCGTTATGTAATGAGAGACTGATGCAGATCTACGGAGAGTCTAGAGTCTGAGCTCCAGGATCACTTTCTCCATGAATATGATTCTAATTAAAGACTCCCAACTATGTCAAAGAGAGACTCGGTATAATGAATAACAGTTCTAAGCTGAGTGGTTCGTCATGGAAACGGCCCATGCCAGTCCCAAAACCAGAGCGATACACACCACGTCAGTTGTCTGTCTTGTTTGACAAACGTCCATGAATGTGTTGTTCTTATTTACAATGACGGCATCCCTCCTGGCTGTGCTGCATGAATGTACATGAAGAGTACATACGCATTGAATAATGAATTGGCCTATGAATGATAAAGTAAAAAAGGTCAACCGTCAAATAATAACAAATAAAAGTTAGTGTTATTATCAGCTATTTAGCCCTCAGGCAGGAAGTCCTCTGACTCATATCTGTTTAAGACGCAGAGATGAATTCGATTATTCATTTTATTCATCATTATTCATTGTTAGTCAATGTTGCCTTGCTATCTCTACAAAGGGTATGCATTATGAAATGTATATTGTAACACAGTTAGCCTACAACATATTTATAGAACTTCATTCATATTTATGGTTTGTGTTTTTCGTTTGCGTATGGAGTGTTTCTCAGTGTTTACCATTCCCCTGTTGTGAGAATTAACACAACATGATGTGGGCTTTCTCAAGCATGACCCTGTCCTATTTCCCCTCACATGGCTAAATGGAATAGTCTCTATATGGCTCTTGTCATTTCACACATGGCTACGTGAAACCTGTGGGCGGTCTCCCAGGTTGTCCGTCCGCGTTTGGATGTCTGTGCGTGACTGTGTGGTGAAATATTGAAGCGCTCCATCGTCGACCATCGAGTCTGGCCTCAGGGGGGCGAATCTTGTCTCGTTCTCTTTTTTATTCTTCTTCTTCTCTCAATGGTGTGGCTTTCTTTTCTGGGGTGTTGCGTGCAGATCAGGAAGTCGAACCTCATCTGGGCCGACGAGAGAGCTAATCCATCGCAGCTGCAGAATGAAAAGGCCTTTTGGAGCGAATCCATTGCGAAGGTTTCAATGGGAAGCCTTTCCCAGACACCAGTGCCCTTTGCAGACCTGACAGCGCTAGAATATGATGAAAAGAGGCTAGGGGGAGTTCAGTTGCTTAGCCGTCTTGGTGCATTAGAGGGGAGGAAAGACGATCTGAAAAAAGAGAGATGAGGCAACACACTGGTTATAATATAAGGAAGTTGCCAAAGATACCGTACTGTGCTATCCACACAACAGTAGTTGAATCCAAATCTCTGAGAGAGTTCAGTATCTTTGGCAACTTCATACATGGAGGATACTTAGGCACGGAGGTGGTGTCATGTGGCATCCCAATTGATCATATATAGCAAAGAAAACAATTCATTCACTCATTATCCCCAGCCCTGTATTTGCCTACTGTATATGGCTCTTAGCCTATCATAAGCAGAGTCAATTAGATTCAGTTCAAACATCAAACCGGAGAGACATTTACAGTCAAAAGATTGAGAAAAGAAAGCAGTTTGTTGATGGACACGTTTTTATTTTAATATCAAACAACGTGTCTAAAACAGACACTTGCTACTTTCAGACAGGTTTTTGGTCTGAGTTGATTTGTTTCATGAAACAACATGAAAGTTGTTTGGAACTTACTTGATGACATGACTAGGTTACTGTTTCTGCATACCTTAGTTGACTGGCAGGTTATCTTCATTGTGTCTAAGTGTTCACTGTTTTGTTGTTTTGACAACTAAATAGATTGCCAAGTATTAAGTAGACTGACTGACTACTAAACTTGCAGCCGTGTGGTTGGTTTGCTGTTATCGATACGATGCGCCTACACTACAGCAGCAGCACTCATTAGTTGTGTAATGTCCCACAGCCCATAATCTTAAGCCATGTGAGTAAAAAAGAGTGTTATATCTTCACTCGATCAAATTTCAGGACCCTCCTTTCATGACTTTTCCTAGATATGTGCGTTCTACCACCCAGTATCCTTACATTTTCAATCTCACTTGAGGATAAGCTAATATAAAGCTTTTTCTGTGTAGTAAGCAGGCTAATTTGCAAGCGGCCAACTAGTGGTCGTTGTGTATAAATAGCAGGTTAGCATTTTAAAGGGGGTGGCTCTTTTAGTAGGCAAAAAGGCACGGCTGTTCTAATGTTAATGATAGAGCAAGTTTACCATTATCATTTCTCAAGCTGGGCTGAAACATTTTGTGCATCACATTTTCACACTGTTAAGGTAAATACCATTCCACTTCCAATTCCACTTTCTCGCAGACGCAATAATGCTCCATAATCGACTGGTAACTAGGCATCACAAGGACAAAAATGTAAAATGTAAATTGCTAATGTATCATTATGGTCATATACAAATCTAGTTGATGAGCAGGGCTATTGGACTGGTTGAACTGGCACGGTACATCCAGAAGGTCGCCGACCACTGCCGTTTATCAGCCTCTAGAAGCCCAGAGACTTTTTCTCCAAGTGCTGCATGTCCAGAAAACCCTTCCATTCTTTGTATGTGTCTGCTGCGGGCTTAGTAGACTTTCTGCTAGGGTATGTCACAGGATGTCCATGGAATATCCTCTTTGTAGGTGGACTGGGCAGTGAATGTCTTGTCCACTTTGTAGGGTAATTGGGCATGTTGGAGTCGGAGCAGCCTTGTTTCAGTGCTGTTCCTACCTTCTCCATGTTGGTGCCGTGACTCAGATGCATCCAGGGGCGGCTGATTTACATCAGTGGGAGGAAGTGAATGGGGGTTGTTAGTGGTGGTGGTGCACATTGGCCTTGTGATACAATACTACACCCCCCCCCCGCCCCCCCCCCCCCCCCTCTCTCTCTCTCTCTCTCTCTCTCTCTCTCTCTCTCTCTCTCTCTCTCTCTCTCCACTCCCTCCAGCATTGTGATTCAAAGATGGAGCGCCGTCTCAGCAAGGGCACTAATAAGAAAGGAAAAGTGACGCTGGACTCTCCATACTTAACCAGGGTGGATAGAAGTTGTGGAGGAGAGGGAATTCTTTAAGTGATGCCTCCAAGGTTAAACAGCCACCCCCTTCTCTCTTCCTCATTTTATTATTCTGTGCAGAGAGGCCTGGAGCCTGGGAGACGGGTCCAGGAGAGGTGCTGCTTTAAATTCACTCCTGTAATCAAGCCCCACAATGCAGTACAAATCCCACAATGACTCGGCACCACTGCTACTGGACGTGAATTGTAATAATGTGGTTAGAGCTACCTGGGGGCCAACGGCCTGCTTTTCATTTGCAAGTAGAGGACATTATGAGGATGGTCATCTTTTCCTTCTTGCTGGCCATATGTTTGACTCTAGGCCCTGTGTGTGCGTTGTACAGTACAGGGCACAGGCATCTGAAATAGCCCTGAAGGATAAAAAGCACCAGTCATGAAGCATTAACCTCATCTGGCTTGTACTGTGAACACCTAGAACACTGAGGTCCCAAGCCTGCTGGTGCTAGAGTCTCAGCGATGCAGATGGGAAGAAAGAAAAGAAAAAAAGCAGCCTGAACGTATGCATAATACAAACAAGTACTGTACGTACACAGGGTAGCCGAGAACACCTCGGCGCCTTGACAGTGATGGGGGAAAATATATCTCTATGTCATCCATCCAGAGAGTTTACTCTTGAGTATTTTTGCAATCTTCTGGATGAGAATAGAAACAACAAGAGGGGGAGGGCTGTGCAGCATTCCAATCCACAAACCACATCCAGTTGAACACGCTGTCTCCTCTTGGTACCCAAAACGCAGCGTCAACTCAGCCAACCGCACCTCCCCCCACACTGAATAGGAGAAGTAATTTAAGAGACGTCATCTTCAACTATTCCCTTAATCCCCACAGAATGATGGAGCTCACTGGTTTCCCCCTGCATTTAGACACATAAATACAAAGTGCTAAACTGAACGGTTGCCATTTGGAGCTAAGCTAGCGATGCGTTGTGTTGTCTAGCTAGCCCCCCAGACAGCAGCAGTGTAAATGTTCCTGCTTGGTTATTGGTTGTTGTCTGACATGATGAACTATCTCTCCCACGTGCCTTCACCCTGCTCTGCTCTGCTGTGCCTCTGCTCCTTCCCCCTGCTCAGCCCACACCATTGACGCTGTGATTAGCCCCGCGTGTTAGCCAGGGCACGTTGGCAGGCCTTCAAATTGCTGTCCCTCTTAATGCACTGGCACAATGCGTACGCACCCTCTTGATCTCTGCTCCCCCCCCCCTACACACACTTCCTCCATCTCTTCCTTCCTTCCTTCTTTTCCTCCTCCTGATCCATCTGCAAAGAGCATGCCCGGGCCCTGCAGCGCTGATTGGGGGATTAGTCGCCTGTGAGAGACTTTGTCAACAGCTTTCTGGAAATCCAATTACAGAATATCATAAGCCCTACATGTTTCATACCCTTTAGAAACCTCCGGAAAAAAGTACAAAACGCACTCACAAAGGGACTGACTGTTGAGTATCTGCCCCTTTCTGCGCCACAGCCGAAACAGAGCCGGCGTGACGTCTATGAGTGGATGGATCCTCCTGCTACGGCTAAGACAGTACTGTAGCTAGCCGTTCCCTCTGCATTGCAGCAAATTACGGAGTGAATGATCCCGTCCACAGTGAGCTGTGTTGTTTGCTCTGGCTGATCGGCTTGGCTCTCTCTCTCGAGTTGCAGGGGCTGAGGGGTTTTGTCTGTTATCTTCTAACAGGGTGCAGATAGCGGTTAATTGCTTGCGTGGCGTTCCGTCGTGCTGTCTAGGAAACGTCACAGCCGACGCGGTCATGCACGGCGGATATTTCGGCTGTGTGCATTCACTGTCTCGTGTATCAATTAGGTCCCGTCAAATTGAATTATTTTTCCGAATTACTAAGCAAACTGTGCGAATCCAGCGTCGACCAACCTAAAAAAGCAGCGCTATCGGGTCAACTGACATATTGCCTCCCCTCTTTAAACATCCTTATCGTTTTTCGCTCCCTGTCCGAGATTCCAACCTTTGAGTCACCGTGTTGGTCTGCCAGAGGTCACTGTTGTGGTCATGGCAACCATCGCACAAAACCGACTTGTCTTAAGTAGAACCACTTTTTCATACAGTATATAGATATATATATATATATATATATATATAGGCATGTCCCCTTCCAAGGAATATATAATGAGTTTACTCCTTGAGAAGGAGCCTGAACCTGTTATGACACGGGGGCGAGGGAGCTCAAGGACACGACACCGGAGGCAGAATATAGTGTTAGCCCCGTAGGGTATTTATTTACAGTGCAGGTGGGTGGAAACACAGATGATGAGTCCGGAGGTTTCAGCCTGGCGGGCTGGGGGTTTCAACCTGGCGGGATGGCGGTAGTGGTTGGCATAGGCTGTGGAGGAACAGGAAAGCAGGGTAAGTCTCCACGGTAGGCCAGTACACAAGATATCAACGAATCACAAGAATAGGCACAAGAGCAAAGTTCATAACTAATCACAGCGGATACTTGCCAGGTCATTCTTAGGGAAGAACTGACGATGATTGAAGGGAGTCCAGGGTAGATGTAGCCAGAGGGTTGATTGGGGAGTGGAGACAGGTGTGTGGGTTTGACTGTGGCTGGATAACCCTCCAATCACCGGGAACGAGCTTCACCTGCGGCGGAGAGCACGCTGTGCTCGGGTTGTGGGGGCGGGGGAGGGCGTGTGTGACGGCCCAGCCGTAACAGGACCCCCCCCCGAGGGGGAGCCTCCTGGCGACCAGCCCGGAGCCTCCGGGTGGGCCCGATAGAAGTCCCTGAGGAGGACTGGGGACATGATCTGGGACCGGGGAATCCAGCTCCGTTCCTCTGGGCCATATCCTTCCCAGTCCACCAGGTACTGGAAACCCCGGCCACAGCGACGAGCCCTGAGGAGCCTCCTTACCGCCCACTGGGGGTGGCCATCCACCAACTGAGGAGGGGGCGGTGCAGGGGCTGGTGGCATCAGGTCGCTGGCGACATGGGGCTTAACCCGGGAGACGTGGAACACCGGGTGGATCCGACGGAGGGAGTGAGGGAGGACCAGCCGGATGGCAGCGGGGTTGATGACCCGGTCGATGACGTAGGGGCCGATGTACCTCGACGCCAACTTCCGGGAGGGGACATTGAGGGGGAGATCCGCCGTGGAGAGCCAGACCCTCTGGCCGACCTGGTACACCGGAGCTGGAGTGCGACGACGGTTGGCGCTTCGGGTAGTTCGGGCGGTGGCCCGAAGCAAGGCCGAGCGTACGGAGGTCCAGACCCGACGACAGCGAAGGAGGTGTGCCTGGACTGATGGTACCGACGCTTCGCCCTCCTGGGTAGAAAGCAGGGGTGGCTGGTACCCCAAGGAGCACTCGAAGGGGGACCGGCCGGTGGCTTCATTCACCATGGCGTTCAGGGAGTACTCCACCCAGGGTAGGTCCTTGCTCCAGGAGGATGGATGGAGGGAGGACATGCAGCGGAGTGCCGACTCCAGGCTCTGGTTGGCTCTCTCCGCCTGCCCATTGGTCTGGGGATGGTAGCCGGAGGAGAGGCTGGTCGTGGCCCCAATCCCCGAACAGAAGGCCTGCCACACCTTGGATGTGAACTGGGGGCCACGGTCGGAAACCACATCCTGGGGAAGCCCGTAAAGCCGGAAGACGTGGGTGGTGAGTAGCTCCGCCGTCTCCGCCGAGGTCGGTAGCTTTGCCAGAGCTACCAACCGCACGGACTTGGAGAAGCGGTCCACGATGGTGAGGATGACCGTGTTGCCTAGGGACGGGGGAAGGCCGGTCACGAAGTCCATGGCGAGGTGGGACCACGGTCGACCGGGCACGGGTAGAGGCCGCAGCAGTCCTGAAGGCGGCCGGTGGGATGCCTTGCTGCGAGCGCAGGTAGGGCAGGCCGAGACGAACTCCCTGACGTTCGCGGCCATGGTGGACCACCAGAACCGCCGGCGCAGGAAGGACAGTGTGCGTAGGGCCCCAGGATGGCAGGCGAAGCGGCTGGCGTGGCCCCACTGCATCACCTTGGTTCTGACGGCGTCCGGGACGAAGAGACGGCCGGGGGACCCCGGTCGGGGATCTGGCTGGGTGCGCTGTGCAGCTCTGACCACCGCCTCGATCTCCAGGGTGACCACTCCAACGACCCGGGAGGATGGAACGATGGTGTCAGGAGTGGTGGGTTCCTCCTCTGCGGCATGGAGCCGAGAAAGGGAGTCAGCCTTGGCGTTCAGGGAGCCCGGACGGAACGTGAGGTGGAAGTTAAACCGCCCGAGGAACAGGGCCCAGCGTGCCTGACGGGAGTTCAACCGCCTGGCCGACTTGATGTAGGTTAGGTTCTTGTGGTCCGACCAGACGGTGAAGGGGTGCTCTGCGCCCTCCAGCCAGTGCCGCCACTCGTGGAACGCCTCCACCACCGCCAGCAGCTCGCGGTTCCCGATGTCGTAGTTGGCCTCGGCGGAGGTATAACGGCGGGAGTAGAAGGCGCAGGGGTGCACGGTCTGGTCCTCCGATCGTTGAGAGAGCACGCCACCGACGCCCGTGTCTGAGGCGTCCACTTCCACAATGAAGGGCCTAGAGGGGTCTGGGTTGATTAGGACCGGCGCCGAGGTGAAGAGCCTCTTCAGGTCACTGAAGGCAGCGCTGGCTGCTGGTGTCCACGTGAACTGGCGCAGGGGGGAGGTGAGGGCAGTGAGGGGGGCGGCTACCCGGCTGAAGTCCCGGATGAATCGCCGGTAGAAGTTGGCAAAGCCGAGAAATGACTGCAGCTGTTTCCGGGTGGTAGGTTGGCCCCACTCGACGACGGCCCGAGTCTTCTTGGGGTCAGGGCGAGTCAACCCACCCTCCACGATGAGCCCCAGGAATTCCACAGAGTGAGTGTGGAACGAGCACTTCTCAGCCTTAATAAAAAGGCGATTCTCCAGTAGGCGCTGGAGGACTAGGCGGACATGTTGGACATGCTCCTCAGGGTTCCTGGAGAATACTAGGATGTCATCCAGGTAGAGGACGACAAAGATGTCCAGCATGTCCCTGAGGACGTCGTTCATGAGGGCCTGAAAGACGGAGGGGGCGTTAGTGAGACCAAAGGGCATGACAAGGTACTCATAGTGGCCACGGGGGGTCTTGAACGCCGTCTTCCACTCGTCACCCTCACGAATCCGGACCAGATGGTAGGCGTTCCGGAGGTGATGGCATTGAGCTCACGGTAGTCAATGCATGGCCTGAGGGTTCCATCCTTCTTCTTCACGAAGAAAAACCCCGCTGCCACCGGGGAGTGTGATGGACGGATGAGCCCCTCAGCCAGACAGTCGGAGATGTAGGTGTCCATGGCTGCCTTCTCCGGGGGGGCAAGGTTGTAGAGGCGACTGACCGGAAGTTTGTTGCCAGGGCGGAGCTCGACGGCACAGTCGTAGGGCCGGTGAGGCGGCAGGGTGCGAGCACGCTCCTTGCTGAAGGCCTCTCCGAGGTCGTGGTAGACCTCTGGGATGGAGGAGAGGTCAGGGGGAGCCGGAGGCGGTCGCAGAGGCGATGTGGGGGTATGGGCGGCACGGAGGCACCGGGCGTAGCATGCGGTACTCCAGCTCAGGATACGTCCCTCACCATAGCTGACATGGGGAATGTGGAGCTCGAGCCACGGTCGTCCCAGGATGAGCGGGGACTGGGGGGTCTTGAGGATGTAAAACCGGATCTCCTCCACATGGTTCCCCGAGACGGTCAAGGAGAGGGGTGTAGAGCGGTGGGTGAGAGGCCCCAGGCTGTGTCCGTCTAGGGCTGAGACGGAGAGGGGGGTCTCGAGGGCAACGAGGGGAACGGCAGCTGAGCGGGCCAGCTGGGCGTCCATAAAGTTCTCGTCTGCTCCCGAGTCAATAATGGCCTCGACCGTGAGGTTCTGCCCCTGCCAGGAGAGGGTGACAGAGAACCTGGCTGGGCTGGTGGTAGGTGGGGATTGAGAGGCACGGCTCACCCGGATTCCCCCTTCGGGTGAGCCTGCCCTTTTGATAGGGACGGGCAGGTGTCACGGAGGTGTCCCTTCTCTCCACAGTAGAGGCACAGTCCCTGGGCCCTTCTCCTCTCCTTCTCCGCCGTGGTGAGGCGGGCTCGACCAAGCTGCATCGGCTCCTCGCCAGTGCATGGGGTGTAGGTCGACTCCCGTGCGGAGGAGGGGTTGGCTGTGACGATAGGGTCCTGGGGGCGTGGCGAGCTGGTCTGGTAGCGCCCTCTCTCTCTCCGACGCTCCCGGGAGCGCTCGTCAACGTCGATGGCTAGGGCCACTAGTTCGTCCAGGGCGGCGGGTCTGTCCCGGACGAGCTCGTCCTTGATGGCCTCACTCAGCCCCTGGCGGAAAGCAGATCGCAGTGCCCTGTCATTCCATCCGCTTCCGGCTGCCAGGGTGCGAAACTCGATAGAGTAGGCCGCCGCGGTCCGGTTCCCCTGGTGGAGTGACATCAGTCGCGCCCCGACCTCCTGTCCGGCAGTGGGGTGGTCGAAAACCCTCTTGAACTCCGTGAGGAAGGTAGCGTAGTCACCGAACAGGTCAGGGCGGGCGCAGAGGGTGGCCTGGACCCAATTCAGGGCGTCGCCGGTGGTGAGGTTGGTGATGAACGCCACCCGGGCTGCCGGCGACCAGAACTGGCTGGGCTGATGCGAGAACACCAACTCGCACTGGAGGATGAAGCCTCGGAACTGGGCGAAGGCTCCGTCGAAGGGGCGGGGGCTGGCTAGGTGGGGCTCCCGTGGCTGTCCAGTAGGTGGTGCCGGTAGCTGGGCAGGGTCAGGGAGAGCAGGGGGGGGGGCAAAGGCTGCGAGCGCGGCCACCTGTGCTGTAAGCGCTTGGGTCGTAGAGATGAGGTGCTGCATCTGGGTGGCGCGGTGCTCCTGGTTAGCCTCCTGGGTTGTCAGGCGAGTGTTCAGGGCCTGGCACGCTGTAGCGGCCGCCTGGAGGAGGTGAGTGTGTTCCGCGAGGATCTGGATAGCCGTCGGGCCGGATCCAGGGGTGGGAGATGGTGTCCGGTCCTTCGTGTCGTCTGAGCCCAATTGCATGGTCAGTTCTTCTGTTATGACACGGGGGCGAGGGAGCTCAAGGACACGACACCGGAGGCAGAATATAGTGTTAGCCCCGTAGGGTATTTATTTACAGTGCAGGTGGGTGGAAACACAGATGATGAGTCCGGAGGTTTCAGCCTGGCGGGCTGGGGGTTTCAACCTGGCGGGATGGCGGTAGTGGTTGGCATAGGCTGTGGAGGAACAGGAAAGCAGGGTAAGTCTCCACGGTAGGCCAGTACACAAGATATCAACGAATCACAAGAATAGGCACAAGAGCAAAGTTCATAACTAATCACAGCGGATACTTGCCAGGTCATTCTTAGGGAAGAACTGACGATGATTGAAGGGAGTCCAGGGTAGATGTAGCCAGAGGGTTGATTGGGGAGTGGAGACAGGTGTGTGGGTTTGACTGTGGCTGGATAACCCTCCAATCACCGGGAACGAGCTTCACCTGCGGCGGAGAGCACGCTGTGCTCGGGTTGTGGGGGCGGGGGAGGGCGTGTGTGACGGCCCAGCCGTAACAGAACCTTTATGATGATGTCCACCCCTAATGAAGCCCAGGGTTTTAGTGTCTGACAGCCACATTGAAACAGTCCTAATGCTCAGACACAGTACATTGGCTTCAACCAGACAGTTCCGAGATATCTCTCAGAGGAGATGGAGGGCTGTCGAGACCCTAGGGGAGAGCTCATTGGCCCATTCTCTGGAGTAAGGGACTGTCATTGAAGTGGCATGTCCTGTCCAGACAAGGACGTGAGGAGAAGAATTGGGGAGGAGGGAGTGAGGACTTGGGGGGGGGGGGGGGGGGCTGGAGGAAGAGGTAAACGTAGAGAAAGGACTGTAGGAGAATGAAGAATGGAGAGCGGAGGAGGGCACATGTGTAGAAAGAAAGAGAAGAGTAGGGTAGAGGGTACTATGAGATACGATACCTCTACTACCGCCCGAGCCAAGGGAAGAGAGAGAAGGATGCACTGTGTGAGAAATGGAGAGAGTGGGTACAGGGAAGACTGATGGAGGGAAGAAGGGGACTAAAGAGGAGGGCTGTCCCCCAGCTCCCGGGGGGTGGTGCAGAGGTTCAAGTCCTCAGAGCCCGGGGGTGAGCTCTAGATTAACCAGCCTTGGAGGGGGAGGGTCCCCGGGCCAGGCTCCCTGCCTCCCCAGTCATCTATCACATCACATCACACACTCCAGTCAAACACACACTACAGACCCACACACACACACACACAGATGGATTGGCTTCAGCAGTCACCACAGGGGAGGCTGCCGCCGCTGCTGCATATGCCTGATACAGAAGGTACTTAACGGGCTATACCTCTTCAGAAATGGAATGTGGAACTTTCGATTACTAACCGGCCACTAATTAGACTGTCTTCGTTTTTTCTCCCGCTTCCGAGTATTCCGTTCTTGTAACCGTCGACTGGTGTTAATTTGAAACACCCTTATTTGGTGGCGTCCTTTTTATGACGGTGAATGATTGGACATGGAGACATAAACACGCGACGTGGATTTTAATGCGTCCGGACCAGCAGCAGCATCATTTTGGGTCGAGGTGTTTTTTTTTAAAATTTGGGCCTGACATTTGAGTAAATGGGTTTGAAGCGCTTCACATCGCTAAATGACAAGAGCTGATGCAATCCCCCAAAGCACTTATGAGCTATCTCACTGTGACAGCGTCTCTGTTCCTTGGAAGGGGACATGCCTGCTATCGAGAGAGAGAGAGAGAGAGAGAGAGAGAGAGAGAGAGAGAGAGGGGGGGGGGGTGAAGGAGAGAGGGAGCGAGAAGAAGGGAGGAGGGCAGGGAGTGCGGCAGGACGATAGGCTGAGAGAGGGGAAAAAACAAAGAGAACAAGGGATGAGAGGAGAGGAGTGAGAGGAGGAGAACAACTAAGGGGATATAATCGTCTGTGACATTTACAGAGCACGGCCCCCTTTTCCCAAGGCCATGGAAGACTCCTGTTATATACACAGACAGACTGAACAGCAAGACAACATGGAAGCCCCCCCAATACTTAGAGATGAGCAGGAAAGTAAGGAATTAGCCTAGCAGAGCCTGGAGGACAACCCCCCCCCCTCATATGAACTGCCGTTGCAGGCTAGTCGTCTCTGGTGACGCATCTGCAACGCAGCCTCCCCGCAGCCCTGCGGAGTGTCCTGATTACGCAGACTGAAATGAGGGCGACATGCGCGGGCGGCGGTTGCACTGTGTGTGTTTGACCAGTGAGCTGCAGACAGGACGCATGGTCCCCTGCAGCAGCATGAGGAGGAGGAGGAGGAGGAGGCCGTGGTTATGCAATCTGGAAAGGGAGAGAGAGAGAGAATAAAAGAGAGATGGAGGAGGGGAGGGAGGGAGGGAGGGGGGGGTGAGAGGGGTCTCTTACTGTGCTGCATCCTCAGGCAGGCCAAGTGTTCTATTTGTGTCTCTGTGTGTGTGTGTGTGTGTGTGTGTGTGTGTGTGTGTGCTTGCGCGCGTGCGTGCGCATGTGTCTGTGTGCGTGTACTGTGTTTCTCTGTGCACGCACGCTCGTGGCGCGCGGCTCGTGAGTGAATATGCATTATTGAAATGCAACGTGACACGGTCACAGGCACCTCAGGAATTATCCAAACCCGATGAGGCGTACCTACAGACCTGGAGACAGTTGATGCCGCCGCCGTGCTGGATTTCCAACACCTAGGACGCCATGTATTTCAATTTCACTTAATTACTGGTGCTCATGGGGGGAGCAGGATGAGGCGAAAGGCGACGGGGCCTCGCCTCGCTCCGGTGAGCATTTATCCCAGGTTCCATGGCTCTCTCCCCTGGATGAACCGCAAACTCATAAACTGGGTCCAATCTCTTGCTCCGAATGGTGGGAGAGAGAGAGAGAGAGAGCAGAATGATATTATGAGAAACAATCCGAGGGGGAGAGAGGGAGGCATTCAGGTGGAGAGAGACACCGCTATGCTTGAAGAGAGTGTATGCTTAAGGGAACATCCAGATGGTTGAGGTAGTCGGGCCACGGATGGAGAGAGTTCAGATAGAGCAGTGAATAAGGCAGCAAAAAGAGAGAGAGAGAGAGGGAGAGGAAGAGAAAGAGAGAGAGACGGAAAGAGAGGATCCGTGCACCCATCCTGTGATATTAGTAAGAGTACAGAGAGAGAAAAAAAAGAGAGAGAGAAAAAAAGAGAGAATGAGAAGGTCGATGCAGCAGAGAGACATGCTGTAACTTCACAGGGAGAGAGAGAGGGAGAGAGAGAGAGAGAGAGAGAGAGAGAGAGAGAGAGTTGCACACACACACACACACACACACATCTCCAAGAGAAGTGTGAGCTAGAGAGAGGGTGGTCGCCAGGACCTGTCCCCAAGGATAGGTTCTGTGTCAAGCTCTGACCCAAATTAAGAAAAAAAAGGCTAGAATGTGGTCCTGGCAGGAGCTGGGGCTGCATCTCTCTCTGACTCGCAATGTCACATAATGAGATAGAGGCCAACGTGTGACAATACTGGTATCTCTCTGCTGTAGGCCACTTATCAACAGAGGTCTGTGTGCTGTGGGTTTATGTGTACTCATCTTAGCTGTAGAGACTGCTGTCTGTGGGAGGGTGGGAGGGAGAGAGGGAGGGAGGGAGGGAGAGAGGGATGGAGGGAGGGAGGGATGGAGGGATGGAGGGAGGGAGGGAGGGATGGAGGGAGGGAGAGGCAGAGGAAAGGGAGGAGGCGATGTACTCCCCTCACCTCTCCCATCTCTCTCACTCAGTCATGTGACAATGCTCCGGCTCAAATCATCAAATCATCTTCTGATTGAGCAGGCTGACATTATGTGCAAAACATACAGTTACCGTGGTGACATTATTGCTTCCGGTTGAGTGTAAATGCCTTTGAATGACACTATAGGATTCAGTGTGGGGGATTACTTATGTTGTTGTGCGTTCTAACCGAAGCGAACACAAGTGGCGAACATACCATTAAATCAAATGATGTGATTGTACAGTACGCACCCTCTTCTTCCCAGTGTTTGTATCCAGTTGTTGTTGTCATGATGATTCTTCCAGAGCTCTGGAGACATTAGGAACACTTGAGTAGCCAATGAGAACCCTTGAAAAGCCAATCAGATCACTCGGGAAACCAATCCTTCCAAGGATATGGCACAGACGATGAAACTAAAAGGAATATTTGTCCTAGCTGGCAGTTCCTGTTGTCTCACTAGAGTGCATGACAGATCTACAAATAAATGCAAGTGTTTTTTCCCAGCTGAATAAATGTCATCAAATGCAAATGGGCAGCGTGATGAAGACTAATGCATGTATTATTGCAGATTTCATTCCCCACATTGGCTGTTATAGATTGCCTACAGTGTACTGAACACGTTTCCCTTTTGAAATGTGCGTGTGGGTGTGTTTGGGTGCACACATGCACTCACGCACACATGCACGCACACAAACAAACACTCATACACAAATAAACATGCGTGCCATATCTACGAGACATATCCAAGACACAAATGTAGCTTTGAAATATCTTAACACACACACTCTCTCTCTCTCTCTCCCCTACCCCTCCTTTTTTCCCTTTCTCCTCCTCTGATTGTGTAGTCTGCTCCCAGTTCACCCGAGGGGTGTACGCCATCTTCGGCTTCTATGACAAGAAGTCCATGAACACCCTGACCTCCTTCTGCGGGGCGCTGCACACCTCCTTCGTCACCCCCAGCTACCCCACCGACAACGAGGTGCAGTTCGTCATCCAGATGCGCCCGGCCCTGCGTGGCGCCGTCCTCAGCACCATCTCCCACTACAAGTGGCAGAAGTTCGTCTACCTCTACGACACAGACAGAGGTAGGCGGGTGCCTGTCAGCAGTACTCCAGTTGTAAAAGAAAATCAGGAGGGATGGTGGATTTTATCATATGGGGACAATTTTAGCATCCCCACAGCGTCAGTTCTGACTTCAGTGTCAGTGACTTGGTAAAAATGTCATTGCATGTGTGTGTGCCCCCCGCTCGCCCACAGTATTTCACTCAATATGCACAAAACTAAATGTTGAAATAGCAGTAATACCACGTTCATTGATAAAGTGACATAAGGGATGGAAAGGGGGGATGGTAGTTTTAGAAGGGGGATGATTTTGACCGTTTTTATTTCAGGGGGGATGCCATCCCCCCTCGTCCCCCCTCAACTCGAGTGCTGCCCGTCAGAGGCCTCGGTCGGTTTGCTTATTCCTGGTGAACGTTGGCTCGTTGTCCGACAGACCTCTCTCTCTCTCTCAGACCTCTCTCTCTCTCACTCTCTCAGACCTCTCTCTCTCAGACCTCTCTCTCTCTCTCAGACCTCTCTCACTCTCTCAGACCTCTCTCTCTCTCTCTCAGACCTCTCTCTCTCTCTCTCTCAGACCTCTCTCTCTCTCTCAGACCTCTCTCACTCTCTCAGACCTCTCTCTCTCTCTCAGACCTCTCTCTCTCTCAGACCTCTCTCTCTCACTCTCTCAGACCTCTCTCTCTCTCAGACCTCTCTCTCTCTCTCTCAGACCTCTCTCTCTCTCAGACCTCTCTCTCTCTCTCTCAGACCTCTCTCTCTCTCTCTCTCTCTCAGACTCTCGCCCTCCGGTCTGGAGGTTGTTCTTCTTCTGTGGTAACAACAACATGCTCCACTGCAATTGGCTGATACGTATACGGTTATCATTCTGGCACAAAATTGCAGTGACACACACACACACACACACACACACACACATACACACACACACACACACACACACACACGCGCACACACACACACACACACACACACACACACACACACACACACACAGACACGGACATGGACACACACACACAATTATGTATACGTAAGACCACATTTTGATGTGATTCTCTTTTGACGTTTTCATGGTATACAAACATCTCATTTGCTGACCTGTTCTGAAGAGACTGGTGGCCTACACCTCCTAACCTCCAGATTCCTCCCACTGTCAGCTGTGTGTGCTGCTGTATAATCTCAGCATATTTGTGTTGGGTTAATCTTCTGTTTAATCACGTTGTTGATTTTGGCGTGCTTCACTTCTTAAATGAGGTGTGCAACAGCTGCTGCAGTCCAAAACACTTCTGTAGGGTAAACGATAGTGGCTACCTCTAGGGGGCTGGGCTAGTGTGTGTACTGTATCAATAAGAAGAAGTTACTGTGAACGAATACAGTACGATATGTTGACAATGTCGCCAGCTAATGTTGCCGTGACTTACTGTAGTTTGCCGTGCGCTGTATCCTGTCAAAACCATTAATCGTTGGCTGAGACCCTTGACATAATGAGGAAATGACAAATGACAAAATCCAAACTAAACATATATACAGTACTGCCATTCCCTAGTGCCACCCCTAAACCTGTATCGTCTATGATACTGTTAGAGATACATGTCCGAGGCCTGAGGACAGACAGAGATAGAATCCAGTAGAGAGCCCTTTCTTATTCAATTAAAAGGGATGACAAACTGGGGAGGGGGTCTCTGTCAGCCCCGCCCATACTGTATGCGGCAGCTCCAAGGCCTTGTGTTTATCTGCTTATTACAGAGAGGTTGTGACCTCCCCAGATGCGCTTGGAGGAAACTGTTTTTGTTCCCCCTGTTTTTGCTCTTTCTGTGGTCCTCACCCCGCGCTGCTGCTCTCTCTCTCTCTCTCTCTCTCTCTCTCTCTCTCTCTCTCTCTCTCTCTCTCTCTCTCTATCTCTCTTTCTCTCTCTCTCTCCCTCTCTCTCTCTCTCTATCTCTCTTTCTCTCTCCCTCTCTCTCTCTCTCTCCCTCCCTCCCTCCCTCCCTCCCTCCCTATCTCTCTCCGTCTCTCTCTCTCTCCCCCTCTCTCTCTCTCTCTCTCTCTCTCTCTCTCTCTCCCCCCCTCTCTCTCTCTCTCCCTCTCTCTCTATCTCTCTCTATCTCTCTCTGCGTATGTGGGTGTGTTTACAGTATCTTGCTGATTCTACCTGGTGCTGTTGGATCCTGGTGCAGAGTAGTGTAGATGTGAGTGCAGGGCGGCAGGGCTGTGCTGTCAGGCCGTTACCCTCCGCGCTGCCCAGAGATAATATGCGGCTAATTAGAAACGGTCAGAGGAGACGACTCACTGTGCGTCGCCCGCGGTACGCCGCTGTACCGACCATGTGACCTCCTCCTAATCCCTCTCTCTCTCCTCTCCTTTGGCATGGGAGTCTAGTGCCTGGATGAGAGATTGATAAGGCGGGGGGGGGGGGGGGGGGGGGGAGAGGGGCAGAGAGAGAGAGAGAGAGAGATAGAGAGAGAGAAAGAGAGAATTAGCCCAGCCTAGAAGACTGACTTCCCAGGGGGGGCTTTGCCCCCATTTAATGTACTACCTCATACCTGGGTAGAGACATCGCCCTCTACATGTGCCACACCGCTCCCCCCCCCCCCCCCCCCCCCGCTTCCCTTTACAGAGCCCCATGCCAAGCCGCCATTCCCTCTCCATCGCCACGGGCGAAACACGATCCCTTATTAGTGGGAAGACATTGGCCCCAGGGGAGGATTAAAGGCGTTTATTGATACACTCCGTCTCTCACCCGGGGCGGTTCTGACACTTGGCTCATCAAGCGGACAGATGTATCAAATCTAATGATCAGGTAGACCAGGCAGGTTCCCCTGTCGCCTCTACGGGCACAGACCGTACACCAGGCTAGTCCAGGCGAGGGACGACAAGGGGAAAGTCACTGTCATTGTTTTTTTTTGTGAAGTCAAAGTGAAGCTGGCAGCTGTGACTCGGGGAACGTGAATGGATTAAATCGTTAATCTGTCGAGGGATTCCTATGTCTATTCTATCAGTAGCTACCTGTAGTTTATGCTCAGTATAGAAAGGAATCTACTTTAGCATGGAAACCTACACCCGACTATAGCTGTGGATAACTCATTAAAGGCTGATGGCACTTTTACACACCAGGGATGACAACTGGGCTTTCTCACCAACCTGAGGGGAAAGAAGCTTTTTTTGTGTTTCTCCTCAAACATCAAAGAGACAACAAACAAAATACGCTTTAAAGTTTTATCATTTAGAATGTTGTAAGCAATTACCGAGACAGATATTTTTCTTCGTATTCTCCGTTTTGTCAATGGCAACAAATGAATAAACAATGACATGTCATTAGCCGAAACCTCACAACACAACAAAAAAAACCTGCTGCAATTTATTATTATTATATTTATTAGCCTCTCAAGTGCTGGTGGATCTTCTACTCGCCTGGGTTGAATAAAACCACAGATACACATACGCCTACGGTGAATTTGCAATTATGTCGCTAAAGCTCTCCTTGGGAGGACCACAATTATTCAAAGATACAGAACTAAAAAGAAACAAATCACCAGTAGTTCACATTCACCAGCGTTTTCATCAAGTCAATAGAATAGATTAATTGCGAGCACACTACATGTATTAGCCTCTTTTATTGGCTCTACAAACAAAAATGCTTTTAGGCTTTAATGCAGTGCTTTCAGCCTGAGAGGGATCGGCCAGATACAGACGGCCCTGATGTATTGGAGTGAATTGAAGGTAAATGTGGAGCTTGCGTCAGAGAGCTTGTACTTTAATCCTGAAAGCTGAGGAGATTTTCGGAGGATATGATGAAAAGCTGCATTAGCTCTGGATGGACCATCGATGAAGAGCGCTTGACGCACATTTACGGTCCGCTGCCATTCCTCACTCTGGGGTAATACGGAGTGAAGGGGCATTAAGGTAGATAGTGGTGGACACGATGGGGGGGTCGGGGTGAGGGAGTTGGGTCCGGGGGGAGGTGATCAGATCAGATCTTATATCAGCCAGGTCAAGGAGGTTAAAAAGTCTCATCAGTGTAAATATACATCTATCTTCTAAACTAGCGAGCCACACAGAAACACAAGCGAGCGTAACGATGGCCCCTTTCTAGTGACCGCCACCGCTGTTGTCTCGAATCACTCTCAAACACGACCTCTGGCTACCCGGCAAAATAGACGATCCGCATTGTAATTTCAAGTTACCTCATCCCACTATCCCACTATCACTCCTTCCCTTTGCAATTTTTTTTTGCTATCCAGGGGCGAATATTATTCTACCTTCTCCTTTGCCAGCGCATAAACAGAAGAATCCTTCTTTTTAAAGCTGGGGGTGTATGGGGTGAAGTGAGATGGATTCTGCCCTTTCTGTTCTGGCGGTCAGGTATGGGCAGATAATTGCCAGGCCTGTGCAGCAGAGACGGATGATTACAGGCTTTATTGTCTCTCCCAGGCACAATCAACCCTGATTCAGCACTCTCACCTCCACTTGATTTATGAGTCTCTTTCTCTCTCTCTCTCTTTTTCTCTCTCTCTCCCTCTCTCTCTGATCCTCCGCCTGCTCCTCTACCTCTGCTCAATCTCTTTACCTCTCCCTCTCTTTCATCCTCTCGCTCTCCCCACCATTCCCTCTCACTCTCTTGCTGCATTATTGTGAGCGTGTTTGTCCCTAGCACTTCCATTTCGTTTTTTTACCAAAAACGTCACCGAAATAATAAGGCAAGAAAACAAGAAGCACAGCAGGCTGATCTGCTAGCCCGTCTGGCACTTCCAACGCACTTTTGGTTTCAATTGGACAATTGGTGGATGGCAATTTGGAGAAAGCAATACGGGTAGCATTTTTGTGGGTGAGACCCGAAGCTGGCAGCCATTTGGGCAGGTATCCTTGATACACAGAGGTTCCAGTATCTCTGAGAGTATCGACTGGGGCTATCCTCTGAACACACACAGGAGCTGATGACAAATTAAACACAATGCAATACAGTTCCTGTGCTGTCATCTCTGTGTATCATCTTCCCATCAATGTTGTAAAATGGCATGTTGCCAGTGGTACACAGTAGCACGGCGGCCTTGTCTCTGAACTAGAAGCTGCCAGTTGAAGAGCTATTGTGGCAGTCTTTCTGAAATATCTCTGTGGCACAATCCACTTTCTTTCATTGTACATTTTCTGTCTCTCTTATAGCTGCAATTCCCGGTACAATAGAGTGCGTCTATTGAGGTTTTGAGTATGCTGCACCATCTAGATGACTGTTATGGGAACAATCCATTACTAAATAACAGGGTAGCTGTAGTGCCTCACATGCAGGCTAAACTGAGCCTGAAATCTCTGAAATACTGAAATCTCACAAAAGCATACCTTTGTTAGAAAGATGACATTTTGTAGGTCAATAATGAATACTGAAGTAATTGTTGCACAAGTTAAAATGTTAAACATAATAGCTTTAATGACATTCCACAGTGGCACTTTCAGTTCCATCACCTAGTAATTATTAAGAATAGAAGTAACAAAGATTTGTATTGCATGTATTGTTTTTTATATTTTGCGATTTAGCTTACTTAATTATGATGTACTATTGTGTGGTAAATTGACAGCATTTATTTCCTGTAACGCTGCGTCTGCCATGAAGAGTATGCTAGTTAAGAAAACAGGCCTCAATATTGAGTGGCATGGAGGTTGTTGGCTCTGATTGTTTGTGATGTGTGTCAGGATAAATTCAGCAATCTCCCTCCTTTATCGACTAAAAGCTTTTCATTAGAGTAAATAAAACAGTGAAAGCAAAGTCCTGTTGTCTGGTTCGACCTTCACTGATGCCAATGCTTATTATCCTGATATCCTGAGTTTCTGCACAATGTTGTGTAACGATGCAGGATTTTTCACCTGAGATTGTTTTGCTGTAAACACATGTAGTTAATCATCTCTATATCAAGACCCCTGTGCTGTCTCTGATGTTCTGGCAATAGCCTGGCTTTATTCGATCTGATAGAGAATAACTGGTACAATTGCTGTGAACTATGTATGTACGCACTGTACAGGACATCACGTACATACAGTACCAGTCACCATTCGAGAAAGTGTTTCCAAACGTTTAACTGGTACTATATGTACTACTAATTCTCCTTTTGAAATAAATACAAAACACAAAAGTGACACAAGGAATGCAGGGTACCATAAGTTATTCTAGGGTACCGGTAGTTATATAGTTTGTTCCAGGTACTAAGCCTAGGTCAATGTAAGTGGAGCCAATGTTTAACCTCTTCTTTTTAGGATTTTGATCATGGTGTTAACGAAGATCATGTTGAAATTGTGTTCAAAAGGGTTCATAATTATTTCAAGTGTTTTAGAAGCCTGAAACTTTGCTAGAAACCTGCCTCTGGTGGTGTTGTGCTAATGTCATATCTATGTATCTATCTAATGTCGTATCTATGTATCTATCTAATGTCGTATCTATGTCTGGAACCCACAGACACATAAGGGCCCGACTCGCTGGCTATAATGATGTGTAATAAGACTCTCCCATCCTCAGTAATTAGAGGGGAAATTGGCTACCACTCTCATGCCCTTCAAACGCCCGGCCCACCTGCTGATGGTTCTGACACTGTGAAATTGATTCGAGCATGTTTCTTCATGTTTAGAGTCAGGGGGTGGATAACGAGTCTAATGCAGTGTCTATTCCACTGGAAAAGTTGCACCAACTCTCTTTTATATAACGGGTATTATGAATCCAGGTTAAAACATTCATAAAAGATGATTCTTCATGGGAGCATCTTTCAAGATTTTGTCTTATCGTTTATAATTGATATCATCTATGTGTTTTTTCGATTATGCCTAGGAGTACCGAGGGAAATACCAGCCCCAGTTTTTCATATCTGTCACATGGACTGCTACGGTCGTCCCGTTATGATGAATCCACACATGTTGGATTAAAAGCTACAGCACTAGAATGCTGTCTCTCTACTATCTAATGAGTCTGCCTGAATGCTGAATGTGGCTAATGCTGGGTGCTTCCCTCCTCAACCAGGAAGTGTTAAAGGGAAGCCCCATTGGCTCAGTATTAAAAAAAACTCATAATTCACAATCAAGACCCTGTTTATCCGCCTCCCCTTTAATGGAAGAGATGAATGCAGGCTGGCACAGTTGGCAGCGGTCGGGGGCACCAGGGCCAAGAGGCTTGTGAATGGGATGATTAGATGACCACACATGGTTAGCCCTCCATCCCTCCTCTCTGTTGCCAAGCCACAGACAGACAGAGAGAGAGAGAAAGAAAGATAGAGAGCAGAGCAGACAGAGGCAGCTAGCTAAATTGAACCTTTCTCTTTTCCTCAACAATCCGCCTAATTGGCTGTCCAGAGACGGTTGCCTTTGTTCCTGGAAGATTTGAGAAACAAGAAATACTTCCTGCTGTGCCCCCTTTTCTTTTTTTCGCTTGCTTTTGATTAGGAGCTGAATGCATTGTTTCCTCAAATGTGATTGCAATGTTGCCTGATAAGAGACAGCTGTAAATAGTAGTACTGAACACAGTACTACACATTATCACAAACGATACTGCCCCAAGATGTTGCATTTGTAAATGTAGTTCTAAATAAGGATAGAACCTGAAATGAAGGCCTTTCTCTCTTTTGCTCTGGGAGAGAGAGAGAGAGAGAGAGAGAGAGAGAGAGAGAGAGAGAGAGAGAGAGAGAGAGAGAGCCATGGAAGGAGTGGAAGGGAGAGAGAGAGGGTGAAGAGACAGAGAGCCATGGAGAAAGAGAGAGAGAGAGAGAGGAAGGGAGAGATAGAGGGTGTAGAGACAGAGAGAGGGTGTAGAGAGAGAGAAGGTATCATCCCCTGTGTCCTCCCCTGCAGTGTATGTGCCAGTTGAGTTAACACTTCCTTTCCCCGCTAAAGGAGCTCCATCTGAACCCCACGCTGCTTTATGGATCTCTCACACAGTCTAACAACATCTTGCTTTGGTGATTGCAGTCATTTTCATATTGGCCAAGGTTACAATCATTATTTCTACCATTGTCTACATTCGCCAAGTTTCCTTGCCAATAAAAACACAAACAAGCAAGTGAACATACAGCCAAGTACACCACAGCTCAGACACCGCTTGACCACTATGGATTGTTGTCCAGCCAGCATACTCTGCATGACACAAACAAAGAAGAGAAATGCCAGATCCCTCACCGCTGCCGCCATATCCGTATCACGGAGAGCAGCTTGTTGCCTTGGCTATGCCGTGTCATCACAGCCATAACAATGGCACATGAATTGCACCCAGCTGAGACCTTTACACACACACACGCCTCCTGTGTTTTTAGTACCCCCTTCCTTCACACGGATTTCATGAGAGGTGAATTATACATGCATCTGGAGGATAAATCAGCTGTGACACGATGACAAGAAAGGACACAACAGTGGAACCATAACACGCACAAAGAAGATCATATTATGGGGGTCCAAAGGAACAATATGTTATTGGTCTTCTCTCGCTCTCTCTCTCTCTTTCTGTCTCTCTCTCCGTCTCTCTCTTTCTGTCTCTCTCTCTCTCTTTCTCTCTCTCTCTGTCTCTCTCTCTGTCTCTCTCTCTGTCTCTCTCTGTCTGTCTCTCTCTCTCTCTCTCTCTGTCTCTCTCTTTCTGTCTGTCTCTCTCTCTCTGTCTCTCTTTCTGTCTCTCTCTCTGTCTGTCTCTCTCTCTCTCTCTCTGTCTCTTCTTTTCGATTCAACCTATTTTCCAATGTGACAGCCTAATATAGATTGTCAGAGGTAGGTGCCAGGTAGCCTCTCAAAACCCCTCAGAGCGATTCAAAGAGAAATGCATGTGTCTTTTTAACAAATGTGTGACATCCGAGTCATCTTCTGTGGTGATAAGTACACAGCAGACCTGTGCGGTCTCGTAGGGGCTGCCGTTAACTGAACCTGGACTATAGCCATCTTACTACCTACCCACTGCTAGCTCTAGCAACCATGAAATTGCAGCTAGGAGCATTCTTTTTTCCTTTTTTTCCATTATAGTGTTATACAAGACAATGTCCTGCCCTTTGCTTCGAGCAGGCTCCATAGGGGTTGATTGTTTTGATGTTACAGTCTGTTGCAGACTCTCAGCCAATTTGTTCAGGTTAAACCAATACATGGGGAAACATTTTTCTATGTTTGTTCTTTAATTAGAAAAGTAACAACTTGGTAAAATGCTCTCACTAGATCCATAGTCTATTTTGGTTCCATACTCTATACTGGTTCTATGATATGACGTACATAAAATAGTGAAAGATGTTGCCGTAAAATTACCATTCAATTATCTGATATTGTTTGCCAAATGCTTTTACCTTGCTATGATTTGTAACTTTGTTATTGCCTAATTGTCTATAGTATACTATCCTTGTAAATGTCATTGCATAGTGTCCTACAGGGATAATTAGCTTACTGTCACAGACGGATTGCAGTTGTTACATTGAATCATTATTTTAGTGTTGGTGACCATGGGAACTTGGGACATGGTATAGTTTTGGTAATTTGTAATTATATGCATATTATCCCAAAATTGAAATAGGCTTAGTAAGGGATTACAAATTTGATGTAACCGACCACAAGTGGAGGAATACATTTTCACTACAATTTCACTGTAGCTGATGCGACAGATAATTTGTGAGTGTGTGTGTGTGTGTGTGTGTGTGTGTGTGTGTGTGTGTGTGTGTGTGTGTGTGTGTGTGTGTGTGTGTGTGTGTGTGTGCGAGCGAGAGATGAACAACACTTGGCTTCACATTGTTAGTGGGTTTGATTCTGAAAGTTCAACTATTGTTCTTCCTATAACTTCTTATTATTAGCTTGCTTCAGCAATATATGCTGTATATGGTAGATATATATATATATGAATAAATAAGGAACACTAGTATTTTGTCTATAATAATATCTGTTAAACTATAAATAACCAATGATGCCATCAAATACCTATTCTGTATATATGTATGTGTGTATATATATAATAACATAACAACTGTAAACATGGAGGTGTTCTAAAACTTTTGACTAGTATAGTATAGAGTATATCCATCTATCTATCTCTCATTTATCATTTATCCATATATTCATCCAACCATCTTTAACTTGATCTGCTACCATAATAAGACTAGTCATTTATTGTTTCAACTATTCAGCTATCTAATGTCTAAACCATATTTAAACTGTAATACAAAAATAAGCCCACAAGGTTGCTTCTGGAACATAATGTTTTCTGTCTGTCTGTCTGTCTGTCCGTCCGTCCATCTCCATATGTCCATACAGTATGTCTATATCCATAATCTCACATTCAACTACCCAGCAAATATATCTATCTATCATCCAAACTGTCTTTACATTGGTCCCATTACCAAAATAGACTTGGCAAGACCTAGATTTGTTTCCACTGTACAGTAAGCATCACATCAACAGCGTGGCGATTGTAGATGTTCAGGCTACTTCTCCACTCAACTCAGCTTTAGAGGAGGACCACTGAGGCTTGTCCTGCTCCGGGCAGAGAGTTCTAAAGAGAGACATTAGCCCGATGAAGAGACACTACATGTACTGTACAGTAGATGAGGTCTGAGCTGTCCTGTTTAGTATAGCTCAGTTGAACCGCGGTGGCTGCAGCACCAAGGCTGTAGGTTCAGGTTCGATCCCCAAAGAAGCCACGCGGCACCGCACCAAGCATTGACGGCCTGTTACACGCTGCACGCCCAAGCTAAATGACTAATGAGTGTGAATGTAAATATAGACCCTTATCCACTCCCAGCTTAGTGAATACTCTGTGTTTCGATCCTCACTGTACACATTGTTAGGGCTCCTCTGAGCCATCTGTGCATGCTTAGCCCAAAGGTAAACACCCATCAGGCCTTAAATAGGTATTTGTTCTGGATTCGTCAGAGGACAATGAAGATAAAGCATCTATGGGGATCCACACTAATTAGTGGATATTTATGAGTCTTATGGGTCTTTGAAGACCCCGATGGTAACTTTTTGACTGAAATGTAATATTGACTTCTACTTTCACATTTCTTTAAATATGTGATTTTGCTGCACTGCAACATGATATCATATCAACTTTCTTCAAATATGACACTGCTGCTACTGCACTGCAATATGATATCACACAACAACAGAGGAGTATGATTTCATTCTCTGTTTCAATTGCGGTAGCTGTTCCAAAAAACGTCCTCATCTCCTGTATCCTCTGTCTTTGAAACTTTGAGTCAGAGCCATTATCTCGATGGTTTCAACCTGATTGCCTGTGGTGCCAATCCAGGACCCTGGACAGGGCTCAGCAGGGCATCACAGCCAACTCAGAGCCCCTCATTTACCGGGGGATTGTCCTCTTAGAGGGAAGAGCCACTGCATTAACACTTAATCAACCAAGAGAGGTCATTTGACTCCTGTGAGTACATTTTTTTTTATATCTTTGCACTCGATAAAATTTCAGGACCCTCCTTTCATGACTTTTCCTAGATGTGTTCTACCACCCAGTATCCTTACATTTTAAAAATCACATCAGGATAAGCTAATATAAAGCTATTTTGCTGTTTTTTTCTAGGCTGAAGCAGGCTAATTTACAAGTGGCCAACTAGTGGTCGTTGTGTGTAAATAGCAGCTTAGCATTGTGAAGAGGGGCGGCTCTTTCAGTAGGTTGTTCTAGTGTTAACTGTGTCTATACCACTCAGCTGTTACGGATAGCTTTGCATAGGTGTCACATAGGTGTCCCTCTCTGGCCGCTCACTGTGGCGCCCTCACTCCCTCACTCTCTCACTCGCGGGTTATGGACTGATTACCTGCATCTGTGTATGTTTGCACTGTGGCTCTGTGTTCCCCCTGGGAACACCACCACTAGTGTGCCCTTGAGTAAGGCACTTAGCCTTAAGTTACTCCAGGGAGACTGTCCCTGTGATATCTAATTGTAAGTCGCTTTCGATAAAAACGTCTGCGAAATGGTAACATAAAAAAAAAAAAAAAGAAGAAGTCAAGTGTTAGTCACTCTAGAAAATGTACCGTAAGCCTTTGATTCCATACGAGTTCTTTTTTGAGACTTTGTTATCTCTCTTTTGTTTTTCGAGTAGAGTCCGTTGTATATGTATTTACAAGTTCTGTTTAGGAGACTTGATTTCTCCCCTTTGTTTTAATGTAAAATACCTTTGGTAAGGATCCCTTTGTTTGGCACCGCAATCTGCTCGTCTACCTCCTCCATTACGCACCACACCTGGATCCGCTACTGGGTCCATACCACCAGAAACTCTGACACACACTTTTTTTGTTTGTAGAGAATGGTTAACACTACAGCCGCCTTGGGGGTCAAATAAACCCCCATTTTAGAATGTAAATCTGCTATTTACACACAGAGATCACTAGAGGGCGCTTCTTTTTTTAGCCTGCCTCCTATACAGAAAAACTGCAATATACTATCTTATCCTGAAGTGATTTTGAAAATGTAAGGATACTGGGTGGTAGAACGCACATATCTAGGAAAAGGAAGGTCCTGAAATTTGATCGAGTGCAAAGATATTTAAAAAAAAATACTCACACCCCTCACGGCTCTTCTAGTGTTAACAGATACATTATACTTATGTAGTTGTTAAGTATACTTGTGTACATACTGTATCCTGATAATGTGTATTCCACTCATGACTTTTATAACCTATACCTACGTATATACTTCATCACATTTGTTAAAGTTGTGCCCAAATGTACGCAAATGAAAAGTGTATTTGATCTGATATGGATATTTCACCTGGGCCAGGTTTGAGATGAGAAATGTAAAGAGAGAGGAGGGACAAGAGAAGTGGGAGGCCCTCTGACACTCCACACTGACCCCTAATGAGAGTCAGAGAACCACCGGAGCTGGGGAGCCAGATTAGATACAACTCAATTCGATTACAGCTGAGCCGCCACGGGTGACGCTACAAACGTCATCCTGTTAAGATCCGGTTCACAAGAAAGGTTACAGCTCCATTTCAGCAGCAGCTCTGGTTCTAAATGGGGCGAGGCCAGGTATCATCGGTTGTGTTGTGACTGAATAGGCCTACTGCAGTCTAGTCTCCAGCCATCGCTACCAGCTAATGCGTTTTTGAGAACTTCAAGAAGGGAGAAAGAAATCTGCCGTGGTGGGTCTTCTAAAGACAGAGGGGCCTATTATACACTTCATAAGTCTTAAGCAATAAGACGAGGCGGTAGATCTAAACTTAAGACGTGGAGGCGTGGTCAAGGCCACTTTGCTATTATGCGTGCGGTAGTGGGCACCTAAGACCCGGCGCTAAGCCCAGAAATTAGTCATGGGTGTGTTTTGGGCGTCTTCTCAATCAACCCAATCAGCGTGCCAGGTGCCATTCCCTTTAAGAACCGGCTGCGTTAAGTCATAAGCGCTATGCTATTATGCAGTTCATAGGCGCTAGACTTCATACACGTTTTGAAACACGAGCGCGCCTCCGCGGTTTGCGCATGCGCGCTGACCCACTTCTTAAGAAGTCGGTCGGCGCACATGCGCAAACCGCGGAGGCGCGCTCGTGTTTCAAAACGTGCATGAAGTCTAAACTTAAGAACTTTTCAAACCACTTCTTAGCGCTAGGCGCAAAGTCAGATCGCATAATAGCAGGGGCGCCTAGTGCACTTCATTAACATATGAACACTCCCACAATGAGTAATATATGCACGGGAGTCTTACGTCTTATGTGTGGGCGCCTATCGACACCTGCATAATAGCAGTAGCGCGTATGAAGCGCATAATAAGGGTGGCGGTAGGTCTTAACCTGGCGGTGCGTCTTAATTAAGACTTAAGACGGCAAGTTAAGAAGTGCATAATAGGGCCCAGAGTCTTCTACCGACAAATCACACGTCTGTGTAGGGGGGTGCAGCAGAAGCCTCCAACTATGCATGCAATGTTTACCAATGGAGCACAGCATCCGGGAACTTCATTGTGCTCTTTTTCACATACTTTGAGTTTGGACTTGTACTTCGCCCTTCTGAAAAAACGTCCATGCTCCGAGTTGTGTGCTCAGAGCATATTGAGATGTCGTGATGGTTTTAGTTTGATGATTTTTCTTTTTACAATTGATTGATTTATAAGGATGCTTCCTCTGGAAAGATCAGAATACCATTTACAGTCAGTTATGCACAGTATATGAACATTATGAGTGTGTGTGTGTGTGTGTGTGTGTGTGTGTGTGTGTGTGTGTGTGTGTGTGAGCTGACACTGCGACGCCAGTGAGCTTTACGACATATTAAAACCCAGACCGCCTCTACAGGATGATGAGCAATGAGGAGTAGGATCAGAGGAAGCCGCTGCATGCCACCGTGTCGTACAGACTGGATTTATAGATGCTGATAAGGAAATCTTGTCGTTGTCTTCCAGAATTGATGTAGTTGACTGTATTACATGTTTAGATGTGACACAGCTGTGAGGCTCTCTCTCTCACTGTGGTGAAGAGGTGAATACAATTTATGGTGTTTCTCTGTGTGGGATATAAACCTCAGTGGCAGAGGAGCTTATGAGGGCTCTCCGACTTGGCGTAGGGGATTGGATCCCCTGATCAGCTAATGCTGAAAATGGCCACTGGCCCAAGAGGGGAGAGAGTGTCAGTCATAAATCTTGGCTGGCAAGGACAAGGTCTTATTGGTAATGATTTAGTATGGATGGCCATGCAGATTTGAATATAAAGCATTGAATCATCCATTTAACTTCCAATGTCAATTAGCCCAAACTGCAAAAACCACCATATCCATAAATCATTAAATAGGCCTACTCTTACTGTTATCCCTATTGCAATTTGTTGGATGAAAAAGTAGTTGTCAGCTTTTCGCTTCAATCGAATCGGTTTGACCCCTCACTAAGGGGGGTACAAATTATTCACATATTCACACACATAATATCCAATGAAGACCCCTATATAATCACATCTGGTGCAGGCTGGTGAAGACCCCTATATAATCACATCTGGTGCAGGCTGCAGAGTGCCAATTGTTCAATGCCTGATATGGTGAGGATTCTTTTGGTTGCAATAATTTGATACAGTATTTTAAATTGATGTATTTTATACAATTTTTGTTTATGTTTTTGTTTATGTATTGATTCATAAACCTGATGGTATCGGATAGGAACGTCAAATATATGTTCCCAGTAATCTTGTATCCTATATAGAGCAGTAGTCAATGTTTTTTTTTTTACCTTAAATGAAACTGGTATACTGGTCTGTTTATACAAATCTTTTCAGCCATTTGTGATTTATATACAGTATATGGGGCAAGTCTTTACCTTGTCCTTTTCCCATTTTTCTCTTCCAATCTTGTGGCAAGGCTGCAGCCAGTTGATTGTAATTTTGGATTGAGCATACAGTCCCATATTCTTTTAAAAGGTGTTTATGTGACATAAGTCACATCATCCTCGATAGTCATCCTTCATAATATCATTGATGAAAATTATTCGTTCATTATTCAGTTTTTCACCTTAAATATAGTATATTTACGTTTAACCAGATTATTTGCTGTAATATTGTATCTGACTGATCTGTAATAATCATGGGAAGGAAAATAAGTTATGAAGAATTTAAAAAGAAAAGAAAGAAAAGAAAACCAATCCGTTACTAAGAATATTATGTAGGACCAACATGAAATGAACGGCTCATGACGAAATTAAATAATCTTTCAGTTGCTTTCTGAAAACTGAAAGTTTTACTCCATCTTCTGTCATTTGACCTTCACACATATGATATATGACATGATACTGCTGATAATTCTTTACATTATCTTTAGGTAAGAAGTCATTGTAATCATCATTGCGGGAAATTGAAGAGACTGAACATAATATACTTCAAATATTACACTTCTTTCAGAATATCATTTGGTGATACATAGCTTGTAATTTTGGGGTTTTAATGATGAGTATTCAACTGAATGACCTCTGAAAGCACATTTGAAAGTGCCCAATGCAATAAGAGGATCAGTTAGGTCAGCTTTGCATCCATAATTGTGGTTGTTTGTTGTTTGTTGCCTGAGGCTGTAGTCATGCCTTGTGGATGGCAGACTCTCACAAAGCCTTCCCCTTGTGCTGTGGATTCATTCATGCGTGGACTTCTGTCTGTATGCGTGTACTGCTGTTCGTGTGCATGTGCTGCTGTTCGACACCTCATACTGCGAGCTATGTGCTCTGCTGGATGCTCAGGTTTTCAAACGGCTAGTCAGGTACGTGGAGGTACGTGGTGTCGTCTTTGCGGAGAACAGCAGCTCTCTGCTGGACCCCCCCTTCCTCCAATTTAATTTAATTTTAATTTTGCCATTTAGCAGACGCTTTTATCCAAAGCGACTTACAATTACGAATTACAGGGACATTCCCCCTGGAGTAACTGAGGGCTAAGTGCCTTACCCAAGGGCACACTAGTAGTGGTGTGGCTTCAGGCGGGATTTGAACTCACAACCTTCCGATCACAAGTCCAACTCACTATCCACTAGACCACCACTACCTCCTCCACGGTTGAACCCTCCGCTGACCCCCCCTTCCTCCATGGTTGAACCCTCCACTGACCCCCCCTTCCTCCAGGGTTGAACCCTCCACTGAGCCCCCCTTCCTCCAGGGTTGAACCCTCCACTGACCCCCCTTCCTCCAGGGTTGAACCCTCCATTGAGCCCGGCTCATGCCAAGCTCACAAGCTAGTTAAATGAGGAGGACGCCAACAGGCCAGAGATCTGTATCTGTATCTGGCTGCGCCTCGATATCTCCGATGGAGAACATGGCGCTGTCCATGACTCCTTCCCTTCTTCCTAGCCCGCTACGGTGGCATGGAAGCTGAAGGGTGAAGTGATTTCCAAGGCGGACATGTCCTTCCTGGATGCAGTCCATAGAGCCTCCTCCAAGATCAAACTTGTGCTCCTGGGGCCCTGCCTCCGCTCCAGGGGACAAGGCTAGCTCCACATGCAAGACTTCCAACTCTGGGTGTCTTCACTCCTTTTGGATCCATCACATTCGTTGGATGCCTGTCTCCACAGGGTGTTTGGTAGCACTGACGTGTTGGAGAGACTCTTTCCCCCAGCTCCATGGCCCCCCTACCGGGGGAGTCCCTGAGAGAAGGGTTGTGGTGACAGATGTGTCACTTCAGGGAAAAACGTTTCGTCCGGTTTGTTACACATAGGCCCACGTTAACGTGCTCGAGCTCTGCACAGTGTTTCTACCCCTCAAGCACGACTTTGAGACTTCCTGACTTCCCTTTTCTTCACCTTTACTTCTGACATCTACATGGAAACTTTGGTGCTGACTTTCAGAAGAAAACAAAAGTAATAGAATTCAGAAAATAATATTTACCACAGCCTGATTCTATCTCTTCTCTTTCCATATAAATGTAAAACTAGGAAGACATGGAATCTTCTCCAAATCTTAAATGAATTCAATTGTTCACCTACAGATCAGGGGCTGCCTGAGGTAGAGTTAGATACTGTAGGGTGGTGCACAAAGCAGTGCTTTCAAAATAAAGCCCTATGAGAATGTGTGTTCAGAATGAAAAACCTCTGTTGGGCTTCTTTCACATCAGAGGTAGCTAAATATGTCTGCTTTCCTGACTACTCAGACTCAGGCAATTGGAAGAAAAGACATGCTGTCATCAACTTTTCATGTTCCTAGCAGGGCTCTTTCTCACTCCAAAACATTGGATGATGATTTAGTTTCCACTTCTGAAGTACCCAACTCTTTAGTGCCTTCCAGTGTGAAATAGTTTTATCACAACGTGTTATATCATAACATCAAGTATGATTGCTGTCTAGCACATACAAAACACTTAAACGTCCTATAATGAAAAACTCACTTTTTCAGTGCTTGTTCTGTATGGTCAGTTTTCGTTCCGTAGGAAACCATGTGGTTCAACAAGCCATTCAGATTGGCTGCTCTTGACTACGCAGGTGGGGGCAGCTGTCGGGCGCTGTGTTGAACATTTCCCTCGCTGTGCATTCATACTTTCAAAGGGAAACTTGTTTAAATGGTTTTGGATTCCGTGTCTTGTGTTTTTTATTCCCCCGGGAACTAAGTGTTGTTTTGCCACGCTGCCACACAGCGAATCTGCAGAAAACCACTGATGGTTTCCCGACCTGTGTTTATTCGTATGTCCCTTTCGCACACAAGGTCCAATCATTACCATTCAAAAGGTTTTGGATTCCTTGTTTTGTGGGGAACACTCGGATATTTGATTTACCTGGAACCGTGTGTTTTTAATGCCGAGCTGCCACACAGTGAACCGCTGATGATTTCCCGACCCGTGAAACAGCCTGTCCAGAAAAGAAACAGAGACGTGAAACAGAGACGTTTAGAGACATGCTGGAATTAAAATCTGAGTGGTATTTTCAGCAAAACACTCCAATGACATGTTTTGGAGACCACAGAGACCTACATACATTTCTGGAAAATGAGCATAATAGGTTTCCTTTAATGACTAAATCACAATAAAATTTAACTCAGAGAATATCCAACCTTACAATACAGAACATAACAGAATGTTCAAAACAGTGAAACTTTATTGATACCCTTGGGAAAACTGTCCGACCCCAGTGTAACCTCTATAATAGAGTGCATACACACAAACACCAAAATGTGATATGCTGGTAATACCCATCCTCAACATGACACTTAAACTGTAGTCTATGGTCACCGGTTACAGTCAGTGAAGTATAGACTTCTCTAAGGCCAAGGTGTCCATAGTTACCTGATAAACCCCAGAGTCTGACAGGTTGATGTCTGGTGGTGGCTCCGCGCTGCTCCTCTGGACACGGGGACATGCCGTGCGTTTGTCTACCGCCATCCGGCGTGCCTCTCAGCGAAAGGTCACCCGGTGGAGAGGGGAGCGCCGCAGTGGCAGAGGCATGCTGGGAGTGTAGACACACTATGGGTCTCCAGCCACAGAGCCCTTATCACTCCTGCTGCGCTAGCAGAAAGCCACTCGACCATTCAGAGCCGTAATGGAGGAAATGCAAAGATAGCGAGAGCGAGAGCTGCGGAGAGTGGTGTGTTGTTGTTGTTGTTGTGGTCTCTGTGTTTGGCTTTGTCAGACAGTCAGTGCCGGGCCCACAGAGATAAGGCCGTAGAGAGGAGAAGTAGGGACGTGACTTACCGAGAACAATGTACAACATGCCTTTCTGTGCCCATTGTTATTCAAACAGTGTCGCTCTATTAGCATAATCCCCAGTGACTAATGAATATTAATCATTGTATGAAATCAGCGTTTCTTTTACTGTCTGTCTGCTTGGGATTGTTACTGTTGGATTTCTGCTGCTGCTGCACATTTTTTTACTGTATGTCAGTCCTTGACAATTTTTACAGCTCAATGGATAGATAATGGAAAAATAGCTTACTGCACCGTCCATTGAAAACAATGACATTGTCTCTGGCTTAATGAAATACCAGTGCTAGGCTTAATTTTCATTAACACTGCTCACGTTCACTCTCTGTCCATACATGGGAAATGAGAGTTGAAGCCTTCTTATTTCAGCTTATACAAAACGTGGAATCTATTCTTTTAGAATAATATGACTGCATTATTCATTCTCTGTAGTATGTAATATGGCCATAGTATAACTGCAAAAACTACGTTGAATGAAAATATTTCACATGTGAATTAATCATTGAAATGACTCTTTCTCCACTGTACTCCTAACATAATGATCTGTCACCACTGTAGACCGAAGCCCGGGCCTGCATGAATCTTTCATTGTCTTTATCTTTAATTGAGTTGGCACAAAATCTCCAAGGACGAATTGGATCGGAGATGTTTCTCGTCGTTACACTATCAAGGTTAACATGTGGCATAAATGTCGTGATTTAACGATGCCGGGCATGATTACATCAACTACTGCACTTTTAATAATATGGAGATTATTTCTTCTCTACGCAGCGCCTTTGCTGCATTGTGATATTGTCTCTTCAATCTGCAAGGACATTCACAGGGAGGGGAAAAAAGTCTGGTGAAAAGTATTCTCAGAGAGATTAGGGATACGTTTTAATAATGTCTATCCTTTTTTAAAATTTAAATTGCCAAACTTTACTTATAACAAGGTGGCTTCAGCACCAGTGGAATGACCAGTGACCTTTGTTTCTCTCTTCGTCTGCCTGTCTGTAGGTTTCTCTATACTGCAGGCCATCATGGAGGCGGCGGTGGCTAACAACTGGCAGGTGACGGCGCGCTCGGTGGGGAGCATAACAGACCCCGCCGAGTTCAAGCGTATCATTGAGGAGATGGACAGGAGGCAGGAGAAGCGCTTTGTGATCGACTGTGAGGTGAACAGGATCAACACCATCTTAGAACAGGTACGAACTCAATCTTTACTGCTCTGCTTAAGCTAGCTGGCTCGCTGTAGCCTACGTACTCACTCCTCTCAGGCTAAAATGGCAAGCCACTCTTTCATTTAACACTCCCACCTTCACTCTCACTCCCTGGCTGGCTACCAGAATGTGTAATAGAGAAATACAGATAGTCTTGCAGGAAAAAGGTGTTTGGTGTTTGAGCTTTAACCCGGGTAGGAGGTAACTGAGCATGAGTTAAAGCTGATAATGCCTGAGGATCTAGGTACCTCAGGGGCGAACACAGAGGTTTGTGTGATTGGTAGGATTATCTCGAAGAGTTAAAGCTACTGTACCTGTTGGCTAACGCAGAATGCTGTCAAAGCTTGAGGGTGTTGTGGAAGTGTAGGGCCTGTAGGGTGCCCAGGGCGAGGGTCCATGCTGTCTCGGGGGCTGAGGGGGGCAGTGAGTCGTGGGTGGGTATGGCTGCAGCAGGCTGCAGAGCCCACCGAGGGCCTGTCCTCTTAATCCTCTTCGACTGACCCCTCAGCACTCAGCCTCTCCGCTCACGTACGACTACTGCCAGAGGAGGAAATAGTCCACTAGTCCTCATGAGGAAAACACAATTACCATGAATAGATGAGTGGCTATCTCACCACGCTACGTCTCCTCTCCTCCGCCAAATACCACTGCACACCCCTCAGCCTGCTTGCTTACAAGGCAATCAGCCTACGAATTGGATTCTGCTCGTTAGTATTCATTTAAAATATATTGGTTTCTTCCTGCCTCACAATACAGCATACCCTCAATGAGTGTTAGTTTCAGTTGTTTCTTTATGAGTCTAATTTGATCCTGAGTGCAGAATGTGCGTTTAGTATTAATTCTCTGTGTCTAATTTAATTCTAGTGCAGCAAATTTCCGTACTCAATAATTCTTGGTTAAATTATATTCAAATCTATTTTCTTATATTTATACGGTTAATTATAAGTATAGGCTTTTAAAAGGAGGGTTAGGATTAGATGACAAATCACATGTTTGACATGTTAATGAGTCTATCTCTAATGGGGTGTACTCTGATTTATTATCAATAATAGTGACGCTCAATATTAATCTGCATGTGTTCCAATCTGTTTGATGTGAACTCACACAGTGTTTCTGCGCCCACTTTAATATACATTTTAGTACCCCCTTAAATCTTTTTCCTTGAAAAATGTACTGTAGCATTTAGAAACAATAGGCACTTTCAGGGTTTTCTTTTAAGAAAAACCCTGAAAGTGAAAGTTAAGAAAACCCTGAAAGTGCCTATTCTCTCTAAATGCTACAGTACAATTTTCAAGGAAAAAGATTATGTATATCACCATAGCATGAGTTGTCTAAACTGAGGCTAATTGAACTCCTTTCTGCCAATCCTGATGAGTCACAGACATTCAGAAAAGCTGCTGGACATCAGCCCTGCATGAGGCCGCCAGTTAGGATGCACCATTATGCAGGGTGGACAGGACCGTGCCAGTTAGGATGCACCATTATGCTGCTGGACAGGGGTGGACAGGGCTGTGCCAGTTAGGATGCACCATTATGCAGCTGGACAGGGGTGGACAGGGCCGTGCCAGTTAGGATGCACCATTATGCAGCTGGACAGGGGTGGACAGGGCCGTGCCAGTTAGGATGCACCATTATGCAGCTGGACGGGGGTGGACAGGGCCCTGCCAAGGACGTTGGAACGGACCAGATGAAAACATTTCAGAGTTAATTCATTTTAGTTTCCCTCAGTAAACATTCTTTTGTACGGTAATATCCAAATGAATTGACATGCATTCATAATACTTGTTTTGTATCCCACCCAAAGGCTAGCTGTTCCAGTAATAATGAATCAGAATCAGAATCAGAATCGGAATTGCTTTTATTCCATACACAAGAGTACACTTCTTTGGTTTAGGTTCTTCAACATTGGCATTGCAGCAAGATACAACATCACAATAATAGAGTCAAGTAGAATAAGTAAAGTAAGTAATAATATTAATAATAATATTACTATATTAGTAATAATAAAGTAATAAAAAAGTAATAATGTGATAGTGATGGTAGTTGTACTACAGCGGAAAGAATACTGCCACTAGTGGCAGGTTGGCGCAGTGTCTCATTCTGTAGTTGCTATACAAACATGGAGTCACCCAAGGTCACTGGTCTTGGAGTGAAGACCATGAGGCGGGACAAATCCAGTCTAATGATTGTTGAGGGAAATGGGAATCAGCTCGGTAGCTTAGCTTTATCACTTCTGAGTAATCCCTCTGCAGTTAGAATGGTAATACAAGGCAGTGCCATCTATCGTGTGTAGAAGTGCTGTGGATAGGCAAGGTCTTGATAGAGTATGAATTGATATCGGCTTTGTTTTTTGGATCATTCATGCACGGAATGGAATGGGCAATGGCATGTGACAGCCAGGATAATGCAGTGAACACTTGTGTATAGCATAGGTGTCATCAAGTATTACCTGCATAACATTCTTTTTAAAAACATGTTTTTAGGGCATTTCTGCTTCATTTGGATAGAGACAGTAGCGAGGAAGGATGGGTGAGAGAGAGGAGGGATGACATGCAGGATAGGTCAATGGTTGGAATCCACCCTGGGATGAACCAGGGACCCTGCGATGACGTGGCATGCACCTTAGTGAGCTACGCCACCCAGGCGCCCCCTGCATAACATTCTGAGACAGGACAGTAACAAGACATGACAGACAAGGCGTTTTGGCTGTGTGCATCATTTCCAGTATGAGCGGGTATCTCAACGGTCTGGTTTTCCACCTCCGCCTTTATCAGCCTGTATGCTTTCGGTAACAATCACAAAAGGATTCATCACTGAGGGCATTTCCGTCAATACGCTGCAGTGCAGATAAATTAATCCTATCCTTTACAACGTAATGGAGGAGCCTCCGAGACAAGCGCTCTTGTCTGACGACCCCCCCCCCCCCCTCCCCCAATGAATGTGTCTACTACAACAATCCACAGAGGAGATGTCATAATATCATTTTCGCTGATGATGGATGCTTCTGAAAATATATTGATGTAATCATTTCATATCACCTGTCATCGTGCTTTGTTGCTGTCCTTAGTGAGGTCATTATTTGGTGCGTGCACGGCAGTAGCGTGTGTGCGTGAGTGTGTGTGTGTGAGTGAGTGTGTGTGTGTGTGTGTGTGTGTGTGTGTGTGTGCGTGAGTGTGTGCCTGTACGTGTTTCTGTATCTTTTTATATCTTTGTGTCTGTGTATGTGTCTGTATAGGTCTTGTAATGTCTGTGGATCTGTTTGTGAATCTTAGCGAGTATCACCTGTCTGTATGGACTTCATTGTGCTCAAGCCTGACTCCCCCCCCCCCGCCCCTAGGCTTTCTCTGCTAGAGTCCGCTTAGAGGCAACAACCTGCTCATCTCCAGTGTTCAGAGACGGGAGGCATGAATGAATGGCGTCTGGGACAGGCCCAGGGCACACAAGCTGTTCAAAGGCGGGCAAGCAGCGAGGGACTCTGCCAGCCACACAGTCACGCTTTCTCACAGAAAAAAAGAGGAGGAAAGAATACAAACCGAGAGGCTGCCTCTGGGGAATTGTTAGAACAACATTCTGTTGCCTGTAGAGGCTGGGAGGGCGGCCATATTGGCTCCCTGTAGAGAGTTTGGAGATCTTCTTTATCCCTCTCTCTCCCTGAGCTCTGGAGTGTGGAATTCCTGTAGGATTCACCATTCACCAGGCAGAGATTCAGAACGTATTGTCGTTTTTTTTGGTTTGTTACAGGGTTGTTGTTGTTTTTTTGTCAGAGGCTGAGCATGAAAACACAAACAGTATCTCCAGTATGCCAAATGGGTAGGGGGCGGCTTTAGTAGAGAGAGAGAGAGAGATAGAGAGAGAGTTGGAAGCTGAGAAAAAGACCGACAAATATAATAGTGCAATAAATAGTAGTGGAGAGAGGAGGGAGTTAGGTAGAGATAAAGACATTGGGAGAAATATTCAGCATTCCCAGTACCGTATTTAGGTTCCTACAACTGCAACCACAGGCGGAGATGGAGCCGAGCTCAAGACTCACTCAAAGTACTGTATGTACAGTTAATGAAACAGAGGGCAAACACTTTAACAAACGCCAGCCTATCCCAGAGAGAGACAGAGAGAGAGAGAGAGACAGAGAGACAGAGAGACAGAGAGGCAGAGAGAGAGAGACAGAGAGAGGCAGAGAGAGAGAGACAGATACACAGAGAGAGAGAGAGAGAGAGAGAGAGAGAGAGAGAGAGAGAGAGACAGAGAAAGATTCTGAAGGTACCACACTAATGAAAAGTTATTTAGTCCGTTACATTAAAGCTCATTCAAAGCCTCTTGATTACTTTGATTTCATCTTCTCTTAAACCTGCCTGGGTTCCCTTGCCTCATCGTCTCCTGTCTCTCTGCCTGAGAGCTGTTTGAAGTAAACCCCCCTCCCATGATATTGTTCTGTAAGAGCCCTGGCACCAACCTTGTATTTTTAGGGCCATTTACTATCTTGGAATACAAAATTAAATGGGATTAAGGTGTTATCGGCAGAATATTATCCCTAAACATCTGCACCTACTCATGGGCTTGGAAAGGCTGGCTAAGATTAGAATATGCTGGACTACATGTCTTCAAATAGGTCCAAATAAAAACTGCAGCAGTTATTATGTTTCATAATTGAAATTAAAAGTGGAGCCCGCTACATTGCATGAATCCGTTTTGAATTTGACTTTGCCTCTAGAAATGTTTAAGAAGGAGTGATTATTTTCTTTACTGTTTTGAGTTTTACAGCATATCAAGTATATTCCCATGCAGCTTTAAAAGTAATTTTAGCTCTTACACATTACAGGGAATTACACAGAAGCTGTAGGGCAGTTCGATATCAGGATTGCATGTCTTTCTCTTGAGGAATAAAGTGACAACTTGCTCTTATACGTACAGAGGGAGGATAGATATAACCGCCACCGAAATATGAGTTGGGTGTTTCTACAATGTTTCATTTTTGGAGGAAAGCCAACCATTCTGCTCTCCACATTGGCATACATTTCGTCTGCCAAGAAGAAAGCCTAAGCTACGGATGCTGGTGCCAGTTAATTAGAGTGTATTCCTCTAGGAATACTTAGACAGAAAGCCCTGCGGCGGAATGGCGACTAAAGAGGCAGAGATGTAGATAGTCCTTCTGCACAAAGACGTCGGACTCATTTGAGCCCTTCTGTCCTGATCTTCTCTTGAGTGGAACATGGTGATCTCTTTCTACTCCTGTTGAACAGCAGCCACCAGCTCGAATCTGACAGGCCTAACGCAGCAAATGTGGCTGTTCGTACACTCATCGAGTGGGGGGAGTGTTTTTCTGAACCCTCGTTTATCTACTAAATCTGTTTAGGGCTGTTGTTGGACTGCATGTTTTGAAGTTGCAGAGGAGATCAGGGTTAGTTTAAGCTTTAGGCTAACTGCCATGGTTTACTGTAACAACGAGCAGTAAAAGTCGGAACAAGAGTCCATTGTCTCTCTGCATGGATAATGATATGAATAACAAACTCTCACAAACATATTATCTTCTGTCTGCCGCTCAATGCTGTGGTGAACCTCACAGGAGAAAGGTCAGGCCTGAAGGAAAAGTTGCCCAGCGTTTATTGACCATTAGGACTAAATGTGGTGCAGTAGGTTTTACATCGGCCACCCTGTCAGGCAGGCTCTGCGAGCACAGGCTGGTTAAGGGTGAAGGCAAGGTCATGTCTCCCCCAATCACGATGGAGAGAAAACCATCAGGCAAGCCATAGAAACCCTATTTCTACAGGGGAACAAAGGTGGTGGAGCTAGCCACACGACCAATGTGCAAGAGGGTAAATGAAAAAAGGGGAAGTAAGATTTATAGAGGTTGAGGAGATCTTGTATTTTCTTTATTTTGCTTCTGGAGGGTGCTTTGTAGAGTGTGGGAGAGAGAGAGAGAGAGAGAGAGAGGGGGGGGGGGGTGTGGGGAGGGAGGGAGGGAGGGAGGGAGGGAGAGAGCAAAGGGAGTAGAGACACAAATTCAAGGCTCTCTGAGTAATAGTTAAAAGTTAATACAAAATCATCTGGGACTTTGTATTTGGTATGAATATTGCGGATCCTTTTCCAAGGCAAAGCTGATTAGCCAGATCACATTACCATTGTCAAGGGTCTGTAACAGTATTCTGGTGGGCAATTCATTCATCGTACACTTACAGCTCTGAAGCTCAGCTCTCAATTCACACACACACACACACACACACACACACACACACACACACACACACACACACATGGTTGTGTAGCTGAATTGAATTTGAGGATGCCAATTGTCCAAACTTGGTTGCAAATATGAGAAGACATCGCTATGGCAATACGCACTACACTTGTATAACAGTTCCATCTTTGTGTCTACACTCTGCCGTCCACATCATGACGGAGAGAGACGCTGTAGCGAGCGCGCTGGCCTGTGTCTGTGTGTCATTAGGCGTTCGCTGTGCCTCAGCCCAAGGTTGCTGTGTCTTAGTTCTGCCAGCCAGGTTACAGGCGGGGAGTAGGAGAGGCTCTGTCCAGCGCTGGGTCAGGTGCGAGGACAACTGCAGCCATCGCCGAGGGGAACAGGGAGCGGAGGTGTGTGTGTGCTGTGTCCATGTTTCTTGTGCCGCAGCCAAATGTCAAGGACAATTTCATGGAGAATGAGGACTGCATTCACCGTAACCTGTTTGTGACGACTTTGGCGGAAAAGCCTCGGATGTGTCTTCTGAAGCAGGCTTTGGGTTGAAGATGACTTTAAAAGGGGTTATTGCAACACTGCACATTTTGAAAGTAACCATACATTGTGTACAGTACAGTATGTCCTTCTCTGCTGTTTTTCCTCTCCATGCCAAATCCTCCAGATGGTACTGTATATCTCAACATATATCTTCGAAATAATTAGAGCCAACATTGAGAAACAGCAACTCTCTTTCGTTGACACTCTCCTTTTTTGTACCTCCTCTGTCCTCAAGCGAGAAGTTGTGTCTGATAAGCCTGCTGTGTGTGTGAGTTCATGATATTAATGATGCTGGAGCTGTCAGAATCCACTGACCCGGTGGACCAGCCTGATGGTAAAGGGTGAGTGAAAGGGTGCAGAGTATTGGTGCTCCATCATGCAACACCCTTTGTGAAAAGCCTGACAGTCACTTTTGGATGTCAACAAAAAATGGCTTTATCGGATTTGTGTGAGTATGTCGTGTAAGCATGAGCAGCTATGTGTAGTGGCAGGGACTAAGAGGCAGTAGCTCAGTATCATCAGAAGGGATGAAGATAAAACCAATAGTTCAGCTTCAGCAATGCCTAGATGAAGCCAATGGGCCCGGAAAAATTTAAAAAATCAATCCCTGTCACTTGATACCTGACAGATCTATCCAATGATGCGAACGTCTAATTTGGAATCAGTTGCGATAAATAACAGTATCGAAGCCCCTGGAGCTAACAGCATAAATAAACACTTGATACATTGAGTGTTTGTCATGTTGATGGGGTTGGAGCCAGAACACGTTCAAACATGCTGGTATGGCTGCGAAACTTGCGTCGTTGTGTTTGCAGAACGCAGATGAAAACTGGGACATGGTTGTCGATCTCAATGTGGCAAACACCCAGAACTCTGTCTGCAACAGTCTGGTGACCTGTAAATAACAGACCTCATCAGAATCAGAATATTTCTAGCGCCAAGTATATTCACATATACAGGAAATTGACTTGGTGTGTTTGGTGTATAAGACATAAAGATACAAACAACAATATAATAAAAAGAACAACAACAATGTAATAAACAACACTATATAAGCAAAATAGATTAAAAGACAATGGCAGAAAGGGGCAGTAGGACAATAATTATGTAGGCTGTAAATGAGACTGTAGCAGAACACGCAAAACACAGAAATACTGTATGACCAGTCTAATAGAGATCATAACCCACAGAAAGTGGTCATTTAGTGAGTGTTCACAGTTGGAGATCTCCATTAAGGTCCAGAATAAAGAAAACAGAGAAAATAATCAAAGACAGAATCTGGTTGAACCATTGTGATGGAGTGATGATTTGAAATACTTTCTTCTATTTTGAGGCGCAGTGTGTGGGCTGAAACATGCTGTTAGGCTTGAAAGATGTGATAATTCCCATGTATTAAATGAGAGGCAGAACTACCTTTGAATTGTACATTATTCCACAAATACTCCGGTTTTCTCCGGTTTTCACCCATTTCCAAATGTCTATGATGTGCTGTAGCGAACTTCAAAGTTAAGAGGCTGCCAGGGTGTTTCAGGTTGTACAGAATGGGCCTCTCATTATCAGCGCCTCAACTAATTACATTCTTCACTAATAACCGTTAACTCCCCATTGTTTTGCCATAAAGAAAATGCATGTTGTTTTGACTTCAATAAAGCTCTCTATGCTAACCGCTAACACGTGATTCTTGTGCCCGTGGACATGAACTGTGCCTCTTAGCCCTCATTCTATGGATGGCTTACTGTATTGATCTTCTCTCCTACAGGTTGTGACCCTGGGGAAGAACAGCCGTGGCTACCACTACATCCTGGCCAATCTGGTGAGTAACAACTAAGCCATTCCTCCGGGAGAGGAGGGAGCACACTTGCATCTTTACCGCACACAATATGACTAAGCCATGCACCTCTGGATCCCTGACACAAATACAGGATGTCTGTGCTCACAATTCCAGCAATAAGGGGATTATTTGTAATGGAAAAATAGGAATGGGAAATGGGGACGTGGTTGTGTTGTTTTACATGTAAATGCCGGGCTTTGTTCTATTCAGCATAGAGATTACTTTGTTTACTCTTGTCCAATTGTCAAACATGCATTTGAATCTGATTACATTCTTTTCTAGGTCTCGATTAGATTAGTTTCCATTATTTCATTTTGGGAAGCTTTTTGAACTTGAACACGAGTGTGTGATAATATGTGTGTCTGCAGAGAGGGGGTGTCAGGCTGGCGTGTGCATTAGCATGAGTGTTCTGAGGTGAAGGTCCGCCCTTCTGTCACCTGCTGTTCCCCCTCCACTGTTTCCCTGGCTTACTGCAGCAGTCACAGACTGATGCCCTTCTACTCTATTACACCAAGCTGCGTTTGAAAAACTAGCAATTCTACCTCGAAAGGAAAGCGCACTATGACATGCCCCTGGGCGACGGCGTGTAATTTGATGACAGTTGGAACTGCAGAGTTGTCCAAATACATTACGATGTGTTTGTTGTTCTGGGCGCCAAGCAATCAGTTGGAAAGAAGGGACGACAGCTGCAAAAAAACTAAAAACTAAAAAACAACGTAAATTGTTATTGTTCTCGTTATTGTATTAATTCCACTGCCTAGTATGTGGAGGTACATGTTCCACTGCATAATGACAGACACACAGACCATCACCTTAAAGGGACAACCACCCTTGTTCTATGATGTGACTTATATTGAGTTGAGTGCCTGTATGCATGGAGTATATCCCCGAGAGAATAATAATATGTATAATATGAGATCTCCTCGCTGAAGGATTTGAGAATGTTTACGATATCCTCCATGCAACTTTCAGGGAATCTGTTTATAGACTCTACCTTCTCTGAACAGGGACATGCATACTGTATGAGTCCTGAATTCTTTCTCTTTACTCCCCCACATCTCCCATCTCTCTCTCTCTGTCTCTCTCTCTCTCTCTCCCTCGCTCTCTCTCTCTCTCTGATCTCAGGGCTTTTCCAATGTGAGCCTGGACAAGGTGTTCCTCGGTGGAGCCAACATATCTGGATTTCAGATAATCAGCCCTGAGAACCCCATCGTGCAGCAGTTCATGCAACGTTGGGAACGTCTAGATGAGCGGGAATTCCCTGAGGCCAAGAACACGCCGCTGAAGGTAGCTAAGAATGTTCATGGTGTACACTGTACACTGTACAGTATGCAAAGCACAACAATCCAACTTGAGTTCCATCCCTCTGTTTCTCTTCTCTTCAGTGTCTTTCCCTCCTTCATTCTTCTTTCCTCTTATTTCCCTCTCTCTTTACATTGTCTTCCTCCCCAAAATCAATATATCGATGTTCAGTCCCAGGCAAGGTTATATCTGCACCTTCAATTCACATTTAATTAAACAATGATCAACAAAGAAATTGATTTCTAATGACACCTAATTCGATTCGGCCCACGGAGCGGTGGTTAATGACCTCTCCTCTCTCCTGTGAAGAGGTCATGTTAGATTTGAGGGAAATGTGTGGGCGAGAACCACATTGATGCTGTTGTCTCTTTTCAACTCTGCGGTGAAACCGCCACATCATTAGTGCAATCCTGCGTGTTCCAGTCTCAGCCCATTCCCTTATTACAAACCTTCATCTGCACCGTGTCTTAGTTGCTCAGGACTTGTAGACTGGAATATGGCCTCATGTGTGGAACGGCTTGAGGGTGGCTGAGAGTGTGGATATCTTCAACTTAAAACACACCTTTTTAGTCTGTTTTTTTATCTAGTGTCTATGTCAACTATCTTATCTTCTATTTCTTGTTTTATTCCTGGTTTTATTGTGTTATTTATTTGAGCTATTTTGTATTTCCTACTTCTTGTTGTATTGTATTGTAGTTTATTTACTATTGTTTTTATGTTCAGCACTTGGAGTTGCATTCAATGCATGACCTGTGCTGTATAAATTAAAGTTCGATTGATTGATTGATTGATTGATTGATTGATTCATACAACAACATTACTGTAAGGATTCCAGTTTCCGTTGATTGATGATTTAGTGTGATAATAGAATGCCATGTTACAGATGAGATCTGGGATCTGATCCTTGCCTATAGTGTTATAGTGTTGCCGATAATGTTCTCGAAATCACATGGATCTCTTCCGGTTCTCATCATTTCTGTGTCTTTGGCAGTACACGTCGGCGCTGACCCATGATTCCATCCTGGTGATAGCTGAAGCCTTCCGCTACCTGAGGCGTCAGCGCGTGGACGTGTCTCGCCGGGGCAGCGCTGGAGACTGTCTGGCCAACCCTGCCGTGCCCTGGAGCCAGGGCATCGACATAGAGAGGGCACTGAAAATGGTACAGTAGGAGATAAAGAGAGAGAGAGAAGAGGGTAGAGACAGGACAGGCAAGAGAGAGATAACAATGGGAAACAGAGAGAGAGAGAGAGAGAGAGAGAGAGAGAGAGAGAGAGAGAGAGAGGGAGAGAGAGAGAGTTTGCATTTGAGTGAAAGAATGTGAAATATAGATGTCTCCTCCCTCTGCACCCAGATGTCCTCTATCAAAGCTCACTCAAATACAGAAACTCCTCATTACCATAAACCCACATCTTGTATTAAAGCATATTAGCGCCATCATTTGATTAAAAGACTGAGTGCACTACAGTGCATCCACGGATGTGAATACCAGCAGTTTCGGAGATGTGATCCCTTCAAAGCTTCGGCTGCTGTATTACACATGTTCTCTGTGTTACTGTCCCATGTATTACACATGTTCTCTGTGTTACTGTCCCACGTATTACACATGTTCTCTGTGTTACTGTCCCATGTATTACACATGTTCTCTGTGTTACTGTCCCACGTATTACAAATGTTCTCTGTGTTACTGTCCCACGTATTACACGTGTTCTCTGTGTTACTGTCCCATGTATTACACATGTTCTCTGTGTTACTGTCCCATGTGCACGGCAGGTGCAAGTGCAAGGTATGACTGGAAATATCCAGTTCGACAGCTACGGCCGGAGGTCCAACTACACTATAGATGTTTACGAGATGAAAGCAGGTGGGGCCAAAAAGGTAAGGGAGAGGCACGTGCACGTCCACCCTCCATTAACACACACGTGCTTCCACCCTCCATTAACAGACACGTGTCACCGCTCCTTAAGATTGGGAGCGAAGGTCAACATATTACTCCATTCTGACACAGCTCTCAAATCCCAATCCATCCTCGAATTCTCCCGGTCTTCATCATAAATGGGTAATCAGCTGTCAGCCATTAGGTTCTAGTTCATTATTTCTTCCTGCCAATGGTTATGAAATATGGCAAACAAGCTGCCCTATAGCCGAGTTCACTATATATTTTTGGACGTCAACTTGTCCTTTTAAAGATGAACTGAACTCAGAAAACGAATCGAGTTCAACAAATCGGGGGTATAGGAACCATTTTATCTGCGGTAACAATGGCTGTGAGAATAGCCTGTTGTTTGGACAGAGTGAAGCCTGTTCCTGACATGGACATTGGATTGCCAGCTCTGTTAGGAGGGAGCATAGAGAGGTTGATTGCCTTTCTCTAGTTTACATAGCTGCATTCCGTGTGAGGAGCTGTACAGAGATTAAGTCCTACAGCCACTACATACAAGCATGCAGAGACTGCAGTCTGATATCTGAGACCCTCTTGTCAAAAGAAAAACCTACATTTATATACAGTATGTTACATAAGAAAATGCAGATAGAATAGAATAGCAAAACCCTCATGACAACAATTAGGATGTAAACTAATAGGGTTTAAAGCCACGTTATGTGAATGAAACAGAGATGTCTCCAGTTCGCACTTCACAAAGGTGAGTCCCGGTGAAATGTAGTACCGACCTTGGTTACTAACTGAGGTTAAAAACCCGCAGCTCAGCGTTTTTTAAAACTCACTCATTAGCAGGATCAGTGTGGGCCTGTTCTGATGTGACGTGTGATTATGCAGGCCTCTGAGGCCAGTACAGGGTGAAGGTGGGGGGGGGGGGGGCAAAGAGAGAGAGAGTTGTGTCAGGACCAGGAGCCGCAGTCACCCCGGTCGAAGCCAGAGGATGTGGGGCCTAGGCAGTGGCTGTCAGTAGTGATGTATGGCCAGATATCTGTCCCTGCTGTTGAGGGTGAGTTTGACTCTGCTTCCACTGTGCAGCCCCAGAGCGCAGTTGGTTCCCAAACTTTTTTTCAATGGCCCGTTAGAATTGTATATTATTAAATAACCCTCTAGCGTGTGTACTGTTTCTAGCCACGAGTCTTAAACTACTCTCTAGCGCCACCATTTGGTGCTCCACATTGTTACATCAACCTATATTGCCAACCAGCGAGCCGCCAATGAGCCAACACACGCGTGTCAACCTAAATGTGTTCGTCAGATGTGTGAGTGAAATGCTAACTGTGGTTTTAGTAGCAGGCGGTTAGCAACGCAACATATCTTTAACCAGAGCCGAAGCTGGCATTACTACACTTGGGCAAACAAACACTTAACACTGGTTCGACTCAAGCAGCCCTGAAGTGGGATAGGAAATATCTGAAGTAGCGTCAGAAGAGGGCAGGAAAGAAGCTATATAGGGAATGACAAATTATGATTAATTATTGAGTGTGTGTGCAGTTCACAGGCCCCAATATCAATTATTCACTGTAAAACCTGGGAAGCTGAAGGTGGGGGGTGCGGTTTGATGTAGCCCACCGTCTGCTCAACACCTACACAGAAGGTGTATCGACAACCTCCACTCTCACTCTACCATCGCCGTGTCATGGACACCCCAGTCGTACAGTAATTACACCAGTGGAACAACATAGTATCACCCTAAATTGACTCGATGATAGTAATGACATTAGAGGCTGCATTATGGCAAAGTGTTAATCTGGATCACTTTCCCCCGCTAGTCCCCCGTCCTGGTTTAGTATTCGTCACGTACACACACCATCCTGCCATCCTGGTCGGCCACGAGCGCAGAGGCAACAGGCCACTGGGAAATCCAGGTTTAATGAGCACTCCACCATGACAGCTGCTAGCAGAGCTTAGATACATCACTGCTCCATGCTCCGCTACACAGAAGGGACGATGGTCCCTTAGGCTATTGCCCACGTCAGCGCATATAAGCCAGGTAGGGCAACGAACTACGGTACTCAAACCTGGCCTTCATTGGTAGTGAACGTACGGTAGTAAAGTAGTTTGATGTGAAACATTATTTGATGTTACGGCATTACACGACTGCAGGGGGGGGGGGGGGGGGGTGGCTCCGAATCAGAAATGTGTGGGACAGTGCCGCGTGAGGTGATTGATTCAAGGATAAAGGCTATGGTCTCTGCTTTGGGAGTTTCTCCTGATGTTTGTCTCGTAAATGAAGGCCAGGTTTGAACAAGATTACCCTACACATGACAGAGGGGACAAAGGAGGGGGGTGGTGGGTGGGGTGAGGGAGGTTAGCATAGGGAATGTTCATAACCACTGTTTTCTTCTTTTCAGATTGGGTACTGGAACGAGTACCAGAGATTTGTAAATATAATGGAGCAGGTGGTCACCAACGAGACCTTCCCAATGGAAAACCGAACGATTGTGGTCACTACTATTATGGTACACTTCCCATGCAGTTTTAAATGTGTCACGTATTCTGCCACTCAAGGTCATGGTGTTGATTCCAAGATTGATACATTCTGTCCTGGGCGGGTAGAACCACATCTTTTTTGTGTTGCTTTCCATCCACTCACTACATGTTGAAACAGTCGATCCACGGAGAGAGTGTTTCAACTGTATCCGTGTGGGTGCCAAAGCATTTTGATTTTCCATACATCAGTGGCCTGTCGTAGCAGTGACATCACAATATTGGTATAAATAGTAGTGGGTTGCGTTGACTCCATCCAATAGAAACATACAAACGCATACGTAAGTAGACCTGTCTGTCCCTCATCAAGTAAATGATCAATGACATCTGGGATGGACTGAGAAGCAGAGATCGACCAGAGGATTGATGCTGTGATGGTTTCTCAAGGGCAAAGCAAAATAACTAGTATTTGAGGAGGGATAAAAGCACCATTGGTCTTTGGGTTTCATCCCCTCGTTCAAATCTATTTTGTATTGCTCCTCTGAGGGTTCTGTGTTGAAGTATAGCCTCTAGTGCATTGTTTTTGGCAGGAGGTAGTTTTCCCTAGTTTTCTTGGCTGTCGACGACTTAAAAAAAAAAAGCTAATGTTTTCTGCCATTAATATTTAGTGTGTTTGCTCATTGTTGAGCACTTTCAATTGCTTTTCCTCCATCAAACATCTTCAAATGGCTGACACTACCAGTCACTACCTGGTCCTTACACACTCTGGACCCTGAATACTTGAAAAGCAAAACACTTAAGGCGTGATAAGGTTCCTAGAAGTGCATAAAGTATTCCTCCATAATTAGATGTACTACAAAGGGTCTCTCTTTCTGTCTTTGTCAAGCTCAGGAGGGAAGCATTTAAGGGTACAAAATGTGTAATAGCGTTAGCAGATGAAATAAACATGTGTTAACTCAAAGGGGAAAAAAATGTTCAATCGGGCTGAGGTGAGGAGAATACGTTCAACACAGAACCAACAAACCGTTGCTTTCCCACAATGCACCCTAATTGTCTGTGGCTGTCATGGCGATGCCGGCTCCCAGGGAACAGTGCTTTTGTTTGGTAATGATGATGTGCTAAAAAAAAAGGAAGAGAAAAAAGACAAGCTGTGTTTGAAACGGAGAGAGGGGCAGGGGGGGAGCACGCTTTGACTCCCCTGATGTCATTATTTTGTATTTATTTACAAGGTTATTTGCGTTTTTTGCAATTACACTGATGGCTCGTTTTCTTTTTGGTTTGATCTTTTTGGAATGAGACAGCTGTCAGTGTGCTTGACGATTTTGAGATACTTTCAGCACTTTCTGATCCCTCTCTCCTGTCACAGGCATTTACTTTATGAACCCCCATCCCCATCTCCACCCCCACCCCACTCCGAGCTGAGCCTCCCCCAGCCTACAAATGATACCCAGCCCCTATTGAAAACCAATTGAAGCCCATTAAAAGATACTGAGAAGTTATGTTTCCCTCCGTGCTGTAAGCTGACCCTCAGGGTGGGGGGGGGGGTGGGTCCATTAAGGCTGGGGGTCTGCTGGCCGCCACTGGTTGGTGAAAGCGATTATGTCAAGCTGACCATGCTGCTTTGATCAATGGTCTGTACTGCATCTGTGGTGGTCACACTGTACTTGCATGCATGCCTGCATGGAGCTGGTTGAAGCCGTTTATGCGTTTGGGTTTGTGCGTGTGTGTGTGTGTGCGTGTGTGTGGGGGTGCGTGCACGCGCGTGTGGGTGCGCGTGTGTGTGGGTGTGTGGGTGCGTGTGTTTGCATGTGTGCGTGTGCATGCACTTGTATGTCTGCGTGTATCTGCATTATGTTCAGCATGGGTGTGAATAAACCAGCGTGTGTTTGAATTAACAGGAGGCTCCGTATGTGATGTACAAGAAAAACCATATGAATCTGGAGGGGAATGAAAGATATGAAGGCTACTGTGTCGATTTAGCTTCTGAGATTGCCAAACATGTTGGGATTAAGTACAAACTGTCTATAGTAATGGACGGGAAGTATGGAGCACGTGACCCAGAAACCAAGACCTGGAACGGGATGGTGGGGGAGCTGGTGTATGGGGTGAGTAGCGGGAACGTTGTCTCTGTGTTACCAGGACAACCTCAGCGGGAGAGGATGGATGTCATGTTTTGGGGTTTTAAGATTATCCCCAGCTCATTCTGAATTCTGACCTACTCATTGTCAACTCAAACTCTTTCATTAGCCAGTTTAATTGAGCTAATCTGCCACATTATCGTATGTGTGCCACATTCGGTTGATGAGATCTACAGAGAATAAGCATCGATGATCACCTCAAAAAATGAAATCGATTTTCTCAGTGCTTTTTATTATCTTAATGAAACTAAACTGTTTTTTTTTTTTACTAGTAATTATTTACTTGTTTTCCTGCAGAACTATTAAATCTACTAAATCAGTATTACACAATTTCTGAAACACCTCAGCCACCACAAAAAAGGGATCATAGGATCCATCTGTATGTTGCTACAATGAGTCCTGACCTCTCGCATCAGCACAGGGGCACTCTGAGGTTTACATTTTGTCAGAGGGCTCACACTCTCTAAATACCTAAAACCAACCAAAGTCATTCACCATTCTCTGAGGCCAACACAATAGTGAAGGAGCGGCCATATACAAAATGCATGAGGGGTTAGGCTTCCTCATCTGCTCAATTTCCCAACCATCAGCCAGACAGATTGCCTGGTTTGATGTGCCAACTGCCAACGCTTGAAAATTATCCTCAAAATGGGAAAATTCCATTCCCTGCTGATGGAGAGAAAAAATACCCCCATCAAGCCTCCATAAAGCATCTCAGCATCTGTATTTGACGACAGGCGGGGGCCGGACTAACGATTGTGTTGGCGTTGACCTTTTGACCAGTAAATTAATTTGATTTTAGTTGTCTTTGAAAGGTTAGGCCTGAAGGTGCTCTTTATCGTTTTGTTGCCCCCCCCCCCCCATTGATTGACTGTTGAATAAGACACTGTGATGATGGTGTTTATAACGCTGCACAGTCATGTGTAGAGAGGCGCGAGAAACCCAGATGCCTTCATCTGGTTTGTTGGTGTATTTCTCTACTTGACCTTGTAAGACGCAATTTATCCTCCAGTTTATCCCCTGTTATTCTCCTAATGTCTGTGTTGGAACAATACAGATAGGTGTCCTTCACGAGTCACTGCTTGTGAAGCTGTTTGACGAACCACGTACACACTAGCCGCAGTAACACTGTCTAAATATACAAGTGATTAATTCTTCTTTTCTGTTTTTTACGAAGCAAGCCATCTTCTTGAGTGTACAATAACGTCACCACTCTCAACAATGTGGTCTGGTAACATGCCATGATAGGAGGCATGGAAGGAGAAAGAAAAGGGAACAAGAAGCAGCTTGAGAAATAGAAATAATGCGAATGCCAGAACAGGCTCTTCAGAGAATGGGGTTTGATGGAGGATGCAAGAGTGGAGTAGTTTACACTGCCGTGGGTTACAGTTTTTCTCTCTAATAGCCACTTTATAAACTGTAATTTAAACCACAGCCATTTTACGTTGGACAGACAGAGTCCTATGTTACTATGTGCATATTTAACTCCTGAGTTTTGGAAGAGGATCTTGGCTTGTTATTCATGTTTCTTGTATGGCTATTCCTACATAAACAGTAGATCACCTATTTGCTTTACTTTGTTATTTATATGCAAATTATTTCACAATACTTTTTGGATTTATTGAGACTTTGATACTAAAGATAAAAGGAAATAGATTTTCGCAATTACTTTTATTACTCATATAGGCTACCTGGGAAGTTTTCAGACCGTTTTCTGAGTCTCCCGGTAAAGTATTCCCACAGTCGTCTTCAGCAATTGAATTCCAACTAAAAACTTCTCTATAAACTGCTGCCCTCTCTATAAACCTTTCATTTCTCTTTTAATCTCGCTAGAACTGTTCTATACCTTTCTGTTTTATTGTATCTTTTATGTAATGTTTGTCAACTGCTTTGTAGGACACAGAAGTACACAAATAGTTTATTTGTACTGTAAGAATTGGGGTTGTTGTTGTTGTTTCTGCTATGTTGACTAAAAGTGTCCTGGGGCTCTATGCAAGCTTCTCTTTTCCTCCCTTTCATGATGTTTTTACTTGGTCTACGTGAAAAGAATATATACAGCAGAACTGTGGCCAATTTCTAACACGCATAAAAAAATAACCTTGATTAAGTTTTCTCTGAAGCACTATTTTAAAGATGCCTAACACATTTTCTTATGAATCTTTAACTTAACAAAAGTTGTTTGAACTGAACTAGGTTAATTAGAATTCAGTAACAGTGATGCAAATGTCTTGAACAATCGCCCGGGTCTCTGAGCCAGACCAAACTAATGCTGTACACTGTACATGTCCCTGTTTCCAGAGAGCAGATATAGCTGTCGCACCTCTGACCATAACCCTGGTTCGAGAGGAGATGATAGACTTTTCCAAGCCCTTTATGAGCTTGGGCATCTCCATAATGATAAAGAAGCCCCAAAAGTCCAAGCCCGGAGTCTTCTCCTTCCTGGACCCGCTGGCCTATGAGATCTGGATGTGTATAGTGTTCGCCTATATCGGCGTCAGCGTGGTGCTTTTCCTGGTGAGCCGTTTCAGCCCCTACGAGTGGAACTTGGACGAGCAGGACGAGACCAAAGACCCCCAGACGCCGCCTGACCCGCCCAATGACTTTGGCATCTTCAACAGTCTGTGGTTCTCTCTGGGGGCCTTCATGCAACAGGGGTGTGACATCTCCCCCAGGTGGGTCAACTAAGCCATTCAGAGTAGAAGTAATAATAATAATAATAATAATAATAATAATAATAATAATAATAATAATAATAAACAGCAAGCAACAGATAACATGAGCACATAGAACACAGAGTTAACGAACGGGGGAACAATTAACGTTGTCCATGTCTCAATGTCCAGGCGGGGAGGAGGGTGGCAGGGTTAGGGGAGATGGTTAGGGGTAGGGGAGGTTGTATGCATGGGAGAACAGGTAAGTTTTGAGGTGGGAGAGTGAGGGTGAGTGTCTGAGTGGCTGAGGAAAGAGAGTTCCAGAGGCGGGGTGCGGCCCGTGAGAAGGCACGGTCTCCGAAGCCTTTGAGTTTTGAGGAAGTAGGATAGCAAAAATAGAGTACAGTAAAAATGGAATGGATATTATGTTCTTGTAGCGATCTGAAATATTATCTTTCAAGTATCACACTGTTATCCCTCCGTCCTTCAATGTCGGAAGCTGAACTCAATTCAAACGTATTGGCGTCATTAACGTTTAGTTTTGTTTGAGTGTCCGGGGAATAATAAAACTGTCATTGACAAAATAATTATATCAATACTTCCCTCTGGCTTTTAGGGTCATTATGACTTTAGGCTAGGCGCCCAGATTGACCATAAACGTTGACCCCAGTCTCACTGTCCTACAGCTAGTGATGAGTCTGCTGGATTGGACAACGTTTTCTATTAAAACGCTGTGTCATATACTGGAATGGGCAATTAACTTTTTAAAGTTGGATAAGAATTTGATGACTCTGCATCAGGCTTTTAGGGGTTTGAAGAGACACTCTTGGTGACTGATACTGTACCACTGTAGAGGCAGCGCACATACAGTACAAAGATATAGATTTGGCACCAGCTGTACTTTTGTCACCTAATAACAGCATCCTTTAATACATTTGGTGGTTGCTGGTTAACGCTCACTTTCTCTCTCTTTATATATCTCTCTCTCCCTTCCTCTCTCTTTTTCTCAGGTCTCTGTCAGGGAGAATTGTCGGAGGTGTTTGGTGGTTCTTCACCTTGATTATAATCTCATCCTACACGGCTAACTTGGCTGCCTTTCTCACCGTGGAGAGAATGGTCTCTCCTATAGAGAGTGCTGAGGATCTGGCCAAACAAACTGAAATCGCTTATGGAACCCTGGACTCAGGCTCCACCAAAGAGTTCTTTAGGGTGAGTAACCCAACTCTGTGGCTTACGTCTGGTCCACCAGTTAGCACACTGTCACCTAGTACAACTGGATCGTTAGTTAGCCCTCTGGCACATATTGTATATTGTACAAAGGTGTTATTAATGTTTGATAGCATTGTCTAATGGCTTGTGTCATGCCCGGTCTGGTCTTTGAAACCTCTTCAGCACACTATTTCACTTTCATTCCCCTACGCCTGTATTTTCGGACAAAACCTCCCATATATCAGACAAACCACAGTAAAATTCCATAAAATTAGGTGCGGTGCCAGAGAAGTACTTCTTGAACCTTGTGACATGAATGTGGAATTATTATGCGCCAGTGCTGCTGTGCAACCTTGAGGCAGTTGGGCTGTCAGCAGAAAGTGGGATAACGACGTGGAAGTGTCTGCTCGGTGATAAAAACCGGGGCCTAATCAAAGCTCCCACTTTCAGCCTCCAACTCAAAGGGGTCAACTCACAAAATATAATTAGCTGGCTGGCCATGGATGGCAAATTGGACCTGATGAAAAGAACCCCTCTGGGTCAAACACAGCATCTCCAGAAACAGTTGAGAGGGAAGAAGCAGTATGTCTGCTGGCCAGAGAGGGCCTGGCAACGCAATTAAGCAATAAATTAACCAGACGCTGAACTGAGAGTTTATCATCCCCTCAAATCCACCCACATCTCTGTATGGAACAGTTACAGTAAAGCGTACACTGTGGTACTTAACACTCATGTTGATGCTGGAGGTGCCGTATGTACTGTATCAGGTATGGATATCCATTACCTCACACTGCAAATCCACAGTGGTGTTAGAATGAGCTAGGGAATTCTGAGTCTGCTCATGAAGGGCAATGCTGGCTCTCGTTTGTCTTCTTATTCATCTGTATGAAAGAGGCTATTAATATGCTTCATTGCTGCACCCTGTTGGCTGATTCAGCTCATGATTTGTGTTCCCACTGGAACTTTCATTAGAACAAAATCATATACAATGAGAATTATTACTTTGCTCGTAATATTATTACTTTCCTTTCATTACTAGTTAGTGTCTACAACTTTGCAGATGGTGGCAAACTGACGGATATGCATGAAATATGTTGTTATTTCATCTATACATTGCATCTGGTCTAAGCTGAGAAAATGCATAATTAAATTTTATTGTTGTGTTTGAAGAAGTGTTCCTCAGTTTCTATTCTGAGCAAAAACACCTACTCTACACCATACTAGTCTACAACATGATTATTATTATTTAAAAAAAAATGTAAATGTGATTATTCAACCAGAGTTTTAGTAAACAGGTTGAAAATGCATTGCATATCATACAAATGCTAGTTGCAATATTCAAAACTCCTATTGGATTATGATTAATCACATCTGTGACACAGTCTGGTGAAAAGCAATGTTGGCAATTCTCAAGTCGCGCAAATGACCAAAACATTTGATACTTTCTGTTGTTTTGCATATTACGAAAGTGTAAGTGTTAAAGAGCCCACTCGATATAACAAACAACAGTTTTAAGATTACTAAATACTTAATCATCTTTGAATTGGAATCACTGTATCGTCTGCTGTAGGCTGCTTTATGCTTGTTTTATGTATATGTAACCCTGTAGTTGTGCTGTTGCCTGTCTTGTTTTTATTCCTGTTCTATTATCAAGTTGTGATGTGCTAAGCATGCAGTTAGATGTTCATAACGATGTTCCTCGCTAGCTTGCTAGCTACTAGCAGCTGTTTTGCATGTGTTTTGATTCAGAGCAAGTTTCTCCGGTATTTGGTTTGTTACAATCTTCACTTTCATAATCTGAAGAAAAAAAACGTAAAAATGACATTGCCCTTCTTGAGGACTTTTTCACCAGACCATGTGTAATATGACGTTAAAGATGGCCAACTTTGCACCCTACAGTGCCACAGTATCGTCATACTATGTACGTATACGTATACAAGTACGGTATGAGCAGGTGGGTTGATCCCAAAGCTGAGGGACGTCAGTTTCATGTTAGTTTGTTAGCCTGGCTCTGGAACTACCAAAGGTCTGCTGATTAGAGTACTGAAGGGTGGATTTGAGTTACAGATTTCATGTATACCATATAATGAGTGTCCTAGTTACAGCCTAAGCCTTCAAATTGGAAATGACATGTGTGAACCACTATTCCAGGGGACTTTTAATTAAAGCTGTAGAGGGCTGACAAGAAAAAAAAAACACTGATTAATGGGAGTTCAAAGTTCTATTTCAGATCTGTTTTTCAGGAAATACATTCCGGTTTAATTAGACCCACACGAGAGAACCCAGCTGGAAACTTTAAATCAGGCACAACATTTCAAACAAGACATATGTCATCATTCCCTGACACCTTTGCTTTAATATTTGATGAGATCACTTGAGTTTGTCGTCAGAGTTGTGTCTGGCAGGTGTGACAGAACTCTATAATGTCATGCATTTGTAAAGTTTCTGCACAACTTCTATGTAAGGATGGAAGCGCTACCAAATTAGTTTTCAAGAGCTGGATTTGAGTCTTAAAAAAATAGGTTTATCAACCTGAGATGACAGCTAACATCTGAAATGAAGTCCCAGTGACTTCTTTCAC